>NC_067473.1:67894908-68248033 GCF_947179515.1 Apodemus sylvaticus | reverse complement strand
TTCCAGAGTGGTTGTACCAACTTGCATTCCCACCAGCAGTGGAGAAGTGTTCCTCTTTCTCCACATCCTCTCCAATACCTGCTGTCTCCTGAGTTTTTAATCTTAGCCATTCTGACTGGTGTGAATTGAAATCTCAGGTTGTTTTGATTTGCATTTCCCTAATGACTAATGATGTTGAACATTTCTTTTTCTTTTTCTCTCTTTCTTTCTTTGTTTTTTTGTTTCTATTTTTTTTTGGGGGGGGGTGTTTTGAGACAGGGCTTCTCTGTGTAGATCTGGCTGTCCTGGAACTCACTCTGTAGATGAGGCTGGGCTCGAACTCAGAAATCCTCCTGCCTCTGTCTCCCAAGTGCTAGGATTAAAGGCATGTGCCACCACCGCCTGGTGATTTTGAACATGTCTTTTTTTTTTTTTTTTTGATATCTTCTTTATTTACATTTCAAATGATCTCCCCTTTCGTGGCTCCCCATGCCCTGAAAGTCCCATAAGCTCTCTTCCTTTCCCCTGTTCCCCCATCCACCCCTTCCCACTTTCCTGTTCTGGTATTGTTCCACACTGCTACACCGAGACTTTCCAGAACCAGGGGCCACAAGGTGCTTCTCAGCCATTCGAAGTTCTTCAGGTGAAAATTCTTTGTTTAACTCTGTACCCCATTTTTTAATAGGGTTATTTGGATCTCTGGTATCTAACTTCTTGAATTCCTTGTATACATTGGATATTAGCCCTCTGTGTGTTGTAGGGTTGGTAAAGATCTTTTCCCAATTTGTTGGTTGCCGTTTTGTCCTTTTGACAGTGTCCTTCGCCTTACAGAAACTTTGCAATTTTATGAGGTCCCTTTTTCAATTCTTGATCTTAGAGCATAAGCTATTGGTGTTCTTTTCAGGAACTTTTCCCCTGTGCCCATGTCCTCAAGGGTTTTCCCCAGTTTCTTTTTTATTAGTTTCAATGTGTCTGGTTTTATGTGGAGGTCTTTGATCCACTTGGAGTTGAGCTTAGTACAAGGAGATAAGAATGGATCATGTCGCATTCTTCTGCATGCTGACCTTCAGAAAAGCTGCTCCTGGTTACATACAGACGTAAATTTTCACATGCACACAGCACTAATATATTTATAGATACTTATCCCTTACCTTTTTAGAAATGGTAAATAAAGTAAAAAGTTTGATGTTATAACCTGATTATTTTCCAATAAACTATATCTCACTGAATCCTGGACAGAGAATATTTTTAATTCTTTTTCAAAATGAATAGTTTTTTCTTTTTCAAAATGGAATCTGATATTGTTATTACCATTATATATGGTACTACAATAACATAGAGACTTTTTCTTGCTTTTCAGTATTCTGTCTATTCAGAGGCTACAGGGAGTGTACATATATGTGTCTATATATACATGCAGATCATTGTGAATTTTTTCCCATGTATTGACTCATTTTAGTTAAGTCAGAAAATCATAGCAGCTGAAACTATAGAATTGAACACTGATTTTCATGTTAAAAGAAAAAAATAGATTCCACAGCTCTCCATACCCAAAAAACAAGAGAAAAGAGCTGGCCTCACAGGAGTGCTGACACACCTGTGAGCACAGTTAAGACCACCCCTTCTACTCAAAGAATCCCTTCTGGAGAATTCAGGACATAGGAACTGAGGAACAGACTGGGACAGGATTCTTTCGGTTTCCCGTCCGTCCCCCCCCCCCCAGCTGACCCTGTGCTCCAGTTCACCATACCCAAATTTCTCCTAGAGAGAACTAGTCTCTCAGTAGTGCTGACACACAAGCTTACAAGAGGGAGAAGCCGAAGTAAGAGACGGCAAGACCAGCTAACACTAGAGATAACCAGTTGGTAAGAGGCAAGGGCAAGAACATAAGCAACAGAAACCAAGGCTGCTTGGCATCATCAGAACCCAGTTCTCCCAACACAGTAAGCCCTCGATACCCCAAACACACCAGAAAAGCAAGACTCTGATGTAAAATTACATCTTATGATGAGGATAAATTATTTTAAGAAGGACATAAATATTTTCTTTAAAGAAATCCAGGTGAACCCAGGTAAACAAGTAGAAATCCTTAAAGAGGAAACATAAAAATCCCTTAAAGAATTACAGGAAAACACAACCAAACAGGTGAAGGAAGTGAAAACAGAAACAATAAAGAAATAACAAAGGGAGACAACCCTGGAGCTATAAAACCTAGGAAAGAGATCAGAAGGCATTGATGCAAGCATGACCAATAGAATATAAGAGATAGAAGAGAGACTCTCAGGTGCAGAAGCTACAATAGAAAACATTGACATAACAATCAAAGAAAATGCAAAATGCAAAAAGCTCCTAACCCAAAACATCCAGGAAATCCAGGACGAGATGAGCAGACCAAACCTAAGGATAATAGGTATAGAAGATAGCAAAGATCCCAACTTAAAGGGCCAGTAAATACCTTCAACAAAACTATAGGAGAAAACTTCCATAACCTAAAGAAAGAGATGCCCATAAACATACAATAAGTCTACAAGACCCCAAATAGATTAAACCCGAAAAGAAATTCCTCCCATCTCATAATAATAAAAACACCAAATGGCAAAACAAATGAAGAATATTAAACGCAGTAAGGGAAAAAGTCAAATAACATATAAAGGCAGACCAATCAGAATTACTGCAGACTTCTCACCAGAGACTATGCAAGGTAGAAGATCCTGGGCCAGCACAAGCTACTATACCCAACAAAACTCTCAATATATATGGAGAACCCAAGATATTCCATGATATAACCAAATTTACACACTATTCTTCCATAATTACAGACCTACAAAGGATAATAGATTGAAAACTCTAATACAAGAAGGGAAACTACACCCTAGAAAATGTAAGAAAGTGATCGTTTTTAATGAACCCAAAAGAAGATAGCCACACAAACATAATTTCACATCTAACAACAAAAATACCAGGAAGCAACAATGACTATTCCTTAATATCCCTTAACTCGAATGGACTCAATTCCCCAATAAAAAGACATAGCCCAACAGACTGTATATGTAAACAGGTCCCAGCATTTTGCTGCATACTGGATCTGCACCTAGGTGTCAAAGACAGACACTACCTCAGAGCATAGTGCTGGGAAACAATTTTCCAAGCAAATGGTCCCAGGAAACAAGCTGGGGTAGCCATTCTAATATAGAATAAAATTGACTTTCAACCAAAAGTTATCAGAAAAGATAAGGACACTTTATAGTCATCAAAGGAAAATTCTACCAAGAACTAACTTACTTTCTTTCTTTCTTTCTTTCTTTCTTTCTTTCTTTCTTTCTTTCTTTCTTTCTTTCTTTCTTTCTTTCTTTCTTTCTTTCTTTCTTTCTTTCTTTCTTTCTTCTTCTTCTTCTTCTTCTTCTTCTTCTTCTTCTTCTTCTTCTTCTTCTTCTTTTTTTTTTTTTTGAGAAAAAAGGTTTCTCTGTGTAGCCATGGCTGTTCTGGAACTCACACTGTAGACCAGGCTGACCTCGAACTCAGAAATCTACCTGCCTCTGCCTCCCAAGTGCTGAGATTAAAGGCATGTGCCACCACGCACCACCCGGCAAGAACTTTCAATTCTGAACATCTATGCTCCAAATGCAAGGGCACCTGTATTCATAAAAGAAACTTTACTAAAGCTCAAAGCATACATCACACCTCACACAGTAATAGTGAGAGATGTCAAAACCCCACTCTGATCAATGGACAGGTCATGGAAATAGAAACTATGCACAGACTCACTGAAACTAACAGAAGTTATGGACCAAATGAATTTAACAGATATGTATAGAACATTTCAACCTAAAAAAAAAAAAGAATATACTTTCTTCTCAGTACCACATAGTACCTTTTCCAAAATTGACCATATAATTGGTCATAAAACTGGCCTCAACAGATAAAAGAAAATTCAAGTAATCACATGCATTCTATCAGATCACCATGGGCTAACGCTGGTCTTTAATAACAACAACAAACAAAACAAAAACAAAAACAAAACAACAGAAAGCAAACATGCCCATGGAAGCTAAATAACACCCTAAACAATAACTTGGTTAGGGAAGAAATGAAGAAAGAAATTACAGACTTTTTAGGATTTAATTAAAATGAAGGCACAACATATACCAATTTATGGGACATAATGAAAACATTGCTAAGAGGAAAGCTCATAGCTCTGAGTGCCTCCAAAAAGAAACTGGAGAAAGCATACACTAGCAGCTTGACAGCACATCTGAAAGCTCTAGAACAAAAAGAATCAAGTACACCGAAGAGGAGAAAATGGCAGGAACTAATAAATCTCTGGGCTGAAATCAACCAAGCAGAAACAAAAAGAACTATACAAAGAAATAAGCAATCCAGGAGGTGGTTCTTTGAGAAAATCAACAAGATAGATAGACCCTTAGGCAGACTAACCATGGGGGCACAGAGACAATAGCCCAAGTAACAAAATTCTTAGGCAAATGGATGGAGCTGGAGAATATCATACTAAGTGAGGTAACCCAGACTCAAAGGATGAATCATGGTATGTACTCACTAATAAGTGGATATTAACCTAGAAAACTGGAATACCCAAAACATAATCCACACATCAAATGAGGTACAAGAAGAACGGAGGAGTAGCCCCTTGTTCTGAAAAGACTCAGTGAAGCAGTATAGAGCAAAATCAGAACAGGGAAGTGGGAAGGGCTGGGTGGGAAAACAGGGGGAGGGAAGGGGACTGATGGGACTTTTGGGGAGTGGGGGGTCCAGAAAAGGAGAAATCATTTGAAATGTAAATAAATATATCAATAAATTAAAAAAAAAAGAAAAAGGAGACATAACAGAAACTGAGGAAGTCAAACAAATCATCAGATCCTACCACAAAAGCCTATATTCAATAAAATTGGAAAATCTGGATTAAAGGGGCAGTTTTCTAGACAGATACCAAATATCAAAGTTAAATTGGGATCAGATAAACCATTTAAACAGTCCCTAACCTCATAAAGAAATACAAACTGTCATTAAAAGTCTCCCAACCATAAAAGCCCAGAACCACATAGGTTTAGTATAAAATTTTATCAGACCTTCAAAGACCTAAAATCAATACTCTTCAAACTATTCCACAAAATAGAAACAGAGGAAACAGTACCCAATTTGTTATATGAAATCATAGTTATGCTGATACCAAAAGCACACAAATACCCCAAAATGAAATGGGACTTCAGACCAATTTCCCTTATGAATACTGATGTAAAATACTCAATAAAATTCTTGCAAATTTAATCCAATTCAACATTCCTTCATGCTAAAAGTCTTGGAAAGATCAGGAATGCAGTACCCATTCCTAATCATAGTAAAAGCAGTATACAGCAAACCAGTTGCCAAGATCAAACCAAATGGAGAGAAACAGGAAGCAATCGCACTAAAATCAAGGACTAGACAAGGTTGCCCACTGTCCTCCTGTCTATTCAGTATAGTACCTGAAGTTCTAATAGAGCAATTAGACAACAAAAGGAGGTCAGAGGGATACAAATTGGAAAGGAAGAATTCAAAATATCATTATTTGCAGATGATAGGATATTATAATTACATGACCCCAAAAATTCCACCAGAGAACTCCTACAGCTGATAAACAACTGCAGCAGAGTGGCTGGATATAAAATCATCTCAAATCAGTAGTCTTCCTACATCCAAAGGATAAAAGAGATGAGAAAGAAATTAGGGAAACAATACTATTCACAATAGTCCCAAATAATATAAAGTATCTTGGTGTGACTCTGATCAAACAAGTGAATGATATATAGGACAAGAATTTCAAGTTTCTCAAGAAAGAAACCAAAGAAGACCTCAGAAGATGAGAAGATCTCCCATGCTAGGGAATTGATAGGATTAATATAGTAAAAATGGCCATCTTGCCAAAAGCAATCTACAGATTCAATGCAATCCCCATCAAAACTCCAACCTAATTTTTCATAGAGTTAGAAAGAACAATTTGCAAATTCATCTGGAATAACAAAAAACTCAGGATAGTGAAAACTATTTTCAATAATAACTTCTGGGGGAATCACCATCCCTTACTTCAAGCTGTACTACAGAGCAATCGTGACAAAAACTGCATGATATTGGTACAGTGACAGGCAGTTAGATAAATGGAATAAAATGAAGACCCAGAAATGAATCCTCATATCTATGGTCACTTGATCTTTGACAAAGGAACTATAACCATCCAGTGGAAAGAAGATAGCATTTTCATCAAATGGTACTGGTTCAACTGTAAATTAACATGTAGAAGAATGCCAGTTGATTCATTCTTATATCCTTGTACAAATTTCAAGTCCAAGTGAACCAAAGACCTCCACCTGAAACCAGGTAGACTGAATCTAATAAAAGAAAAAGTGGAGAAAATTCACAAACACATGGGCACAGGGGAAATTGTCCTGAACAGAACACCAATGCCTTGTACTCTAAGATCAAGAATCAACATATGGCACCTCATAAAATTGCAAATGTTCTGTAAGGCAAAGGACATTGTCAATAGGAAAAAATGGCAACCAAGAGCTTGGGAAATGATTATCTTTACCAATTCTACATCCGATAAAGGGCCAATATTCAGTATATATAAAGAAGTTAGATGTCATAGAACCAAATAACTCTATTAAAAATGGGAAACAGAGATAGAGACTTTGCAACTGACAAACTTGAATGCCTGAAAAGCACCTAAAGAAAATGTTCTACATTTTTAGTCATCAGGGAAATACAAATCAAAGAGATTCAGTCAGAATTACTAAGATCAAAAACTGAGGTGACAGCAGATATTGGTGAGGATGTGGAGAAAGAGGAATACTCCTCCATTTCTGGTGGGATTGCAAACTGATACAACCACTTTGGAAATTTGTTTGGTGATTCCTCAGAAAACTGAATATAGTACTACCTGAAAATCCATGTATTTCCCCCCCGGGCGTATACCCAGGAGATGCTCCAGCATGTAATAAAGACACATGCTCAACTGTGTTCATAGCAGCTATATTTATATTAGCTAGAAGCTTAAAAGAAATCAGATGTCCCTCAACCGAGGAATGGATAAAGAAGATGTGGTACATTTACATAATGGAATACTACACTGCTATTAAAAACAATGACGTCATGAACTTCCCAGGCAAATGGATGAAACTTGAAAATATCATCCTCAGTGAGGTAACCCAGTCATAAAATAACACATATTGTATGCACTCACTGGTAAGTGTATATTAGCTCAAAAGACTGGAATACCCAAAATACAATTCACAGCCCATATGATGCTCTAGAAGATAGAAAAACAATGCATGGATGCTTCAGTGCTTCTTAGAAGGGGGAACAAAGTTCACTAGGAAATATGGAGACAATGTGGAGCAGAGACTGAAGAAAGGCCATCCAGAGATTGCCCCTCCTGGTGATCCATACCATATACAATCCCCCAAACTGGATGCTATTGAGTGTGCCTAGAAGTGCTTGTTGAAAGAAACATGATAAGGCTATATTCTCACAGGCTCTACCAGAGCCTGACAAATACAGAGACAGATGTTTGCAGCCAACCATTGTAGTGAGTGCAGGGTCCCTGATGGAGGAGTTAGAGAAGGGACTGAAGGAGCTGAGGGGGTTTCAGCCCCATGGGTAGGAGCAAGAATGTCAACTGGACAGTCTCCTGAGCTGAGGACTGGACCACCAACCAGTTTACGTGGAGGGACCCATGCCTCCAGCCGAATGTGGCAGAGGATGGCCTTGTTGAACATCAGTGGTAGGAGTCGCCCTTTGGTCTGAGGGTGTTCGGTGCCCCAATGTAGGGGAATGCCAGGGCGGCAAGGCAGTACTTTATGGGTGAGTGGGTGGGTGGGGGAGCACCCTCATAGAGCTATGTGGAAAGGGATGGGATAGGAGCTTTCTGGATGGGAGACCTGGAAAGGGGATAACATTTGAAATATAAATGATGAAAATATCCAGTAATAAACAAAAAAAGAATAGCCATTTGCATCTTCCCACAACTATCATCTGAGCCTATTTCATACGCTGCCAGCAGTAATCATTTGTTGTCAGCATAATCACAGGAAAATACCAATTCATGTATCATTAACTTACATTTGCACAATTAAGGTGAATATATCATCCTTCCAGAAGTTTGGATTTCATTTGATTCACCTTTCTTGAAACTATTTTTTATCCTCTGTGTGATGTATGCACTAGCACACATGTGTGTGTGTGTGTGTGTGTGTGTGTGTACATGAGGCCTATGCAGTATTTATGTAGGTATATAAGCATGCACATTGATGTGCATGTAGAAACTAGAGGTCAATGTTTGATATCTTTATTCCTCTCTTTCCACCCTGTTTTTGAGACAGGGTTTCTGACTGAATCCAGAACCCCACTGATTCAGCAACACTTGTCATCAAGCTCCAGAGATTTACCTGTCTCTGCCTCCCTAGCATTGGGGTTTCTGATGTGGCTGCTGTCCATGGCTTTTACATGAGTGCTGGGAGTCCAAAGTCCTAATGGTTGCACAACAGATATTGTGCTGTACTTCATTCTGCTCAGTGACACACCCTCTCAAGAAATTCAGGAAAATTTAAATGAGTCTGTATATTTTAATCTGACCACAATAGAATAAAGATTTAAGCCAGAAGCAACAGAAACTCCAGAAGGTTAATTTTTTTGTTTGTTTGTTTAATGTCATGATTTCTCTGGGTAAACAATCCAAGAACATTTCCCTATAGGTAGTCCTGTCCGGTGGCCTCTTACAAAGTATACTTAAGATGTTGGCTACAGCTGTGGTCAGAAGGGTTTACATAGGGCTGAGTTGAGACAACCAGTGTCTCAACTCTGGTAGGAGACATCTCTTTGTCCCACAGAGATACTCACATGTCTTCACAATACTTTGATTCCCTTTCCCTAGAGCTAGTCATTCAAGAGACTTGCGAGAAAGGTTCACCCATGTCTTTTATGCCCAGTTTCAGGAGTAACATACATTATAATATCTATTAGAAGCAAGTCACTATGTGGAGTCTACCTTCAAAGAGAGGGAAGTTGGCCTCCATCTTTGAAATTTCAAAAGTAGGCAGCAAGGAAGTCACAGGCACACATTTGAAACCACAGCTTAGAAGTTGGAAGTAAAAAAAAAATGGTCAAGGTTATATGATATAATATCACATCCCATGTCTCCTACCTTATTTCTTAGATTGACTAGTGAGTTTTGAGATATACCTTCTAAAATCACCACCATTGTGAAAATACTAGGAGTTTTAAATTAGTCTTCAGGAAAATGTGTAAGAATTGGGAACTGCCTAGGAGTTCATACAGTTTACCCGCTGAGAGGAAATGCCATCTTGGAATAAGGAATACTGAAGTCTCAGCAGTAATAGAAAGATGAAGTTATAAACAGTTCCTTTTGTACACAGGGCATTTGCTATAGCAAGCCTCATGCCACTAATGAGATTTGCTCAGGAGAATAGTCAATTTAGATGTAAATTTTATTGGCAATATTTATCTGCAGTTTATCAGAATATCAGTAACCATACATTACTGAAAAGGTGCCTTTTAGTTTACTTGCTTTTAGTATTTTCATTCTGTACATTTATTTTTAAGGTTTTTGTTTTTATTCTTTGTTTCCTTTGAAATGAGTTTAAATGAGGCTGTTTTTTAAATACAGTTATTCACATGCAGATTGTTAATATGTAGAATTGTGATTAATTTTTTGTAGGGATGAAGAGATCCACAATTTGAAATGTGATGCTCATTTTATACTAAATAATAAACAATACAAGAGTTTTTATTTAGGCAAAATGTTCATTTTTCCTGTAGCCTTTTAAAGATTTTATGTAATATTCAAGCACACATGAATCATTGAAAGGATACATTTATTTTGAAGAAATTTTTACAAAAATTTATTAATCTACAGAAAATGATTTTCTAAGGAAATGATTTGATCTAAGATACATAATGATTTTTTGAAAGATTTATGTTATAGTATAGGCAAAACAAATCATTTAAGTTTAATTTTTCCTTCTGGTACTTATTTAGAATAAATGATTGGATTATTCTCTTGGTTTTGAAAGGTCATATTGGTCTGTTCCGCCTCTAATAGTACTCACAGACCTACTTTTAGGAAGACATGTCAACATAATTTGAACATCCAATTAATGGCATTAGAATGAATTATACATGCTGATATATCCAGTTAGCTATTTAACATATATATTAGCCATGTTAGATAGTTAAGACACACAGATTCCTATCTGATGACTTCCAGTGGATTTATATGTTGTTTTCCCAGAACCTAAGGCTCACTAGTAACTTTGTTATTCTCTGATAAGACCAGCATTTATTGGCTGGTGTTGACTTTGCTGCCATCCATAATATTCACAACCATTGCTCACGGGTTGCAGAGTTACGGCATCATAAATAAGGAGGCACAGAGGAAAGAAGATGGAGCACATGGTTTATTTTCCTGCATTTTTAGCTATCAAGTAAATCACTGCTGTCAGAGGAAAGTGGAATTTAATGGTCATCCTTAACAAGTTTAGAGAAAAATCTGTGCAGTTTTATTTCTTCCGTGTTGTATTTTGTGGTTATATCACACTTGGTTCATTATAATGATGATGCTGTAATGACATTTATCATTGAAGCTTAAAGATTAGGCTTAGGAAAGTTGTTTGTTTATTTAATCCTTCCAGGCTACTAGCAGTTTGACATGGTGACAGACACGGACAGATACGGTACAGAGGCTGTGTTTGATTCTGTCAGTGAAGGGATGGAGTCAAATTGCAAAGATCTCCGCTCTAATTCAGACGTTGGCATGTGATACTTGTTGCTCGCAGTATGTTTGTTCGCTTTCTGTCTGGTTTCATTCTGTATGCATGTGTTGAGGAAGAGAAATGCAAACAGATAGGATTATATAAAGTACATATTTTATTCAGTACCTCTTTTTATATTACTTTAATTTTGTTTCACTTGAACATTCTTACCTCTCAAGACATATCAATATGAGAAATCTCAGAATTCCTTGGATAGATGCAGTACAGGTCCTACCTGTTCAGATGAGGCAGTCTCTGCAGAGCTTTCCCTCCCACCTGTCATGTGCTGTGTGCAGAGCATCCCTCCTGACTGATTCCCTGCTGCTTCTTAGGCTTGTTTCTTCTACACATAGAGTCACTCGACATTGAAGTTTGGTTACACAGAGGTCCAGTGATGTCGTCTAACATCTTTAGATGGAATGCGTCTGTAACTGCTTCATTTGGGTTAATTTATTAGGTGATACTACTGTGGGCAAGGATCCTTTTTTCCTATGGTGTTGCTTTGTATGTCCTTAATAGATGAAGAGGTGGCTAATTTTTCTACAACTCCTTATGCTATGTCTGATTGATATCCATGGAAGGCTTGCCCATTTCTGAACAGAAGCAGAGGAGGAACAGATGGGGTGGGGAGAAAAATGGATGGTTATGGAAAGGTACTGGGAGGAGGAGGGAGGGAAAACTGTGATCAGTATATAAACTAAATAAATAAGTAAAATTCAATTAAGTTAGATGTAGACAAATCCGCTCTTAATATATTGCGTAGCTATTAATATATTGGGTATTCTTAAATGCAAGAATATTATGTATCAAGTTTTCAAACCACTTTTTTTATTAGATATTTTCTTTATTTATATTTCAAATGTTATCCCCTTTCCTCTTTTCCCCTTCGAAAACCCCCATCCCATCTCCTCTCCCGTTGCTCTCCAACCTGCCCACTCCTGCTTCCCTGTCCTGGAATTCCCCTTCAATATGGCATTGAGCCATCACAGGACCAAGGGCCTCTCCTCCCATTGGTGTCCAGCAAGGCCATCCTCTGCTACATATGCTGCTGGAGACACAGGTCCCTCCAGGTATACTCTATCGTCAGTGGTTTAGTTCCTGGAAGCTTTGGGGGTACTGGGTGGTTCATATTGTTGTTTCTTCTAGGGGGCTGTAAACCCTTTCTGCTCCTTGGGTCCTTTATCTAGCTCCTCCATTGGGGACCCTGTGCTCAGTTCAATGGCTGGCTGAGAGCATTCACTTCTGTATTTGTCAGGCACTGACAGAGCCTCTCAGGAAACAGCTATATCAGGCTCCTGTCAGCAAGCACTTATTGACATCCACAATAGTGTGATACTGGATTTGGTAACTGTATATGGGATGGATCCCCGGGTGGGGCAGTCTCTGGATGGTCTTTCCTTTAGTCTTTGCTTTTGTTTCTGTATCTCCTCCCATGGATATTTTTCCCCCTTTTAAGAAGGACCAAAGTAGCCACACTTTGGTCTTCTTTCTTGTTGAGCTTCATGTGGTCTGTGAATTGTATCTTGGGTATTCTGAGATTCTGGATTAATACCCACAATCAGTGAGTGCATACTGTACATGTTCTTTAGTGATTGGGCTATTTCACTTGGGATGATATTTTCTAGTTCCATCCATTTGCCTAAGAATTTCATGAATTCATTGTTTTTAATAGCTAAGTAGTGCTCCTTTGTGTAAATTTACCACATTTTCTGTATCCATTCCTCTGTTGAAGGACATCTGGGTTCTTACTAGCTTCTTACTAGGTTCTTACTACCTTATTATAAAAAAGGCTTCTAGGAACATAGTGGAGCATATGTAATTATTAAATGTTGGAGCATCTTCTGGGTGTATTCCCAGAAATGATATAGCTGGGTCCTCAGGTAGTACCTTGTCCAATTTTCTGAGGAACTGCCAAACTGATTTCCAGAGTGCTTGTACCAGTTTGCAAGCCAACCATTAATGGAGTAGTGTTCCTCTTTGTTTATACCCTCACCAGCATCTGCTGTCACCTCTGGTTTTGATCTTAGCTGTACTGATTGGTGTGGAATCTCAGGGTTTTTTTTTTTTTTTTTTTTTTTTTTTGATTTGCATTTTCCCGATGACTAAGAATGTTGAACATTTCTTTGGGTTCTTCTCAGCTATTCAAGTTTCCTCAGTTGAGAATTCTTTGTGTAACTCTACTCCATTTTTTAATATGGTTATTTGGTTCTCTGGAGTCTTTAGTTCTTTGTATACATTGGATAATAGCCCTCTGTCGGATGTAGGATTGATAAAGATTTTTTCTCAATCTGTTGGTTGCCATTTTGTCCTTTGCCTTACAGAAGTTTTGCAATTTTATGAGCGTTCATTTGATTCTTGATCTTAGAGCATAGGCTATTGGTGTTCTGTTCAGGAATTTTCCCCTGTGCCCATGTGTTCCAGGCTCTGGGTCTTCCCCACTTTCTTTTTTCAATTAGTTTCAGTGTATCTGGTTTTATGTGCAGGTCCCTGATCTACCTAGACCTGACCTTTGTACAAGGAGATAAGAATGGATTGATATGCATTCTTCTACATGCTAACTGCCAGTTGAACTAGCACCATTTATTGAAAATTCAGTCTTTTTTTCCACTGGATGGTTTTAACTCCTTTGTCAAAGACCAAGTGACTATATGTGTATGGGTCCATTTCTGGGTCTTCAATTCTATTCCATTGATTTAACTGCCTGTCACTGTACCAACACCATGCAGTTTTTATCAGGATTACTCTGTAGTAGAGCTTCAGGTCAGGGAGTGAGAGTACTCCTAGGAGACCAGCTTGTTCCTGGTGGAGCCAGTGCACAGACGGTTGTGGAACAGCCCCAGTTGCTGGGTGCAGAAGGAGACTGAAAGGATCCTTTCCCAGCTGCTTCACAGTTCCCATGCCCTATATGCTCCTGTACGATCCTACTCTGGACAGTTATTAGAAAGAAAGTATAGATCCCACCTCTGAGCCTGGAAGTGAGAGCACTCCCAGGAGACCAGCTTTCTCTTGGCAGGACCTGTGCACAGAAGGCTGTGGAACAGCCCTAGCTCCTGGATACAGATGGCGACCAGAAGGACTCAAACCACTTTTTAAAGGAGCTGTAACAGGATATCATAAATGTTCCCTTAATGTGGTGTGGTTTAGGCAGGAAGAATGACTACAAACTCCAATAAACACACAGGCCAAGTAAAGGTCTTGGCTCCATTTCAAAGCATTGCTGAATAAATGTATTTTCTATGTTACAACCCCCCCCCCAAAAAAAACCCCAAAAAACAAATAATGGTTATTTTTTAAGGAATTGAAACTTTACCAAAGCCACTGGAAATGAAATTAATCCAAAGCCAATATGCAGATTTGTTATAACTACAATTTTTGTTTTTGGCAACAAGTATCTTTATGTTACCTGCATAACTAGAGTGAAAAGAGACAAAGCGATGCTGAGCATGACCTGGACTTTACATTTAGTGATAGTGATTCACATGCGCTTCTCTTCATAATGCTTTGATTGGATATTTTTCTTTACATTTCAAATATTTTCTCTGTTCATAATTTTTATCCACATATAAGAAGAATAATTTAAACTGAAGCACAAATAGAAATATTTTTCTTTTCAGTGGGGTGAAATATAAACTGGTAACCACTGATTAAAGGGTTTGAATTGATTTTAGATACAATTAAGTTTTAATTGTTTTTAGATTTTAGATACAAAGATTTAATTACAATTATGACTGATCCCTTGCCCTTTGGCAGCTAGAGTGGCTGAAGGTAGCCAGCACAATCATGTGGCTGGTGGGCGTCGCTGCTTTCACAACTTGGTTAGCCAGACAACTGACCCTTGATCAGTCTGTTATCCTTCTCAAGGGCCACTCAGGGAATCTTTAAATCATATTCATATAGATTTATTGATATGTGATTTAAAAGTATTTGAATGAAGTTTTTGTTCTGAGTTCAAAGGACTTGTTTTCTGCTTAAGAGTTGTAGTAAAGAATATTTAGCTGTAACTGTCCCAATCAAGTAGACTTGTTAGACATAGCTACACATTAATAGCTGAGATACTTGTGCACTCATGGAACCACTAGTTTATTTATGGGCAAGGAAGAAGATGAAGAGAAATAGGCAAAAAGCTGATGGAACATATCTAGGAGACAGTAAGATTAAGTAAAATACAAAGGTGATTAAGGTGTGCTTTCTGAAGAGCTCAAATTTAAGTTACAATCTTTACATCAGGAGGAGTCTACTTAGGCATATTTAGAAAACAGGACCTCCCTTGCCATGAAACTCACGGGAGCAAAGGCCTAGAGAGGGTCATGAAGTTTGGTGTATCTTACAAAATGAGATATAAGTATTGAAGTGGTGTGAATGAGAATGTCCCCATAGGCTTATTTTTATGTGCTTAGTCCCTTTATTTGGAAGGTTAGGAGGTGTGTTGGATGAGATTTGTCGCTGTGGGTTCAAAAGCCTATGCCAGGCCCCAGTTCTCTACTTGCTACCTGCAGATCAAAGATCTAAAGTTTGAATTCTGTGGATTGCATCCTGGGATTCTATATTATTTTATCTAATATTCACTTGTTACTGAATACATACCATGCATGTCCTTTGGGTCTGAATTACCCCACTCGGGATGATACCTTCTGAGAGGACCAACAAGCAGCTGAAAGAGTCAGATGCAAATACACCAATGGACAGAATCCAGGGACCCCTGTGGTTGAATTAAGGAAAGGGGGAGTGTTCCTCTTTCTCCACATCCTTGCCAACACCTGCTGTTTCCTGAGTTTTTAACCTTAGCCATTCTGACTTGTGTGAGGTGAAATCTCAGGGTTGTTTTAATTTTCATTTCCCTAATGATTAATGATGTTGAATATTTCTTAAGGTGCTTCTCAGCCATCCGAAGTTCTTCATGTGAAAATTCTTTGTTTAGCTCTGTACCCCACTTGTTAATAGGGTTATTTGGTTCTCTGGGTTCTACCTTCTTGAGTTCTTTGTATATATTAGATATTAGCCCTCTGTTGGATTTAGGGTTGGTGAAGATCCTTTCCCAATCTGTTGGTTGACGTTTTGTCCTTTTGACAGTGTCCTTTGCCTTACAGAAACTTTGTAATTTTATGAGGTCCCATTTGTCAATTCTTGATCTTAGAGCATAAGCTATTGGTGTTCTGTTCAGGAACTTTTCCCGGTGCCCATGTCCTCAAGGGTCTTCCCCAGTTTCTTTTCGATTAGTTTCAGTGTGTCAGGTTTTATGTGGAGGTCCTTGATCCACTTGGAGTTGAGCTTAGTACAAGGAGATAAAATGGATCAATTTGCTTTCTTTTGCATGCTGACCTCCAATTGAACCAGCACCATTTGTTGAAAAGGCTCTTTTTTCCACTGGATGTTTTCAGCTCCTTTGTCGAAGATCAAGTGACCATAGGTGTGTTGGTTCATTTCTGGGTCTTCAATCCTATTCCATTGATCCACTTGCCTGACATTGTACCAATACCATGCAGTTTTTATCACTATTGCTCTGTAGTAATGTTTGAGGTCTGGTATTCTGATTCCCCCAGGAGTTCTTTTACTGTTGAGAATAGTTTTAGCTATCCTGGGTTTTTTGTTATTCCAGATGAATTTGAGAATTGTTCTTTCTAACTCTATGAAGAACTGAGTTGGGATTTTGATGGGGATTGCGTTGAATCTGTAGATTCCTTTTGGCAAGATGGCCATTTTAACTATATTAATCCTGCCAATCCATGAGCATGGAAGACTTTCCATTTTCTGAGGTCTTTTTCGATTTCCTTCTTCAGAGATCTGAAGTTCTTGTTGTAAAGGTCTTTCACTTGTATTGTTAGAGTCACCCCAAGATTCTTTATGCTGTTTGTGGCTATTGTGAAGGGTGTCATCCTCCACTGATGGTGGGATTGCAAGGTGGTACAACCACTTTGGAAATCAGTCTGGCGCTTCCTCAGAAATATGGGCATGACACTTCCAGAGGACTCTGATATACCACTCTTGGGCATATACCCAGAGGATTCCCCGGCATGCAATAAGGACACATGCTCCACTATGTTCATAGCAGCCCTATTTGTAATAGCAAGAAGCTGGAAAGAACCCAGGTGTCCCTCAACGGAGGAATGGATACAAAATCGTGGTATATTTACACAGTGGAGTACTTGAGGCAACCCAGTCTCAAAAGATCAATCATGGTATGCACTCACTGATAAGTGCTATTAGCCTAGAAACTTGGAATACCCAAGATATAATCCACATATTAAATGATGTCCAAGAAGAATGGAGGAGTGGCCCCTGGTTCTGAAAAGACTCAGTGCAGCAGTATAGGGGAATACCAGAACAGGGAAGTAGGAAGGGTTGGATGGGGGGAATAGGGGGAGGGAAGAGGACTTATGGGACTTTCGGGGAGTGGGGAGCCAGAAAAGGGGAAATCATTTGAAATGTAAATAAAAAATATATCGAATAAATAAAAAAAAAAAAAGAATTAGGGAAAGGGTGGAAGAAGCTGAGGAGGAGGGCAACTCCATTGGAAGACCAGCAGTCTCAGCTGACCTAGACCTGGAGATTCAGACACTGAGCCACCAACCAAGCAGCATACACCAGCTGATATGAGCCCCATGCCCCTCAACACATATACAGCAGATGGCTGCCTTGTTTAGCCTCAGTGAGAGAAGAGGCATCTTACCCTGGAGAGACATTAGGTCTCAGGGAGTGGGGCAGTCTGGTGGGGTAAGTGTGGGGAGGTGCGGACATCCTCTTTGAGACTGGAGGAGGTATGGGGTGAGGAACTGTCAGAGGTGGACTGAGAGGGGGATAACCACTGGGCTGTAAAAAAGATTAAAGAACAGTAAAGAAAATGTAAAGCTTTCAGCTATCCTGCCAGTACCATGCCTGCTGCCATGCTCCCTACTGTGATGATAATAAACTAACCCTCTAAAACTCTAAGCAAGCCACCACTTAAATGCTTTCTTTATAAAAGTTACCTTGGTCATGGTAGCTCTTCACAGCCATAGAATGTAACTAAGACAACAGAGATAAGGCAGATAGATATATGTTTCTTGGTCAAGTCAAAGAATGAAAAAAAAAAAAAAAACCTCTGCATTTGTTCACGTCAAGTCATGTGTAGTGTTTATAAAATTGCTCCGAGCCATTGTGTGTCCATAGTTAGTTACTCACTTTCCCAGTTAGATAACAAGTTTGAGCTGCTATAATTTTCAGAGTTCAATTTAGTGTTACTGCTTAGCTGTTTTCATTGATAAAACCTGAAAGATTGTGTCCAAAATTGCAAATACACTGTCATTTACTAAAGAAAGCATTGATAAACATACATCCACATTTATATAGAAGCAGTAATTGCAGCATCTTGTATTCAATGAGGATCATGGCTGTGATGGTATAGTGTCAAAGATGGCTGGTGGTTTATAATGTCTGCCAAGTGCCATTTGACTCTTTAGTACTTCTGTAGACATGCTTATTTAACTCTTAAACTGAAAAGTAGGTGTTCTCATGTGACAGATGAGGAAACTGAAGAGGAGTTAAGTGACCAGCTCAAAGTCACGTAGCAACATAGAGGATACCTGGCAGATCTGGGATTCAGCCCTAATTTGCAAGAATCTTTTCCAAATAATGCTATTAGGCCTTTAGTAAATAATCTCTTTTAGATTTTTTAAAAAAAAAACAATTAAATGAATGTTTATTATAAATATGCCAGAGCCTTACATGAAAAACAGCTTCAAGGCTATACTTATATATTCTGTTGGAAGATATACATGGTGATTACTGTGATTTACAGAGCTGCAAAAAGAATTGTAAATTGTGGTATCTGAGGAATTATAGCAACACTGTATCCTAACACTCATTTAAGCATAGTGACAAACTTACAGTATTTTACAACAAAATATGAAGCCATGTGTAACTGTTTTAGAATGCCAATTCCAGATGGAATAAATCATTTTAGTTCCATTTTGGTAGAAGAATATCCCTTTATATTTTATTCTTTGAAGATTTCATATATGTGTACAATGTATGTTTATTTGAAAAGTTAATAATTATATTGTATAAGAAAATCTAGTGATTTAGTTCTTATGCTTCACTAGTAGTAAACAAAACTTTTAGGCACATTGCAGAGCTGGGTAGACAAAAGGTAAGGCTGTCAACTCTTCAGATTCACTGTTCTTATTCAAGGGGTGAAATGATGTCAGGTATAAGGTTTTGGATACTCTCGTGTTTAAAATGGCAGTGCTCAGGATCCAATGTGTTAGCATTAAAATCTGCATCCAAAAAGCAGTTACACAAAGCAAATGGTTTAGATCATCTCAGTATCTCAGTTAATCATTTACAGTTTATATATATATTTTTAAAAAGTCACTAAATCAATACTTTTAGGTGAAAATGAAAAAAAAAAACTTTGATTCCATACTTTCCTGAGCACAATTATATGTAATGTTTTAAATTAGGGTACAATTATAAATGGTAAATATTTTAGCTAATATCTAGAGATTTATTAGTAACTGCTTATGTTATGCATATTCCCATAATGTACATGAGATGTGTAGTGCTTGGTTGGGAACAATGCAGTATATACTATCATGTCTTACTGATTCTAATATTAGCATGTGAGTAATTGTTGCCTGTTTTTTTAATTCTTTCTGACTTTAGTTAAAATTTACAGCTTTATAGAAAGGCAGTGTTGAATAAAACAGGATTTTTATCAGCCTTTTTTTCTGCATTTTTACATTTACATGTAAAAATGGCTATAACATGTCAAATTTTTCCTTTTTAGTAAAAATTACTTACATTTGTCATTCCCATATTTCACATCATTATCCTTTAAAAAGTTTATCTGGGTAAGTCAGTGGGTTCTCCTAGATGGACAGTTGTGCTGCGGGAGTGTCCATTGTTACCTGGATATCCCCATCCTCCATCTTCGGCTGCTAACTTGAGCTAGTGTTGCCGCACATAGACTCTTTGTAGTGTATTGTTTGGAGGTAAACGAGATATCATACAGTTTTTACTCATAAAAGAGACATTAGTTTAAACATGTATTTATAGGCCTTTTATGGTTCTGCTTTTTATTAGCAAGGCATACTCAGCATCTTCTGTTGAAAGATGCTGGAGGGCCTCATCTGGCATGCGTGAATTAAGCCACGTGCCCAGGAAAGATGTGCAGACAGATGGGATTTTATGTGTTTTAGATGTTGTGATCAAATGTGTCACAAGTCTTTTATTCTGCCTTTGCTGATAGAAACACTGCATCATCTTTGAAGTTTTCTCATTCCCTTCACCCTGTCTTCATATGTCTTCAAATTAACTGATTGGGTTTTTGTTCTTTAAATATTGTTTTATTTTCCCACTATGTGTGTGTTACTGTTGCTGCCTTGCTCTCTACTAAGTCTCATAACCTCTTTTCTCTCATTGTAATTTCCTTTCTGCTCCATTTCATCTGTCATACTATGTAATAATTTTGGTCAACTTGACACAAACTTAGACACTCCTGGGAAGAGAAACTCAACTGAGGAATTCCCTCCATTGTCCTCTGTAGACATGCCTGAGGGGTACTTGAACATAATTGCTAATTGGTGTGGGAAGGTCCAGCCCAGCGTGGCCAGTGCCCTTCCTGGGCAGGAGGAGGGTAGGTGAATGGGAGCCAGTTGAGCGTGCTAGCAAGCAGTGTCCTTCGTGGTCTGTGCTTCTGTGGACTGACTCCAGGCTCCTGTCTTGGCTTCATTTGATGGTGAACTAAAACCTGTAAGCCAGTTACCCACCCCACACCCATTTGTTGCTCTTGGTTATAGTCTGTATCACACCTTCAGAACGGAAACCAGCATAGACTGCTCATAGCACTTACGCCTCCATTTGCACTGTCTATGGTGTTGCTTCCCTCATATTAGTTTCTTTTTCCTGATACTCAGTTTTCTCACCCAAGCTGACTGCCACTCCCTCAGCCTTATCTCACTTGGGTGTGTGTGCTGCTGCATACCCTTCCCCAGGGCTCTTCCTTTACTCTCTGGTCACCCTACATGTGCTTACACACTGCTCAGTTTGCAAATCTCCTCTCTTGCTTTGATGGGTTTACTGTTTTCCCAACTTATTTTTATTTATTTCCCAGCTTATTTTTATAAGTCCTTGATGACTCCAGGCCAACATTCATCTTTTCCTTTCCAAGATTTTCAGAATTGAGACTAGTTGATGCCATGGGGATATTGCCCCAGCCTCTCCTTCATTCCTGTCCTTATGATCTTCACTGAAAGAATTCAGAGGAGACCCACAGAATATAATGCATTATCAATAATAGTCTTTGATTGCAGACTAAAGTGCAGCTTACCCAAAGGATGAGAGTAGACAGTGGCCAAAGAGACTACAGCCCCGTCTACAGCTGAGGCAGGATTGATACTATTTCTGAAGTTTCTGCATCAAACATCTTTTCTTTCCAGGTGACTGACAGGCCCCTTTAGATTTTCTTCTGCAGGAAGGCATAATGTTACATGAATTCCCCTGCTAGATAGTAATCCTATAATGTTTTGGGCTTCAGGGACCACAACTTATGTAACTGTCTGTTAGTGACTTCCAGTGCTGTTGGGAAAGCCACTGTTTCCTCCCAGGGATAGACATGGGATCTGGTCCCATTTTTCTGATCAGTAACTAGAGTCCTGAATTTCCTTTCCTTGGCTTTACACCCTGTGGATTATCAAGGGGGGGGTTCAGACCACATGTCCTTTCAGTCTGCTGATATCTAAAAAGCACTCTAAGAGTTGATGCATAAATTGTGTTGTGGGTTTCTTGAATTATCTTCAGTATTCCTTGTACATTTTTTATATGTGTCTCTAATGTCTAATGTCAATTCATAGCCTCTGTGTGTAATGGCATTTCAGAACAATGCTGGGTGCATAGTGCATGCTGTACATGTACCCAGTGATAACCACTCGTTATTTTTTTTAAAACTTTAATATGGTGTCTACTCAATACTGGACCAGCTATCTAGACTTTATTATAATGCACCCTTCTTTGTCTTTGCCTCCCAGTGTATTTGATTCTATTTATCCTACAGTTGTTTTAACTGTCACTTTTTATAACTAACCCAGAGGATAGATAGGCCCTTAGCATCCTCACAGGTGCCCATTGCTATTGTTCGTGTTTTTGTCTTCATCATCATCTTTATCCTGTCTCTTTTGCAGAAGAATGTGGTTGGTGGTTTCTAAAGCATCAGGACAAAAGGAGTTGCTGAGGTTTATGAAATTCATTTCAGAAGGTTCTTTAAACTAGCAGAGCTGTTAAATGAAGAACAAAGCTTCTGATTTTCTTCTGCAGGATAATGTGTCAGTACAAGAGGACAGAAAGGATATGAGAAATAAGAATTAGCTCTGAGGAGAGCCTGATAAAAGAAAACAAAGTAAAATGAGAATACTGAAAGATATGCAAAAATGATTCTCAGAGCAGTTCTCAGTAGGAAGAGGAGCCCTGAGGGAATAGGTGCTAAATTCTGACAAAGAGAGGAGATGATATGCTGAAAACTTGAAAGGAGAAGCAAACTCCAGGGTTGATTTCAAGGCTAAAAGATGTAGCTAGTTTTTCTAGGAATGTGTCAAGAATACATTATGGCCTTTGCTGTTCAATGATGTTGACATTGGAGGGAAAATGAATTAAAAAGTTAAGTTATTGTAACTATTGGGAAAAATTAAAAATTAAAAATATATACATATACATAAAAACTATGTGGTGATAGTCACAGGATTCTCTTCTTCTGATTTCTTGGTTTATTTGCATTGCTAACAGGTCATTTGCACTCTTTAGTAGTGTGTTCTGAAGTTTTGGTCCCCATCTCTGTAAGTTTATCTTTTCTGCCTGCACTGGAAAGCTTGCCCTTAATTAGTTCTGTAGTCCTCTTGTTAAGAAGTTGTATGGATGTCATTAGATGTTGGAGGCACCCAGGATGTTTCCCAGTGCTTGACCACTGCTAGTGAGGCCCTCAATTTATCCCCAGCAGAGCAACAATTTTTGTCTCCTTAAAAATCACTTATAATTAGCTCTTAGTTTTCATTTGCTTTTGTTTTCCTTTCCGATTTTGTCTTCCTTTTCCTTTAATGGCTTTTTAGTGATTAAGTAATTTCTTGTTTTGATTTAATTTTTTACACTTTAAGTTTGTGACTCATTTTCAAAGGTTTTCACATTCCTTTCAAGAGCTCTTATATTTGAATGGTTTTAGAGTTTCTTGAAGTCCTGTGAGTTTTAGTGATGTTTCCAGTCATGGTTATTATTAACCTGAAGGCAGGATTTTTCTGTTCTCTTCCTCTTGTTTTATCTTTTTTTACAGCCAACTATTTCTTATAGCTTCCCCCTTTTCCTTCTCCCCTTTTTCCCCCCCTTTTCTCTGTTAAGCTGTTTACTCTAGGATACTTTGTTAGTCCCTTTTCCTTGACCCCAAAGTGAGTTAATGTCCTGAGGCAGCCAGGGCTGGGGTAACAGGGATGGTAGCACTTCTCCCTGGGTTCCTGTCTTAGTTCTGAGAGCTGCAGGAAGGACAGGGAGAATTACTGAGGTTTTATGGCCCTGGCCTAGGGACTGGAGGCAAAAGGATGGGCTTCAGTTGGGCCCTTCAATCCCACTTCAGCCACAGGCTCTCCACAGTGATCTTGGATCTGTATCCACAGGGCAGAGCCATGGCTTCTTCTCACACCCCAAACTGAGTTTTACTGCCTTCGGCAGTTCTTTCTTCAATAATGTGATGGGTAAGAAATTTTGTTCAGATATTATCTGAGGTCAAAATTCCACTTCTTGTTTTTGTTTTTGTTTTTGTTCATTTGTTTGGGGGTAGGAAAACGACAGAGACTTCTTCTGACAACAGAATTTTGCTCTCTTCCTATCCTTTAGTCAGTGTGCCCCAGCTATTGAGAGATCCCTGCAGGGTAGACTTAGAATCTGACTTCTTGGCTCTCTCCATCCTTTTCCTTTCATGGCCTGCTGATTATTCCCCCCCCCCCCCCCCCCCCCCCCGCTGTGGTTTTACTGAGAATTGAATCTCACAGTGTAGACCCTGGTTCCTGATGGGTTGCTGATGAAAAACAGGGCATTGCTGTGCAGGGAGGGGTTTTGTTCCTTTGGAGGGCACACCTTGTTAGTGCATTTATTTAAAATATTATAGAATCAATATTTCCATCTCAGTAGATTTCTGTGGGTGATATTGCTCTTCTTTGTGCATTTATGAGGTTATATGAATCATTAAAACAAGCTGTATTGCATCTTTAAAGGGGTGAATTTCCCGTCTGTCACTCTTTGATTTTTATTATTGAATCACTTTTAGGGTTAGCAGCTTATTGTTCATTTTTAAGTTCTAAGGATCAAAATGCAATTAAAAAGCTGTACATAATTCTATTAGCTGCTTTTAGGTCTCTGCAGCCAGTAAATGGAGTAGTTACACAGAAGGAGAAAAGCAAAACAAAGATGGCTGCCTGTGAATGAAAATGAGTAACCGCCTGTGCTGCTGTGCATCCCTTATAACTGTTTGAAATTTACAAACACAACAATAGAACACATTTTTTGTAATGAAATATTTATTTGTATCCATCACCATTGCAAGCTGCTCTCATTCGTCATGTTTGCAAACAGCAGCAGCAATGTTCCTTTGGTGCAAGCCCAAAATAACTTCCAGCTGTTGACGTTAATTCTGCTTTTTAAGTCTTATTAAAAATCTATCATCCAGCAGCCAGGCCTCTAGCTCTTTCTACTCTTCCATCGACTATTTTTTTTTAAACGTTTTTTATATTCATGAGAAATAGCTTTCGGAGATGCTTGGTGCTTGAGACAGGAATAGAATGAGAGCAAAAGAGATATATTCTTGTATTTGCATCACTTAAAGCATCATTTACCAGCTCTTGATTGAAATTTTAATCTCATATACTTTTAATTCCACAACTTAAAAAGTATGAAGCAAAACCTTAGCAAAGCAGCCAGTCATATTGGCTCCCAGCTTTAATCCTAGCGGTCAGGAAAGTGAGGCAAGTGAATCACCGCACATTTAAGGCAAACCTGGTCTACATAGCTCCAGGCCATCCTGGATTACACAGAGAAACCTCCTGTAAAACAAATCAAAACAAACAAAGCTCATGGCTCTAAAACAGAGGTACTCGAGCTGTTTTATTTATATGCCTTTTTAAAGGTCACTGGAAGATGAGGCACCTGTTTCGTACAGACCAGCTGTTGACGTTGAAGAAGCCTAGGTGCTCAAACACTTGTTTGACCTCTTGGGATTATGGTGGCTCAGATCTACAGTGAATGTTTGAAAGATGCTTATCATTTAGTTTTGGCAATTCTGATAGTAGCGTTGATTATATGAAAAAAAAAACAACAAATGCATGGACTATTATTTTCTGTATATTTTGTATATTATTTTTATTGTCTAAAGTAAAGAAGTGTATATGGTGTTGTTGTCCTAGGATTATCAGGATCGGTGTGACAAGTTTTTCCTAGTTTTGGATGGTTTTGCTCATTTTTGCTTCTTCTGACTCCTTAGTTTCAGCTTGGGGTTGTTTCCTCCCTGAGCTGTTTCACCTAGGTGATTGATATTTAAAAGTAATAATGAAGCCCTACTGTTATGATCAAGTATGGCCATAGTATCTACTGAGCTAAGTCCTTCAGGATGTACACATTGAGCTTGATTGCTTTTATTTATTTATTCATTTTGTGTAGCTGTCCAGTGGCCATGGACGAACTGGATTTACCTGAAAGAGGGGCTGGAAATGAAAAGTACGGGATGTGGGGAGGCAAGAGAAGAATGAAGGCAAGACAAGGTTCTGATCAAGGCTGCAAGTTTAATATTCAGCCCTGTCTTTATATAGGACAAGCCCACAGATCCTATTCTTGGTTTCTGCTGGATTATGTTGCAAAGCAAAGTCAGTGGGCAGTCTGTTCTTCTAAGTTCCTGTAGGAAGTTTCATGCACAACCAAGGCAGATGACTCCACTTAGGTAGGATGACTCCACCTAGATCATTATGGTCCAAACTCTCAAGGTCTATTCAGCCTGCTCAAGGTTGGAAAAAACCTGCTCAAGGCTGAGAAGGGCACAGTTTTGTGTATCTATTTTATTTGTTTATTCAGGACATTCAATATGCTGTTATGACATACTGTTCTATAATAAGAAGTGTGTTGTAGTGTACTAAGCTAGCATATCCATCCACCCAAGGCTTTATATGTATGACATAAGTGACTAAAATCTCCCAACTTTGCATGGTTCTTAAGTGACCTGCCACGTGGCTGTATTTCCTCCTGATGCTGAATTGTTTCCATACAGCTCTGTATGACCCATCTCAGGGACCATCTTGCTTGTTAAGTTTGTCTCTTCTCTTATTGGTTATACTTGCTTAAAATAAGGTGAGCCATATACATAAATTTAAATCTTGTAGATTTAGTAGAAAAAGAAAACAGAAAAAAATAACTTTAAGTCTCTGAATAAGAATTATTTGGATAATCATTTCAAAATATACCCAATTAGTGTTGTCATGTAGTTTCCTTTTTATTTCCTCAGAGTCTAAGGTATAGTTCATGGTTCATAATGACACAGCTGTATCTCATATACTCAGCATCACATTTGCTTGTGCCCACTGTGGTCACAGCTTAGCTGGAGAGGATGGATGCCTGAAGGCTTCAACTGTGCTTATTTTTTGTGGTACTTATTCCTCATCATATCTGGTTGACTTTCAGTGTATATTTATAAACATATGCATGAATGAGTAAATGCCTATAGTGTGCTGGGAGAGTTATTAAGATGACTGATGCAAGCCATGGATAATATTAGTACCATTTATAAGGAGAACTGAGGTATATTAGCTACAGAATGGTCCCTTAGGCTAGAAGATTCTGCAGATAACAATCAAGTTATGGCAATGAGGACAGGCTTTGAAGAGGTAAATTCCCAAAGGTTTGTTGTTAGAGACTGACAAGAAAGGAAAGGAAAAGGGCTTTGTCTCTATCCAGGATCCACTTTCCACCTGAGACTTGAATCTAGAGCATTTGACAATCGGCCTTTTCACATGCATGGTTATATGGAAGGGCATCTTACATAGTAACCATGATCTAATATATAAGCGTGTGCTGTGCATGATGTGTGTGCCCTTTGATACAAACAGAAGCTGTGAGTCTCATTCAGGTTTTTACTAGTTAATAAAATTTCATTTAGTGTAGATCGTGCAATCATTATGGGCAATGATCTGGTATGATGTAATAAAATATGTAATGTTCTAGGACCTGGTGACTATCCATTTAGGTATTTTGACATCTAGACAAGGTATTTCGCACATATATAATCATAAATGTAGATGCTAATTGAAGGAATATTAAAATATAAATCTTTTGATGAATTCATTAAACCTGTATGACTCAGATGAATCTAGTAAACTGAATTTATATTATAAGTACAAATCACTTATATTTTAATATTCAATAATAAAAGAATAATTCTCAATACTGCATTTAAAAATTTAGACGCTGTGTTCCAGTATTACATATTGTTCACAGTAACAAGCACACATTACATAAAACAAAGTGAAACACTAGCCATAAGCTGGGAGAATGAACTTTAAGTCCAGAATGGTGTGTACTACCGAGATCAGGGTTGTGTTGGGATGGGATGGCAATCCAGAGAATAGAAGTTTTGTAGTTTGACGGCCATCCCAAGGATCAAATGG
Organism: Apodemus sylvaticus; assembly: GCF_947179515.1. Classification (NCBI taxonomy): domain Eukaryota; kingdom Metazoa; phylum Chordata; class Mammalia; order Rodentia; family Muridae; genus Apodemus; species Apodemus sylvaticus. The sequence goes on along the minus strand of NC_067473.1, from coordinate 68,220,576 downwards.
TGGCATTTGTCAGCGTTAGGTGTAGGGTAGAAGGGCATTTTTCTCTTCATTCATCATTGTTATTGGTGTATCAGATACACTTTATACTTTTAGAACATTTCGTTAGAGCATTCCTTTATGTATAAGCTTTGTAATTTTGAAAGTGAACATTTATGCTTAAGTGCCAAGGTATGGCCTCAGGCTGGAGAGGGTTTAGGAGAGGGAGTAGCAATGAGAGAGGGGAAGAGACCAGTTAGAATTTCTCAGGACATTGCAACAGCTGAAAGATGATTAGTTGAATGGCTACATCAACTAATGTGGGGTGGGAAGATATAATACAATAAAGACATTACATATGTCTTATGGGTTATCTATTAAGCTTTATTTAGTTCCAAGCCAGCCTTAGTTATATAAAGTGTAGCAATGGACCTGAGCCTGTGAAGCTTTCTCCTTTGCCTTTTCAGGGTGAGCCACCCAACTGGTGATGTTTCTCCACTGTAACAAGTGTGATATTCAGCTGTGTCTACAAGGGGATATACAGGAGCATTACTCGAAGAAGGGACATTTCCTTGCGTCCTTGTATCCTTGTCTTGTCTGGTGTCTTTGGCGCATTATTTTATGAAGTGTGGTTTTCCCAGCACTATTGCAGGCTCATTGCAGTGAGTTCCAAGTTCTGCATAGTGAGTGTCTCTGGTTACTCTAGAATGGAATAGTTACTCTACTCAACGAAGGGCCATTGAGCCCTTCCAGCAATCCGCAGAGGCAGTGGCTGCTCTGTTCCTAGATCTGCCATCTTCCAGTTTTCTTCACAAACGCTTCACTTGTTCAAGGCACTGCGTGCTGTGCCCTAATGGATTATACACCAGTGGGTGCAGAAGCACACTTCTTACTTCAGGATGCCAATGCCAATAAAAGTGACTTCCATACTTGATTGTCCTCAAGCTTTACCCCACGTCTTCTAAGAGAACACTGAAGTAGCTCTGGTGGGCTTACGGGATATATGTGTATATAATAGTCGCTTGCTTCTGTCATGTACTTTGTTGCTTTGGAAACAGATGCGCCTTATAGTTAGCATTAAAATTGCCCCTTTGGTTCTTAGACCTTAAGTTGGAGCTGCCTCACTCCTTATCCCTCACTTCACTTTACTAAACAATCTTAAACACTTATTATAACAGAATGTACTCTTTCCAACCAACTGGGGCTTACTATTCTTGTTGAGACTTTGAATATGTCGAAGGGAGTAGTGTTGACATCCTTCTCTTGTTTCTCATATTGTAGGAGAATTTCAATGGCTTACATGTTGAGTTTAAGCAATGCCAATTGTGGGAGTTTCCTGTGTGGCTGTTATTGTGTTGGGCTACATTCCCTTCTGCCTTTTTTTTTTTGTTGTTGTTGTTGGTTTTTTTTTGTTTGTTTGTTTGGTTGGTTTTTTTTTTTTTTTTTTTTTTTTTTTTTTTTTTTTTTTTTGGTTTTTCCGAGACAGGGTTTCTCTGTGTAGCCCTGGCTGTCCTGGAACTCACTCTGTAGACCAGGCTGGGCTCGAACTCACAAATCCGCCTGCCTCTGCCCCCCAAGTGCTGGGATTAAAGGCGTGTACCACCACCCCCGGCCCCCTTCTGCTTTTATTTTAGAGATTTTTACATATGGTTTTCAAGTGCTCTTTCTCTATCTCCAAAGGATTGCATTTTTTTTCTCTTTGTCTTTTTACTCTATATTACCCAATTTCTGATTAAGATACCTGAACTACCCTGTTATGTCAGGGACAAGTCTCACTCAATGATGGTAAATGATCCATTTATGTACAGTTGAATGTGACACCTAAACTTGTGCTGAAGATTTTCTAATTTGTTTTCATTGGGCTATTATTTATGGTAATTTTCTTAGAATGTCTGAAGGTCCTTACTGAATAAATAAGCACATGTCTTTAAATTAAGGGTAATAACGACTTCCTTGTACACTAAATCTCTTTTTACTATGGTCTTAATGCTTTTATTTATTTACTGCTCAACTCAAGTATCATCTTTTCTGACTAAATGATAATCTAAAGCCAGTTGTTTTAAAATATTTGTAGAAGTTTCCCTGTGATTTGTTAAAGCTAGGGTTTCTTCTTGATTTGTTAAAGTTTAGGATTAAGGTTAATCTCCCAGAGCTCTGGAGATGGCTCAGTAGGTCAGAGATCTTGTTGTAGAACATGAGTCATTAGGTCATTAGGGCTGGGCAGAGCTCTACAAGCTGATGCTCAGTAGAAATACCACTCAATTTCCACTTGAAATAGGATGACTTTGTGTTAGGGTCTTGACTAAAATTTAATGAGTATCCCACTTACTAGCTGAAGAATATTACAAATAGTGTGAGCTTTCTTAATAATTGCACATAAATATACTGTAAGTAAAACCTTCTATCTAAAACCCTGAAAAAGATCTCTAAACAGCAGTTAATTTTGTGTACATTTCAGCACTCCTCTAAGAAAAGTAAATTGTTATTTGTTTAGGAGAGAATATATTTCCATGCATTTCTCAGTAAAAGCTTTTTTCTACATGAAATAAAGCCCTGGAAGAGAAAGCACGCTAATCTATCTCTCCTTACCAAGTCCAGGAGCTAAATGAGTAAGCTGCACCCAGGGCTCTCCTGGTGATTTACATGCCAGACGAAGGCATGATACCTCTTCTTTAAGAGCTTGTTTCCATATAGATTTGAGGACTCTGCCTCTAAGTTAAAAATTAATGTTTTTCCTAGTTGGGCTTTCTTATTTTAAGTGACATACAACCCAATTCAAACTTGCCACAGCCAGGAAGAAAATTTACTGATTTACAGAACTCAGACTGGTGCCTGGCTTTAGCTACGGCAGTGGGAACTCAGTGTGTTCACACTTGTCTCCTTGCTTTCTTAGGGTCTTGCTCGGGGTCAAGATGGCAGACTCCATAATTCCACATCCCAAGTCTCAAGGTGCATATTCCTTATTAAGTAAAGTTTTACATTACAGCATTTAAATTTCATCCATATATATATATATTACATATTACCAATATATATTTATATATTATCTTATATATATTACATATATAGGTAAATATCAATACACCAATCATTGGTATATATTGGTACATGTATGCTCATGTATACACACACATACACACAGTATTAAACAGCTAGTGTAAGAAATAGAGAGATAGTTTTATGATTGAAACAACACATATGGCATGAAGGCCTTGCTCAAACATAAAGTTCATTAACCTTTTAGGAAGGTTATAAGACAGTTCATCATGCTTGTATAATAATAAAATAGTAAGGCCTAGTAAGAATAGCTTTCCAGTGTCTCACTCAGCCATGTTTAAGTGCATGATGCAATGAAGGCTATTAGGTCTGGGACTCTAGCTATTGCCCTTTGATAGATAATGTGTTTCCTTAAGGAATTGAGTCTAGTGTCTACTTTTCAGTGTAGATACATTTTTATCAATGCTGATTACTCTTTGATAATCCATAATATTGATATAAAAACCTATATCTGATGCTTAGTTTTCCAAGATTGGTATATTGGTATATTCTTTCTGCATTGCTATTTACTAGAAGACCTAATCAAGAAGTCCACTTTTTAAAAGAATTTATCATAAAAAAATAATATATTAGGAAGCAAGACAAATGGTTCAGCAGTTAAGAGCATTGGCTACTCTTGAAGAGGACTTGTGTTCAATTCTCAACACCCACACAGTACAGAATACCCAGGATACAATCCACAGAACTCAAGAAGGTTATTAAGCCAAAGGGCCCAGTGAGGATCCTTCAATCTAGCCTGAGAGGGAGTAGAAATCAGAAGGTAGAGGGAGAGAGGGAACTGGATGGGAGAGAGATGGGGGAGGAACAGGTATTGGGGGACCAGGAGTGAAGCCCGGACAGCCAGCAGAGTGAACGAAAATATACAACCTCAGTAGGTGGGGAGACCATCTAGAATGTACCAGAGTCCTGGAGGTGAGAGATTCTCAGGACTCATAGGGAGGGACCTTAGATGGAATGCCCAACAGTAGGGAGAGGGAACTTGTAGAATCCACCTCCAGTAGAAAGACAGGGCATCAAATGGAGGGATGGGGTTGCTCACCCAAAGTCAAAAATTCTGACCAAGAATTGTTCCGGTGTAAAAGAACATCAGGACAAAAATGGAGAAGACACTGAGTGAAAGGAGGTCTAGTGCCCTGCCCAAATTGGGACCCATCTCAAAGGGAGGCTCCAAGGCCTGACACTATTAGTAATGCTATGATGAACATATAGACAGGAACCTAGCATGGCTGCCCTCTGAGAGGTCCAACAAGCAGCTGACTGAAACAGAAGCAGATACCTACACCTAACCAATGGTCTAAAGTCAGGGACCCCTGTGGTTGAATTAGGGAAAGGCTGGAAGAAGTTGGGAGGAGGACAATCCTATAGGAAGACCAGCAGTCTCAACAAACCTGACCCCAAGATCTCTCAGACACTGAGCCACCAACCAAGCAGCATACACTAGCTGGTCTGAGACCCCTGCCACACATACAGCAGAGGACTGCCTGGTCTGGCCTCAGTGAGAGGAGATGTACCTAACCCTTGAGAGATATGAAGCCCCAGGGAATGGGAAGGCATGGCAGGGTGTGTGGGGTGCGGGATGGGGGTGGGTGGGGACATCCTCTTAGAGACAGGGGAAGAGGGGATGAGGAACTGTTGGAGGGCAGAAAGAATGAGAGGGGGATAATGACTGGACTGTTAAAAAAAAGATTAAAATAAAAAAAAAACCACTAAAGCCAAAAGTAGTAGTGATACATTTTGGTAATTTGTGTAATAAGAGGCTGATTCTGGAAGATGACATAGTCAAACAAGTAACATACTAGTGTATATAAAAACAACTTTCTTCCTGGTAAGATATGTGGACTCTTGTATTAGTTACCGTATTTACATGATAGTCATGTATGCCTGCTACAGTTTTTTTCTATTGTTACATGTATGCAACAGCAATTATCCTTATGCTTACCAACTTGTAAATATAGACAAGTATATATGTTTTCTATATAGGATTTCTGCACCAAAGGGGAAAAAAAGCACATTTTAAAATACTGTAAATGTATAGTTGTCTGTACAAGTTACACATCTTCCTCTGCATCTCCCTTCTTGGTTTATGTATATTGTCTTTCTGTCATTTTTGTATTTTTATGGTAATTTGGTGGCATACACCATAGTAATTTTGGTGATATTCCATTAGAATCAGAGTTGTATGGATTAGCTTATAATCATTGTGCTAGTCATAATTCATAGATACTGGGACCAAAATTGAATTCCAGTGTTTTCTTAAGTAACTAAAATGTCAAGATTTTTTTCTTCCTCTTCACCTCCTCCTCTTCTCTTTCTGTTTTTGTTTTTTTATATAAATACTTAGAATTACTTTAATTGTATACTTTGCAGTAAGTGAAATCATTTGTCTTCAGTTTTATTCAGCAGAGGTTTTGAAATAGCCAATTTACCTGTAATTGTGAGTGCAGTTCTATTTTACTAATATTGCTAAATGCTGTGTTAAAAACCAAAACTTCAAGATATCTTTGACATAGCAGAGTTGCTTAGATAGAAAACTTGCTCCATGGGTTTTCGTGTGTGTTAGTTTTCAGATGTTTATCAGCTTGAAGCATAGTAAATAATTGTTCAACCATTCCCAGACAATCTGCAAAAATTTTGCTGTATAAGCTAACAGACATTTTACATTAAGAACTAACTCATGCAGTAATGCTTAGGAAATTTTAAATTATGATGAATGGGCATTTTGGGACCAATTTATTGTGATTTGTCTGACTCCGCCTTTAGCATGCCTTTCCCTTCTGGTTCTGCTCTCTAGTCGTTCCCTTTATTGGTTATACGGGGTGCACATTTTTCAGATTGCCTTGTGTGAACCTCTGCCATCACTGCTATATTCTTCAAATATTTTCTTTTGAAAATAATTTTATTTATATATTTGTAAAATTTGTAAATATTTTTGTGAATAAGCCTTAAAAAAGGCAAAGAATACTTTTATGATACCTTATGGCAATCAAGTTGGTTTGAAAGTGGATGTTTTTCCCTTCAGAAGGAATATATCCACATTTCTAACTTATGTGTAATGAGGGTAGTCTGTACATTTCCTTAGTCATTATTCTAACTCAATTTCCACTTATAACATTGATAATATAGATAAATTTAGTTACTAAGTGTTTGTCTTTTCATAAACTTTCCTATACCTATTACATAAACTATGTTAGAAATACTAATTCTTCAGTCCTTTTTGATTGAAAAAATAATGGGAATTTTTGCAGTGCTGGGTGTATTGAGTTCCTTTACATTTCTTCCTTTGATGCTGCCTTTACCTGCTCATTGCAGATGAAGCTGTTGTTAGAGGACTTATATACATTTTATATACATTATATATATATACACATTATATTTTATATACATTATATACATTTGCTTCTCCATTTTCTTCCACAGCACCATGTGCTTGGATGCCTACCAAATGAAAATATACCTGTATTTTGCTTATTCTGCTTATTTTGTTTTGTATGTTTGTGTGTGATATCACTGGTGATAAAACCAGGCCCCACAAATGCTAGTTCAGCACTTTATCACAGATCTTCACCCCTGGCTCTTAAAAGGCCTTAAATGTTAAATTCAGCTGATCTTTGCTATGCTAGATAGTATGGAAATTGATATCATTATACTTGTTAATTTTTACCAATTAAACACTATTTCTTTCATTTTATATTGCTTTAGTAAATAAATTTTTACATTAAAGATCTCATATACTTGTTAATTTTGTTTATGGAGAATTACTTTTTATAGTCTGAGGGTAATTACTGATCGTTTACCATCTGTTTCTATTAATCAGTCTTTTTATACTCCCCAATCAGTGATATTTTGCTATTTTATGTTAGTTCATTTCTCCCTCTTCACTGATGATGATTTTGATATGTAGGAAATGTGCCCCCAATTCTATGAACTTCTGTTATATTCCTAGCAAAATATGAACCTGGGTTTCAGTCATTATAAAGTATTTAGGGTGGTTAATGAAACTAGCTATCTCTTTGAGTTGTTTTCATAGAAATTCTACTTTCATTTAATATTTTGTAGTAGCTTGGACTGTTCTTTTCTAAAATGTTAATTTCTCATATTTTTTTAAAAATTCTAACAAAAAGTAGAGAAAACTGTTTACTGAATTACCAGTGTCTTCATGTGTTGTGACTAGATGTAATTATTAAATTTCTAATTGTTTAAAGATCCTACTCTATAGTGTAGAAGCTCAAGCTAAAACTTAGTGTTTTACCCTCCTTAGTCTGATTTTGTTTTATATATAACAAGGATCACAGGGAAAAAAATAGACTTTGAAAGGCTTTTCTGTCTGTCCATAGAGTTTGGTAGGTATCCATTACATTCTCTCTTCCTTTGTTAACATATCAAAAGTTAGAGTTGCATGTTCTAAATCTTTTTAAATATATAGCTAAATCTTCACATTCTGTGGTGATAGGATGGTTTTAAAATGAAGAAGTAGGTCAACAAAGTAGTTTGTTTCTTCTGAAGCTCTTTCTGCCTTGGGCATTTGCTCATGTTAATGACTCAGTGTGGAAGACATTGAAACTTTGGATTAGGAAATCAGTTCAATGCTGTGAGTGGAACTTAATATGTATCTGGAGCCTGATAGACAGTGCTGTTGAGAGTAATTCAGACAGTGGCAACCTGCAGAAAGGAATAAAGACTATTAGCAGTTGGAATACAAGGTATTCATGAAATATTTTGGAAAAAAACCCAACAATCTGGCTATATTCTTGTGTGAGACATAAATAATGAGCTAATTTCTTTGGTGGAGGAAATTTCAAGACAGCATAAGTTTGGGGCTGCAGCATCTTTACTACTGATTACTCGTGTATAAATCCACAATGAAAAAGTAACCAATGTACTTAATAGCTTTTATCTTAGTAGTTGTGTAGGGCCAGAAGACAAGACATTGATCTGTTAAAGATAAAGAGATTGCTATGATGTCATGTTAAATCACAATATCTTGCAACAGTTCCTATTCCATTGGATAAGGAATAGTTCAATCTTAACTCCTAGGGCAAAGATTTTTTTTTAAAAGAAAAATAAGTAAATGAGGCCATGGCTCTCTAAATCAACATGATCAAATCTCATATGAACTCGCAGAGACCCAGGCAGCAGGCACAGTTCTGCACAATGCTGTTTACACATCTGTTATGGCTTCCAGCTTAGTGTTTTTAATGAGTTTCCTAAATGTGAGAGCGAGTGGGACTTTGTTTTTCTTGCCTTTGCTGGCGCTTTTGTCCTTCTCTATGTTTTGTCCATTTTCAATGTGTTAGTTTTTGTTTTATCTCATTTTAATTTTATTTTAAAAAGAAGTATTAAAAAGTAGAAACAAAATGGCATAAAGGCTCCTTCCTAAAAATTGATTTAATAGTTTAAAAACAGTAATCTTAACTAATATTAACATACAGTTATTAACATAATATTGATATTTGACATAATTGAAGAGAGGTTTTATAAATGGAAAGAAAGTTGAAGGAAGGTCACATACAGAAGAAAGACAAGACTGAAACATTTGTAGAAAGGTTGAGGGCCTGTGAGACTGTCCACAGAATGTTTCAGTGGAATTCCCAGAGACAGAAAGGTAAACAGGATGGACGACAAGAAGTAACTGAGTTAAGATGACTTAAATTCGTCAGAACTTGAGAGACATACTCCCTCAGCTCTGGGAAGGGTAGTTTGCTTATGCATAATTTTGATGTTCAAAACATCAGAGAAAAAAAGGAAGGTCTTCAGTGTTTACAGAGAAGGCGAAGGAGGCACAGAACCGTGAGGCGGGCTGTCTGGAAAGTGCCACTGTTCGCAGTAGGATTCCAAAGCCAGCATTTTAACGTAGAGCAACTGTCAGAAGCTGTGTCCTGCTGCCTTCATAAGCCCGAACCCAGCTTCTGAGTAAGAGGGGGAAATGTATAACAGGGTAGCACCACATCCTCTCCACCTCTGTTCAGAGGGACTGGAAAAGATGCAGAGGGTCTGTGGGTGGTTCTGTCTTCCTATGTAGAGTCTTGTAGTAACAGCAGACTTAAGGTAAATGTCATGACCCGGGGTAGTGTGGCAGTGTGCTGAGTGCCCTTTAGGATGCTCACACGACAGACTGCGCTTTGCCATCTTTACTGACATGGTTTGTATTCTTTCTGTTTGAAGCTCTCTTAAGAGCCTGTGCTGATGGAGGTGCCAACCACTTATATGACCTCACTGAAGGAGAGAGAGAAAGGTAAGCTCCAGCCCTCAGTGTCTGCATGCTCCTTGCATCTGCCACTCCTTACTTTTAATCATTCTTGGGGACTGTTTCTTTTTCTTCATCTTTGTCATAGGAAACCACCTCTGTGAGAAGGCTGAGCTGTGTAACCAGGATGCATTATTTCTCTCTTTGAGATCTCTTAGGATTAGGATCAGCCTTATTCTTCTTTTTAAATTTCTATTCTATTACTTTAAAGCCTAAGTAAGTCAAGTTATCATGTATTGAAATTTGTGAGGACTTTAAAGATTGGCTAAAATAAAACCTAAAATGTTTATTTATATTGGTACTAATACACTTTAAATGAATAAAAGCTGGACTCCTGGCAAAGAAATAGATAGTCTGATGTAGAAAATGTGAGGTTTTATGTTAGTGTTAAATAAATCTTAGTAGGACTTGCTGTTTCTTAATTACTTCTGAGTTATAGACTTTTGGGAGAGTCTATCTAATGTGTTGCTCTCTGTGTCTTCTTGGTTTCCTGATCTTTGTATGATGAGCTATTTTTCAATGAGAGAACATGTTTGATAGAAACAGATTTTCACAGTAGTTCAGATGTGAACGTGTTTGTGGCCCAACACATTTGGAAACACAAGATTTCATGGTGTAGATTTGAGTACACAGTTTGTGAAAACTCACGGCTTGTGAATGAGCTGTTCAGTCATTCTCGTATGTGTAAGCAGCTATATTGAAAGGGTTGGCATTTGAGAAATCGCCTACTTGCTTCCAAAACAAAAATAAAAATATTATGACATAACAGGCCCTGTGTGGGCATTAAACATATGTGGTTTGAAATCATGTATTTTTCTTTGTAACATCAGAATGTTTAACTTCAGCTTTCTAATACCAGAGGTGCTGTTGAGAGCAGCTGGTTGCATATCGTGGAGAAGTCGTGTTTCCTTTGAGATCAGATGCTATTGCTAATGTCTGGAGACTGGCTGCAGTTATTAAAGAGGCAATAATAGTGACAGCCTTGGACAGTTAAATTTCATTTACTCATTTACTACACAGCTTTGCAAGTTTCTCTAACAAATACCTGGCATGGACAATGTCTGAGAAACATCCAAGTTGTTTTAAAAAGTGCCTTGGCACATAGTTCAGAATAGGAAATCATGTCACAGGGCTCAGGTTATAAACTATAAATTGGGTGTTGTTTGTCTCATGCCTATAGCCTGGCTGCTACCAAGTAGTTGGCCCTTAAACACTGTTTCCCTAATGGTAGACTTCGCTCAGGAGCATGGCAGTCGAACATTACTTTCCTAATGGTAGATACAACTCAAGAACATAATTAAAAGCAGGACTTGGGAAGAATTAACTCAGCGCTTTCCACCTATACCGTGATTATGAGACCCATTTGAAATGCTTCTGATGCATTTCAGATCTTTATATTGGGTATTTTATTTTTATTTAGTTGAGCCGGCACTGGCCGCATAGATAAAAGGGAACATTTTTATTCATATTTCAAAGCAAAACATTAGTGATTTTGGAAACAAGTAACATTATTTTTGATATTATTTTAATGAATTTCAAAATAATAATCAAGTATTTCTTATCATATTATAAATATTCTTTTGTTTGTTTGGTTTTCTTGTATTGTTTTTTGAGATAGGTTCTCATGACATAGTCCTGGCTGCCCTAGAACTCACAATGCAGACCAGGCTGGCCTCAAACCCACAAGTTCTCTGCTTCCTAAGTGTTGGGATCACAGGTGTTATACCCAGCCAAATTTACAAATTATCTTATTGAAGACATTCAGAAATGTATAAATTATTCTTACAACTGTTTGTCCACACATGAAGATGTTTAGCGATGTAGTTAAAACTTATTGATTTTCAGGTTGTGGTGATGCTTGCAGTGACTTTTGTTCTGATGCCTTGAGACATGGTTGGCCTGGGGAAGGGTGGAGTTCTTAGAAGGGAAAGGAACTGCTTTGCATGGGAATTAAATCCATTGAATAAATCTCATCACTGCCAGGCCCTAACTAGTAAAACTAATTGGATACAGGTGACTACACATAATTCCTTTTAATTGTATTTTCTTTTTAACAAAAAGCCCTCATACTGAAAAACAAAATAGAATGCCAACAAGGCGCTGAGCTTTAAAAGGCCAAATTACAGATTATGGGCCGAGGCTGGCCTTTTTTTCCCCCATATTTTTATTCATTAGCAAGCACATCTACACTCTAGAGCCCTGTAGTTAGTCAACAAAAATGGATTTTTAAAGAACAGTCTCCGGTTGAAGGCAACATGAAGCATTTATGCATTTGAGGGAGAAGGGAAGTCTGAGGTGGAAGCAGGGGTTGTTGCAGTTACCTAGGGACTGCAGGGTTATCTAGGGACAGGGTAAGTGAGTCCTTCTGGACCTCTCTCCTTCTGGGTGAGAGGCAATGTCTGATGTGTTACCCATGGATGCTTGTCACTCTGCTTCTGAATATCAGTCTACAATGAAGCTAGCCTCCGCGAAGAACCTACAAAATGGGAGTGTGTCCTCAGCCTTGGCTAGGCCTGCCACGGCCCTACTCCTCAACAGAGCCACAGGAGAGAGAAGATTGAGGGAGACAGGTGAGGTAGTCAGAACACTCTGGGAGGCTCAGGAGGATGCAGTGCTATAGGCCTTCAAGAGGCCGCATTCTGGGTAGGAACTGGGTTATGAACCATGCACAGGAGAGATGGTGGACTGCAAAAGAAGCAGGAGGAAGCAATGTCTGAACACCAAGAGAAGGCATTCTACACAGCAGTGGCATGTTCTTGGGTTTGGTGCCTCTGAGGTGCACTGAGTCAAAAGACTCAGAGTGGCTGCTGACTTCAGTCATTTTCAGTTAGCAGAAATGCAATGACTAGTTATCGTGGAACCCAGGAAGTACATGGCTAAACACTAGAAATACACCTTATTAGGAGTATCTAATGTTCTCTCACTATGTACTTTTAGAATATTAGACTAGTGCTCTAAAACCCTGAAAGATAAATTTTGGTTCTCAAACAGGGTGAGATTCTAGGTAGACTTGGCTGGCCTAGATGCATTATGTAGCCCAGGCTGGCATTTCCTGCTGGCAGCCCCAGTTCTGCACTGGAACCACACCCTTCCTCAGGATCTTGATTACATTTTGTTGCCATCAGACCAGCAAACATGAGCCTTTTCCTCCAGCACACTGCTAACCTTACAGGACAGTGCTGTTGGGCACAAACACACTGTAGTGCAGCACACTGCTAACCTTACAGTACAGTACTGTTGGGCACAAACTGTAGTGCAGCACACTGCTAACCTTACAGTACAGTACTGTTGGGCACAGACACACTGTAGTGCAGCACACTGCTAACCTTACAGTACAGTACTGTTGGGCACAGACACACTGTAGTGCAGCACACTGCTAACCTTACAGTACAGTACTGTTGGGCACAGACACACTGTAGTGCAGGCCTCTGAGCTGATTTTCTTCTTCACTACCATGTCATTGTTACCACTCTGTCTGGGGCTCCTCACCTCTGATGCCTCCAGCCCTGGAAGTTTCCATTCCCCCATGCCTTTGCTGTGTCGCAGATTCGGGGAGGGGGGAACCCCAGGAGAACTCAAGAATTGCAAGGCCAGTTGTAAAGATGTAAAAGAGTCTATTTTATTAATATAAGTCGGGCTCAGATTGCAAACGTTCCTATTGTGCAGGGAGGAGTGTGACCCCAAGCCTAGAGGGCTTCATGTTTGTATACAGCATAGCTAGGGGTTCTTTGCATATTAGGGTGACAGGGGAGGCGATGAGGCAAGTCATTTTTCAAACAAGATATCATTGTTCAGGCATCAAGGTGGGTTCTTGAGACTTCCAGGAGAAACTTTTGTGACCTAAGGAGTAACTTTATGGTGCTCTCAGGAACTTGGTGTTTTCTACAACTGGCTCTAGTTATTGGTGACTCCTGATTGTTTCTCTTTTATTATCCAAATGTAGCACCTTAATTTTCCCAAGGATGTTGGCTTTTGTGTTTCTTCCCCAAGGACAGGTGCTACATGCACCTGGGAAGCGCTCAGCCCTTTATCAGTGAGAGTGCCAGCTTAGACAACATGGAGACAAGAGAGGTTGTCATTTGTCTGCTCAAGCTGCCATCTGTGGCTCCTTGGGGTGGTGTCCTTAAGGGGTGCCTATATGGAAACAGAGACAGTGATATTTCAGCACCAGACCTGGCCCTCTCAGAATGGCCAGGGAGGGAGAGGGAAGCCTTTCACTTGCAGCAGGAAGAAGCAAGAGTGGGGAAGGGGAACTTCTATGGGAAAGCACAGAGGCAAGGTGCCTGTGCACTTCGCCATCAGTGTATTTCAGATGCTTCCTGCAGTATAGTCATACAGTACTTGTAGTTCTGTGTATGACTTCAGATGCTTCCTGCAGTATAGTCATACAGTACTTGTAGTTCTGTGTATGACTTCAGATGCTTCCTGCAGTATAGTCATACAGTACTTGTAGTTCTGTGTATGACTTCAGATGCTTTCTGCAGTATAGTCATACAGTACTTGTAGTTCCGTGTATGACTTCAGATGCTTTCTGCAGTATAGTCATACAGTACTTGTAGTTCTGTGTATGACTTCAGATGCTTTCTGCAGTATAGTCATACAGTATTTGTAGTTCTGTGTATGACTTCAGATGCTTCCTGCAGTATAGTCACACAGTACTTGTAGTTCTGTGTATGACTTTCTCCACCTCAAGTCAAAGCCACTTTACCTCAGCATTTATCGGCCTTTAATCCTAAAATCAACTCACCTTCAGGTACCAGATTTTGTTTGAAAAAAAGTAAAAACGAACAAATAAGTCTTCCTATTGCAAAAGCAAAGAATGATAATCAGCATGATAATGGGTAGGAAGAAACAAAGAATAAACTTAAAAAATATCTATTACTATTGATTCTTCCCATTAAAACAATAGAGATTATTATTCACTGGCCTGCAATTACTTGTTCAAGTGCGTGTAAATGTGATGTATAAAAGTTCCCTTTTGGAATCAGTATCCCTGACCTCAAGCAATACAGAGCAATAGTGTTAAAAACTGCATGGTATTGGTACAGTGACAGACAGGAGGATCAATGGAACAGGATTGAAGATCCAGAAATGAACCCACACACCTATGGCCACTTGATCCTCGACAAAGAGGCTGAAAACATCCAATGGAAAAAAGATAGCCTTTTCAACAAATGGTGCTGGTTCAATTGGAGGTCAGCATGCAGAAGAATGCGAATTGATCCATCCTTGTCTCCTTGTACTAAGCTCAAATCCAAATGGATCAAGGACCTCCACATAAAGCCAGACACTCTGAAGCTAATAGAAAAGAAACTGGGGAAGACCCTTGAGGACATCGGTACAGGGAGAAAGTTTCTGAACAGAACACCAATAGCGTATGCTCTAAGAGCAAGAATTGACAAATGGGACCTCATAAAATTACAAAGTTTCTGTAAGGCAAAGGACACCATCAAGAGGACAAATCGGCAACCAACAAATTGGGAAAAGATCTTCACCAATCCTACATCAGATAGAGGGCTAATATCCAATATATATAAAGAACTCAAGAAGTTAGACTCCAGAAAACCAAACAACCCTATTAAAAAATGGGGTACAGAGTTAAACAAAGAATTCACACCTGAAGAACTTCGGATGGCGGAGAAGCATCTTAAAAAATGCTCAACTTCATTAGTCATTAGGGAAATGCAAATCAAAACAACCCTAAGATTTCATCTTACACCAGTCAGAATGGCTAAGATTAAAAATTCAGGAGACAGCAGGTGTTGGAGAGGATGTGGAGAAAGAGGAACACTCCTCCACTGCTGGTGGGGTTGCAAATTGGTACAACCACTCTGGAAATCAGTCTGGCGGTTCCTCCGAAAACTGGGCACCTCACTTCCAGAAGATCCTGCTATACCACTCCTGGGCATATACCCAGAAGACTCCCCACCATGTAATAAGGATACATGTTCTACTATGTTCATAGCAGCCCTATTTATAATTGCCAGATGCTGGAAAGAACCCAGGTATCCCTCAACAGAAGAGTGGATGCAAAAAATGTGGTATATCTACACAATGGAGTACTATTCAGCCATTAGAAACAATGAATTCATGAAATTCTTAGGCAAATGGATGGAGCTAGAGAATATCATACTAAGTGAGGTAACCCAGACTCAAAAGGTGAATCATGGTATGCACTCACTAATAAGTGGATATTAACCTAGAAAACTGGAATACCCAAAACATAATCCACACATCAAATGAGGTACAAGAAGAAAGGAGGAGTGGCCCCTGGTTCTGGAAAGACTCAGTGAAACAGTATTCAGCAAAACCAGAATGGGGAAGTGGGAAGGGGTAGGTGGGAGGACAGGGGAAGAGAAGGGGGCTTACGGGACTTTCGGGGAGTGGGGGGGCTAGAAAAGGGGAAATCATTTGAAATGTAAATAAATTATATCGAATAAAAAAAAAAGAAAGAAAAAAAAAGTTCCCTTTTTTTTGAAAATTGCCCAGCTATCTTACATAATTAAATTTTAAATAAATGAATATCTGAGTAGTTATACCATTTTAGCATTCCACAAGATTTAGAATGGTTTTAATTTCAGACAGATCTCAATTAATAATCTAACAATATATCTCAGTGTTAAAGAAAAATTGTCCTCTAAACAAAGAACATGCTCTATAAGTTGTGTTTACCCATCTTATTTTGTTATGAGACTAATACTGACTTCAAAGAATAGGATTGGTCATACCCCCTCCTTTCTTAGGATGAGAAGCAGTGTGAGGCCAGTGAGCTTAACTCGTCTCTCAAGAGTTAGCAGTGACTCCCATTTGCTCCCGAAAGTCCTTTTCAAGATGGAAAGTATCTATTACTTATTTTTAATAAGTAATAAATTTTTTAAGATGAGTTCATTCTTCCTATCTGTCATGTATCTACTTAAATACTTATATCTTCTTGATTTAATTTTAGCAGGCCATATATATCTAGTTATTACCAATCTATTCTGAATAGCTCAGGTGTTTGGAATATAAGTTTTTAAAGTACTTATTAATGATACACTTTCTTTACCTGGACCCTGTCAACTAACCCCCTTCTCTCTCATTTGACTCTCTTGGTTATCATCCCCATTCTTTGGCTGGTTTGTTAATCTTGTCAGTTTTTTCAAAGAATTAACTCTTTGAGGGATTCTACTTATTACTATTTTAATTAGTTTGAAATCGAATTTCTGCCTTAATCTTTGCTAGAGAATACTTTGGGGTTTTGAAGATTCTTGTTTTTCTTTGACTCTGAAAGGAATCTACAGATTCAGTGAAATCATTATGAACGTATCAATAGTATACAACACAAGGGTAGTAAAATGAATCCCAACAGTTATATGGAAAAAGAGGGGAATGGATAACTAAATCTATCTGTAGCAGAAAGGGTTTGACAGAGATAGTAAAATAACCAATCTGAAATTGTACTACAAAGCCACAGTAACAGCAACTTGGTGCTGACATGGAAACAGCCTGTAGACTAGTGCAGTAAAATACAGGACACAGCGACAGATACAAGAGTCACTTAACTTCATGACAAACAGTTTAAAGATACTTTTTAACATTTTCTTACTTACTTGCTTATTTAGTCTATGTATACACATTTGTGTGGAGGTCAGAGAATAACTTATGCCGAGTAAGTTATCTCATTTCACTGTGTGGGTTCTAGGAATTGAAATCACATCTGGAGGCTTGATGTGCAATTAAAAAACAAGAGTTGATGGGGCTAGAAAGATTGCTCAGGGGTGAGGAACACTTGCTGCTCCTGGAGAGGACTCAGGTTCAAGTTTGTTTTCCAGCTGTTTGTGGTAGTGTACCACATTCTGTATCTCCAGTTTCAGGGGATGCTCTGCTCTGTTGTGACGTCTGTGGGCACCAGGCATGCATAGAGTATACATATATGCACATAAGCGTTCACACCTAGATATAAAATAAGGTAATAAAAGAAAGCAAAAGTTGGGTTTAATTGGGAGGATAACGGGAACCCGATGGATCAGGAAGCCGGTAGAAGAAGGTGAGTGTGATCAGAAGGGAAGAAATGACATGTTTGTTTGACAATGTTATGATTTAACTCGTTGTTTGCATGCTAGAATAGTGTATTGAGAAACACATATGCTATGTTGTCGAGCTATATAGAGAGAAAATATTCTGTATAATAAATTATGAGACATGGGTTCATTGCAGTTCAATGGTGTGTGAATACATATGGGTATATATTTGTATGTGCCTGTGTGGTTGATTGTTGAGGGAAATTCTCCTTTGTCTTATGGGAAAAAGCTAAAGCTCCTTACCTTGAGTTATATTTATGTTTTCAGATACGTCTTATTTTTCCTTTAATTTCTACAGAGAGTTGTCCTAAACATGCTATGTTCTTCTACTCTCTTATTTTGTTTGAGCCTTGTCTCATGGCTTACCTGTACACAGAGCTAGGCAGGCTCTGTTCTGAACAGAATAATCAATGCTTGAAAACCCTGTACTGTGCTGGTTGTTGAGTAGTATTAAAGGAGGGCACCAGCATTTCTTGTAGCAATGCTGACTGCATACCAGTGTTCAGCTGACGCTGAGTGTGCACCTGAGCACACCTCTTCTTCCAGCCTGCTCCAGCTTGTCTCATTCACTGGGCTCCTGCCTATGAGTCACAATGTCACATTCCTATTTTACCTTGATTTAGAGTTGTAAGGAATTATGTCCTTTCCTAGATTATAAATTTCTACTGATCTATTGCTTTCTAACTTTGCATAATGCTTTTTAATTATTTACTCTCTCATTTTATCTTGCGAAGATGTGCCTTATACCTTTCACTGGGTTGTGAACTGCTCAATTTTGGTAATCACACTTAATCATCTTTGCATGCCTCTAATATCTAGCACACTAATGAGCATCTGAAAACTTATTGAATTAATGTTCTTTCATTGATATCTCAACAGAGGTCACTGAGACTAAGCTATTTTTTATGCAAGGAATTTCTCACGTGTAAAATCAGATTTTAGGTATGTTAATACTGAAGAATATAATTTTATATTATACTTTTGTACCATTATAATTATATGTAATATAAATGTTTTATATCTAAAAATAATATTTATTTTTGCTTAAAATTACTTATGTTTCATGTATGACAGACTGCTACACTATTTTGTATTCTAATTCCTATCAAATATATCTTCCTTTGAGCAAGGTACTTAGATTTGAATTCATTAATAGTTTGAGAACAGCATACACTATGTACATCAATGGTAAGTGTGAAAGGTGTGTGTGTGTGTGTGTGTGTGTGTATGTGTGTGTGTTTTATTTGTGACTGGGATTTAGATTTTTTTTTTAGTCTAATTTGCAGAATAGTCTTAAGAAATAGCTATGACTTGATGGTGTTCTGTCTAAGGATATTTGAAATGGTGAGGGTTTTTTTCATCTTTGTTTCTGAGCAAATGATGCATACAGAAATCTGAATAGGAAGTCTTACAGGTTAATTTTATGTAAACATTATTTTATGTAGCTGAGATGCATAGGAAGGAATACTGTAATTTAAAAGACAAGCATCTCTTCTCCCTCCCAAGTGGGACTAGGCATCCTCACTTGGACACTTCAACTAGTTGAACTTTTTGAGTTCTATGGACTGTATCTTGGGTATTTTGTACCTTTTTGGAGGGCTAATATCCACTTATTAATGAATACATACCATGCATGTCCTTTTGGGTCTGAGTTAGCTCACTCAGGATGATATTTTCTAGTTCCATTCATTTGCCTGGAAAACTGAAACTCAGGATGTCCTCATTCTTAATAGCTGAGTAGTATTCCATTGTGTAGATGAACCACATTTTCTGTATTCATTCTTCTGTTCTGGGACATCTAGGTCATTTCCAGCATCTGGCTATCACATAGAAGGCTGTTATGAACATAGTGGAACATGTGCTCCTGTGCCATGATGGGGAATTTTTTGGGTATATTCCCAAGAGTGTTATAGCTGGGTCTTCAGGTATATCTATTTCCAATTTTCTGAGGATCCTTGAGATTGATTTCCAGAGTGGTTGTACCAGTTTGCAATCAGCAATGGAGGAGTGTTCCTCTTTCTCCACATCCTCTCTAACATGTGTTGTCACCTGAGGTTTTGATCTTAGCCATTTTCATTGGTGTAAGGTGAATCTCAGGGTTGTTTTGCATTTCTGATCACTTCTTATCAATTAGAGATTGTTCAGTTGCAAAATATCGGTTTAGTTCTATACCCCACTTTTTGATTGCGTTGTTTGGTTTTTTTGGTGATTAGCTTTTTGAGTTCTTTATAAATTTTGAATGTTTGGTTAATGAAGATTTTTTTCCCCAATCTGTAGATTGCCAATTTGTTTTATTGACTATATCCTTTGCCTTACAGAAGCTTTCCAGTTTCATGAGGTCCCATTTATCAATTCCTCATCTTAGAGCCTGAGCCATTGGAGTTCTCTTTAGGACACTGTGCCAATGAGTTCAAAGCTCTTTCCCACTATGTCTTCTATTAGATTCAGTGTATCTGGTTTTATGTTGAGGTCCTTGATCCACTTGGACTATGTGAGGGCACCTCAGTTCCTCTTGGGAGGGAGAAGAAAGCAATCACAAGTGGGGAAGGAGGGAGGGATTTGGGAGGGGAAGTGTACAGGGCAGGGGAGTGGTGGGGAGAGGAGAACCTGATCTGGTATTGGGTGAGGGAAAAGGACTGAAGCCCTGAGGGCCAGCAGAAAGAATAGAAACAGGCAACCTTGAGATATGGAAGGTTTGGGGGACCCTCCAGAATGTACCAGAGACCTGGGAGGTGAGAGACTCTCAGGAATCAGAGAGGTACCTTAAATAAAATGCCAGACAGTAGGGAGAGGGAATTTCAAGAGCCTATGTCCAGCAGGAAGACAGGGCTTCAAATGAGGGAGAGGTGGGTCATCCCACAGTCATAATTCTGACCCATAATTGTTCCTGTCTATAAGAATTACAGGGATGGAAATGGAGAAGACCCCAAGGAAAAGAAGGTCCAGTGACAGGCCCATAGTGGGATCCTTTTCAAGGGGAGGTCCCAAGGCCTGATAGTATTATGGAGGCTATGAAGTGCTCACAAAAAGGGACCTAGCATGACTCCAGAAGACCCAACAAGCAGCTGAAAGAGCCAGATGCAGATATTTGCACCCAACCAATGCTCAGAAGCAGCTGACTCCTGTTGTTGAAAGGGAAGGTTGAAAAAGCTGAGAAGGGTGACCCTGTAGGATCAACAGCAGTCTCAATTAATCTGGACCCTTGAGATCTCTCAGACAGGACCACCAAACAGGCAGCATACACCAGCTGACAGGAGGTACCCAACTCACATACAGTAGAGGACTGCCTGATCTGTGTTCATTCAGAGATGGTCTACCTAACCCTCAAGCAACTGGAGACCCCAGGGACTTTAGAGGTCAGATGGGGTGGGAGAGGGACATTGGGGTGTCCCCGATCCACTTTGAGACAGTCGGGTGGGGAGGAGATATGGGATGTGGAACAGTCAGAGGGTAGATGGAGGGGGCATAAAATATGGAATGTAAAAAAAATTAATTAGTTAATTAATTAAAAGTTCAGAAAAAAAGGACAGGCATCTCAGAGATGGTCCTGCATTCATACAAGTTTCTCTGCTGAGCACTCTTGCTCAGTGAGAGGACTGAGGGAAAGATTTGTTTAGTAAGAAAAGCAGAACACGTCTTATCTTAATTTTCTCACTGTTAAGACTTCCGAGCAGAGGATATAACTCAGTGGTGAGGTGAGGTCATTCTCAAGAATGCACAAGACATAGCACTGGAAAGAGTTCCCTTTTTAAATTTTCAGTTTGTTCTGTGCTTGCAAGTCTCCTATCAGCAGACTGGCCACGCTGCCCAGAAGATGACTGTTGTGGTTTCACTTATCCCTGTTAAACTGTGTTCCATGTAAACCAGGATGAAAATCCAGTTAATATAAGCGGGGGCTGGGAGACAGATTAATCAGTATGGAAGGCCTAAGTCCAGGTCTCTAGTTACCCACATGATAACTGACATTGGGCCCTAGATTCTACAGGTAGCAGGAGAGAACTAGCTCCTGCAATTCATCCTTTAACCTGTATGTGCACACCATGGCGTGTCCTCCATACTCCAAACAAACAGATAAACAAATGACCCCCAACAGACATGTACTTGCATGTGTACCTACACTCACATGTGCACATAGACAAAAGCATGTACACTATATCAACAAAAATGAAAAACAATAAATAACTAAGCAACTGACCATGGAGGGGGGCACTTCCTAAGACAGCTATTAAAGCCTTCACCAGCATAACCAACTCAGGCATCTGGTAGCAAGTTTCCTTTATGCCTTCAGTAGTGACAAGTCAAGCATTTCTGCTCTGCCTGTCCCATGGCAGGTAGCAGTTGCTCCAGGTTGGGAATTTCGTAGTGAGGTACCTTAAATTCAATCTGAATGTGAGGCTACACTAGTGCAGCACTTATGTTATGGGTTTCAGGAAGACATTACTATCTGTGGAGTATTTAGGGAAATTCTGATAAACAATAATACATTGACTAATAATAAAGTAGTGCATAAGCAAAGAAAACTCAGGATGACCTTTCAAAGGTTTGGTGTAATGAGCATAGAATAGCTTGGTGAACACCTGATGAGGTTCCTGGGAGGGGTCACACATGCCCTAAGAACTGTTATGCACACACTTGTACTACATATACAATGATTTCAAGCTCTTTTCAAATTATGATCGTGCTCTAAGATATAGTGTTGTTTGGGTTGGATTTCTCTTTCTTACCAAATACTTGTGCATTGGCCCATATTAATGTGTATCAGTAGTTTGCTGTTTGTGCTGGTGTGTAATCTTCTAATGCCTGGGGAATTATATATTTGTGCATGTATTCAACACAATTAACTTATCTGTACTGGTGAGTTTTTCTGAACTTGACACAAGCTAGGGTGGAACAGGTCTATCTACTAGAAACGGTGTGAGTCATAAGCCAGCACAGCTGTCTGACACAGTTCCAGCAAAGCTGGGCTGAATGCATGCCAGTTGCTGCCATTCCTAGCTCCCACTTTTGGGTTTTGGTCTCTGTGTCTGTCATTCTTGAGGACTTTCTGCATTGCGATTAATTTTATGTCATTTTCTGAGAAAATTATGTCTGAGTCTTTTTAAAAAAATAGTGAAATTAACTTTGTCCGTTCCTGGTTGAAAGTCTTCCTTATGCCCTGGAGATCATTAAGCACAGGTAAATACATAGTAGATGCAGCCATTCCTCCAGGTATCTTCTTGGGGCATCTGCCCCTGAGCAAAGTCAATCAGTATAATCGGTGCAGGGTGAGCAGAGACCATTGACAAACTGCCCGGCCAGGAGGGCAGATTACAGATTCAAGGCCCTCCCTTTGCAACAAACTCAGAGCTCTCTGAAGATGTAGGTTAAAGATAGGGGGCCATACATGATACACTCTTGGAGGAATAAAACTCAGTGGATAAGATAGATTGACTAAAACTTCTACTTTACAGCATCAGTGATGCAACATAGAGTAAAATGAGTTAAGTATTAGTGTTTGCTATTCATATAAAGACTGTTTCAGACATTTTCTGTTAATTTGGAGTGCTTTCAAACTACAAACACTTCTGTCCTAAAAGCAGGTTGTCATAAATGTATGTTTGCTTTGGAGGTGAGTCTTTAGATTATTTAAGTTGGAATTATAGGGCTGATAAAACATTTAAAATCTGTTTTGTTTGTACTTTCTAATTATGACTGAACGTGTAAACCTGAACATATAATAAAAAAAAATCAAACACATAATCTGTACTTCTTGGATAACTGTTAGTCTGTTTTTGTTCTGTGAAACCTGTATAAATAAAGAAGCAGTCTGGTTGCTAGTCAGTCAGAGCTGCATGATTCCCTAACCCACTGCCTCTCCTTGAAGACTCCTTATCTCTTCTGTGGGCCCTGTCAGCAAACAAGGGCCAGGGGTCATATGGAAAGAAGGGACTTTAGGTGTGAAAATACCTCAATAAAATTGGTCTGTAGGCAAAACTGTTGTGATATTTTCTTGATTTAAGAATGCACCATTGTGGTCTATGCTATGGACATGTGGTCCTGAGCTGTAGAAAACAGCAGGTTGAACAAGCCATAGAGAGCAAGTCCATAAGCAGCACTCTTCCGTGGCCTCTGCATCAGTTCTTGCCCTCTTGAGTTGCCAGAGTTCTTGTCCTTCTTGAGTTCCTGCCTTGGTTTCACTCTCTTATACACTGTGATCCACACATGTTAGCCAAATCACCTCTTTTCTCCCCGAGCTGCTTTCAGTGATGGTGTTCAGAACAGTAACAGAAACCAAACTACAAAGTACGCTCTTCCCACATTTACCTTTTAACTGGCGTCTGCCACTGCTTCTCAAGGACTGCTTCTTGATGTTCGTTAGTTACACAAATTAGAACTGATGAAAGTCCTGGAAGGGGTCAACAATGAGGGTTATAGAACTGATTGAAAAGACTCATGAATGGCCTACATTTTCTGCATCAGTTAAAAAAAATTTCAAATGCTAGGTCAATCTTATTAAATGTTTTTATAAGACAAGACAATATATACATCTTTTTATGGAATAAATTGGTGTCAAGAATTTGAGCATAAATTTGAAGTCAACAACCTTCACTATATAAAATAGTTAATTCCACCTCCCTATGACAACTTGCCTTAGTGATGGGATTTGTTGTCACTATTTTCAAGTACTTCAGGCACAGATAGGAAATACAGTTTTCCCTATGCTTTAATATACATGGGAAGGAGACCTGCACAAACCTTCCTTTGGCATGAGCAAGTACTTGGTTCTGCTTTATTCATACAATATACCCTGAGCAGTGATTAGTCATTTGCTACCATAAGTTTCTATTTAAAAAGTCAAATTTTTAAAAATTTAAAAAGTGATTTGATTTATACAGTCAAATCACTGAGCTCTGTAAACAGGCCAGTACTATTGGATCTTTGAATCAAAATGATGGACAGGAGAAATGATTAGCACATTTAAAAGAGTATTAACTCCAGAAATCATGGTATTAAAGAACCTTACACAACAGACTGTGAGGGTATATTTATCTTGAATTATTGATTAGATTACTTTATTAATATATTTGAGCCAGCTGGTTATCAAATGCTATAAATCACAGATCTCAAAGTTACCCTGTGTGGCTTTGAATCATTTGAGGGTCCAAGAAGAGGGCCAAATGTGCATGCAAAGGGCAGTGTTTGTCAGATCATTCCTGAGCTCGGAATAAATTCTTAGAGCGAGATCACTTTTAGCAGCTGCAGGAAGTCAGTTTACAACTAAATTTAATCAGAGGCATTGTTCTTTATGGCTATTCTAGTTCATAAAGCATGTTCCTGACAGAACCTTTTCCCTTCCTGCTCTGTGCATGGAATTCTCAGAAATAAATTACCTTCTGTTGATTGTTCAAAAAATCTTGGCAGCATTTGTCAAAAGTTTGGAGTAACATATGGCTCTTTTAATTTTATATCTTGAAAAAATAGTGATTCGGAGCAATTACAAATTACAATAGATTCTGAGTTGTGTTTTTTCTTTAGCTTTTTAAAATGATTTTGCTATTTTTAATGATTTATATTTATCTGTAGGTGCATATGTGCATATAAATACGGGTAACCAAGGAGGCTAGAGGAATCAGATCTTCAATAGCTGGAAGTATTAGATGGTCATGAGTCACTTGACATTGATTCTAACACTTGATCCTGGGTCCTCTGGAAGACCAACAAGTAATATTAATGGTTGAGTCTTCTTTTGCAAAGGAAGAGAAGTCATAAGATAGCCTCTGTTTGGCTTTTCATGCATACTTACACAAGCCATTTATGTGTGTGGTTGCAGTCATTCATATACTTCTGCTGTGATTTTCAATTTATTAAAATTGGAGCTTTTTATTGATGGATGGAGATTCAGGGAAAAACCCTTAATTCTAGGGTCGATATCATTGTGTTTGGCAACAGACCATGATATTTGATTGGATGACTAAGTTGCAACCAAAGCAGCAATGTCTCTTATTGCTAGGAAAGAGAAGATTGACAGATGGAATTCAGTTACTCAAGTGCTCATTATAAATTTTATGATAAAATATCCAAATGGCACTTACATTAAGATGATCGAGGGTAGCTATCTCTGGAGCTTTTTGAGTCGTTCTCCATGAATTTGAGTTTTGCCTCTTCTTTTATTCAACAGGCATACAGTATAAACTTTCCTTCAAAACTAAGATTCAGTGTGTATTTTACCAGAAACCTTTACTAATAAGTCCCTATTTCAATAGATCTAAATTAGAAAAGAAAACTTCTCTAATCATCCTTTACCATGATGTCTAATGAAGTTGAAATTACTAACCCTGTTGCTTTACTTAACCGATTAGGTTCCTGGTTTTATTTATTTTTAAAAATAATCTTAGCAGTCAGGAACAGAGCATATTTATACAAGGAACATTATGCAGACTGAGGTGGTTGTATTTAGGAGTATATGTATATGCATATGTATATGTGTATGTATATGTATACATATGTGTGTAACAACTAATAAAAAAGAGGCTATTAATTTTAAAGAAGGCAAGCATGGGTTATATAGGAGGGTTTGGAGGAAAGAAAGCGAAACAGAAATGATATAATCTCAAAAAATACAAATAAATAATTCATCAAAGATTGTTAACATAGATTTCAGCATTAGGCTTGATGGAAAGAGAGTTTGGCTCAGGAGGAAAATCCAGTTTATACTTAAGAGCATGGGGGTAAGCTTTTCAAAGTAGAGTCCCTTGTGTCTTAGCAGTGACTGTATTCAACATTTTCATTTCTCAACTCACACCCTAAAAAGATACAAAGAATCCGTGTTGTCTTTTCTCATTCTTTTTGATAAGTGCTGTGTCACAGTGGTTCCCAAGAATCTTTGGATGGCATTGTTGTCTGATAAGATGAAGTTATGAACCATAAGGCTACACAAGGACATTAAGACCCTGCTTTGACTGAATGGAGTTTCTCATGAGATTCTTGAGACACTGGGGGTTTCTAGCTAAGAAAGAAGAAGAGACAAGCATGATATGTTCCTATTTTAATTTTTTTGTTTGAAATATCTCTGTATTAAAGGAAACTTGTCAACCTCCAAAGTAAATTCAATTTTGGCTGCATTTTTAACTGTCAGCTGGAGGGGAATTCCATGAGAGGTTGGTTTTGTGTTCCAGGGTCCCCATAAATTTCCCTTTGGGGGAAGATTAGAGAATGGGTGTCGAAAGCATGTAGGATTTAGAGTAAGCTGGTTGGCAGATCCACAGACATGCTTACATTCTAAGAACTGCAAAGTAGGCCTTGCACTTAGCGGAATGGGCACTGGAAACTGCTTGAATTCCTATCCATCTTTCCTTTCTTGGACAAGATCATGTGGTCAGCAGAGCTGAGGTTCTGAGGGCACACATCTGCATGTGTTCCTCTTCCCAGGACCACAGGGTGGGTTGTTGTTGTTGTTTGTTTGTTTATTTTTGTTATGGAGAGATATGTAACTTCCTTTTATACTTAAAGGAGGTAAGTTTCTTAGCACATCAAGGACAGCCAAATAAAATCTAGAGAATGACAATTGGACAATATCTCGAGAGTGAGAGACTTGGTAGCAATCAGTTCTAAATGGAATGTCTTCATCAAATCACTCCCCTCGGGTTCAGGGCGCTCTAGAGCAAAGGAGCTGGAAAAAGTTCAAGATCCAAAGGGGATGGATAGAGTCAAATTAACAGTGTCTTCCAAACACAAGAGGACTAATGCACATATGAACTCACAGAGACTGTGGCAACATTCACGGGGCATGCACAGGTTCAAGCCAGCCTAGATCCCAGAGTTGAAAGTGCATTGGGGGGAAGGGAATATGAACTTCCATCCCTAGTCAAAAGGCTGTCTCCAATTGGCAAATGTGTGCAAAAGAAAACTTAATTTCCCCCCATAGGATCTCAGTGAGTATATAAATCTTGACACAAAAACCATTGCTCTCATTTTAAAGAGATTAAGGGTTTATACAGAGCCATTTGGATTGACCATAGCCCAGGAATACAGATTTAGGTTACCCAAATTCCATGTTCCAGTGTGGAAGCAGTTTCACAAAGCTTATATACTTTTACAGAACACAGAATGTCCTGAATCAAGGCAAGTTTAACATTCTCTGGGAAGTCCATCAGAGAGGCGGCTCCATTGACATGGGGGAAGCTGTGCTATAGACTCAGATGCTAGCTGTTGGCATTCTTAGCTTTCAGATTATAGAAGCTAGTTGCCTCCTAAGTTAATAGATTATAAGAGGTTTTTATATATTGTCACAACACATTAGTTCTGACACAGAGGTAGGCAAAGAATGTCTGTTCCAGAGAGACAGAACTTAGCCAAGATAAGGTAATTAGCCTCTGGACCTGCGACAGTCTGTCCCTCTACAGCACTCAAGTGCTCACTAGCCAATACATCTCTGCAGACACAGATTCCTTTTAGAAGTTTTTGTTCACATGAGCCACACTTCAGGGTAGGCTTCATGGCCAGCAGTAGATATCCAAGACAAAAGGAACTCAGCAGTAGATATCCAAGACAAAAGGAACTCAGTGATGGTGTGTGTGTGTGTGTGTGTGTGTGTGTTTGTCTTCTGCAATCTAAAGTACCCACAAATGTCCATCCACATTTCCCTGGCTCTCAATGCTAAACCCTAAAGCAGTTTATTGGCTTTATTATTCTTTTCTGTGTTTTTTTTTGATATTTTATTTATTTACATTTCAGATGTTATCCCCTTTCCCAATTCCCATTCCAGAATACCCCTATTCCATTCTCCCTCCCCTTACTTCTATGAGGGTGTTTCCCCACCTACCGACCCACGCACTTCTGCCCCCCTGACCTTGATATTCCTATATACTGGGGCATTGAGCCTTCTCAGGACCAAGTGCTTCTCCTCTCCTTGATGTCCAACAAGGCCATCCTCTGCTACATATGCAGCTGGAGCCATGGGTCTCTCCATGTGTACTCTTTGGTTGGTGGTTTAGTCACTGGGATCTCTGGGGATACTGGTTGATTCATACTGTACTTCCTCCTATGGGCTTGCAAGCTCTTTCAGCTCCTTTGATCTTTTCTCTAACTCCTCCATTGGGGACCTTGTGCTCAGTCCAATGATTGGCTGAGAGCACCCCCCTCTGTTTTTGTCAGGTATTGGCAGAGCCTCTAAGAAGACAGCTATATCAGGCTCCTGTCAGCAAGGACTTGGTGGCATTCACAATAGTGCTGGATTTGGTGACTGGATATGTGGTAGATCCCCAGTTTGGGTAGTCCCCTGATGGTCTTTCCTTCTGCTCCACACTTTTTCTCTCTATCTCCTCCCAAGGCTATTTTGCTCCCACTTCTAAGAAGGACCAAAGTATCCCCACTTTGATCTTCCTTCTTCTTGAGCCTCATATGGTCTGTGAATTGTGTCTTGGGTGTTCAGAGCTTCTGGGCTCCACTTATCAGCGAGTGCACACCCTGTGTGCTCTTTTGTCATCGTCACTCAGGATGATGGTTTATTAGTCTCCGTGTGTCTGCTTTTATGTGGAGGTCCTTGATTCACTTGGACTTGGTCTTTGATGCAGTGACTTGGCTTGGTGATCATTGCTACTAGGTGTACTAACTGGACTCTCTCCTAAGAAAAGCATCAGGACATTAGCATAATGGACAGCCACTCCTGCATCCCAGCAAACAATGCTTTAGAGTGCTAATGCCACAGGAAGAAACCTCTTTGAAAGCCTGATTACTGCTAACAGGAATCATCAGACCACTGTATTATTCGAGAATGGTCTCTTCACTGACTGATAAAATGCTAAGATGACAGAAACTGTAGTTGTTTTTCTTGTTCCAAACAGAGGGAACTGCTCTCCAGTCACTAATAACCAACTAATGTACAGCCAAGCAGGAAGAAATTGAATACACACTAGAGGCCACAGTGATAAATAAGTGGATTGCACATGAAGTAAAAGAGTAATGCTCACACAAAGAAAACTGCACTGGAGCTGCCAAGCTCAGCTGCCTTTTTCGTTACTGTGCCAGCAGTCAGAAAACTTTTTTTTTTTTTTTTACTATTCTTTGGTTTATATGGCTAACTGTTTTTTAATAAAAAATTTAAATCTATAGAATTCTAATTTTAATTTTTAAAAATTATTTGTCTCTATATTATTGAAGCAAAGCTCTAGCTTATATTTATGAAATAATTTATGTATAAAAACAGAAAAAATAGGGGCTGAAGAGACAACTCAGCATTTAAGAGCACTTGCTTCTCTTGCAGAGGACCTGGGTTCTGTTCCTGCTACTCATATGACAGCTGACAGTGATCTGTAACTCCAGCAGATCTGATACCCTTTTCCAGCCTTAAAGGACTCCAGGCACATTCATGCCACACAAACATTTGCAAGCAAAACACTTACAGGCATAAAAATAAAAAAAGTATTAAAGAGGAATGGAAAGTATTTTTATTCCCTTAATTGTTACAAGGTCTAGGCTAAGTAATTCATACTAAATAAGTCTCTCTTAGTATTATTTCATCAAGAGAAAAGAATTTCAATCAAAAAATTTGGTAAATCATTTTGTATTGGTTTTTTAACAAGGCACCACACAGGAGGTGATTAAAACTACAAGGAATTTTAGTTAGGGAAACTTGCAAAATGACAATACAGCTGCTCTTCTGATTAACAATACACTTTTATAAATTAGGGCAGCATTACACATCTAAGATACTTTTAAATAATTATATCAGAAATGCATACTGTGTTTTGATCATATAACCCTACTGCCCCAACTTTCCCCACTGGACACTCTATCCCATCCAACTTTGCGCCTTTCTCTGCCCATCCATCAAGGCTGATTTGTCCTGTCAAAATATCCCTTTAGACTTTGGAAGGCTCAAATTCCCAGGAGGTAGCAGAATTGTTTTTAATCCCTTTATGCATGGCAGGAGGCCACTTTATTCCTTTTCACTGTCATTGAACAAAAGAATGCCCTCCAGCACTGAAGAGGGTTTCTCTTTCTACCTCTTTCCAGAGTTGTTGTCATTGGCTTTTTTTTTTTTTTCTTGATCACAGCTATTCTACTGGGGCAACAGGAAACTTGAAACAAAATTGAATTTGCATTTCCTTCATGGATAACAACTTTTAGATATTGAACAACTTTTTAGATATGCATTGTCCATTTGTAGTGCTTAAGATCTACCTATTTAATTGGTTACTTGCACAGTACAATGGATACCATCAAAAGGACAAATAGGCAACCAACAAATTGGGAAAAGATCTTCACCAATCCTACATCAGATAGAGGGCTAAGATCCAATATATATAAAGAACTCAAGAAGTTAGACTCCAGAAAACCAAACAACCCTATTAAAAAATGGGGTACAGAGTTAAACAAAGAATTCTCACCTGAAGAACTTTGGATGGTGGAGAAGCATCTTAAAAAAAAATGCTCAACTTCATTAGTCATTAGGGAAATGTAAATCAAAACAACCCTAAGATTTCACCTTACACCAGTCAGAATGGCTAAGATTAAAAATTCAGGAGACAGCAGGTGTTGGAGAGGATGTGGAGAAAGAGGAACACTCCTCCACTGCTGGTGGGGTTGCAAATTGGTACAACCACTCTGGAAATCAGTCTGGCGGTTCCTCCGAAAACTGGGCACCTCACTTCCAGAAGATCCTGCTATACCACTCCTGGGCATATACCCAGAGGATTCCCCACCATGTAATAAGGATACATGCTCTACTATGTTCATAGCAGCCCTATTTATAATTGCCAGATGCTGGAAAGAACCCAGGTATCCCTCAACAGAAGAGTGGATGCAAAAAATGTGGTATATCTATACAATGGAGTACTATTCAGCCATTAGAAACAATGAATTCATGAAATTCTTAGGCAAATGGATGGAGGTAGAGAACATCATACTAAGTGAGGTAACCCAGACTCAAAAGGTGAATCATGGTATGCACTCACTAATAAGTGGATATTAACCTAGAAAACTGGAATACCCAAAACATAATCCACACATCAAATGAGGTACAAGAAGAAAGGAGGAGTGGCCCATTGTTCTGGAAAGACTCAGTGAAGCAGTATTTGGCAAAACCAGAACAGGGAAGTGGGAAGGGGTAGGTGGGAGGGCAGGGGGAGAGAAGGGGGAATATGGGACTTTCATGGAGTGGGGGGTCTAGAAAAGGGGAAATCATTTGAAATGTAAATAAAAATATATCGAATAAAAAAACCAAAGAAATGGTATGCACTTACTAATAAGTGGAATATTAGCCTGGAAAACTGGAATACCCGAAACATAATCCACACATCAAATGAGGTACAAGAAGAACGGAGGAGTGGCCCCTAGTTCTGGAAAGACTCAGTGTAGCAGTATAAAACAAAACCAAAACAGGGAAGTGGGAAGGGTTGGGTGGGAGAACAGAGGGAGGGAAGGGGGCTTATGTGACTTTCGGGGAGTGGGGGACCAGAAAAGGGGAACTCATTTGAAATGTAAGTAAAAAATATATCGAATAAAATTAAAAAAAAAGAAATTAAAATTTTTGTAGCAGACACTGGAGCTGGGGAGATTGCTGCTGCACTCTGTTCCAGAAAACTTGGGAGGGGCGCACAACCTATTAGTGACCCTAATGGCATTTATCACTGGCTGTGCTTATTGAATTCTGAGTATTATGTCTCAGCTGAGTCACAGAGGGAAGCATAAAGCAAATAAATTACACAAAGTAATTCACTGTCCGTGAGCCAGTCTTTTGTATTTGCTAAGGTGAAGAATTGGCATTAACCTGTATGTATGCTTCCGGCTTTCATGTTCATAAATAAGAGATGGAACCTTATTTGTGCTGTATTGGGCCTCTCTCAACTATTCTCATC
Organism: Apodemus sylvaticus; assembly: GCF_947179515.1. Lineage (NCBI taxonomy): Eukaryota > Metazoa > Chordata > Mammalia > Rodentia > Muridae > Apodemus > Apodemus sylvaticus. Next base: position 68,188,402 of record NC_067473.1, on the reverse strand, counting down.
ACATGGTGCCTTCTGCTGCCATACTACTCTTCTCTGTTTGCAACCCCACTCCCTGTCAATCAGTGAGCCATCCTGTGTTTTCCATCCAGTCCGCTGCTACCTTCTCTCCTCATACTTTCTAGTTGCATTTAGAAAGCAAGTGCCTCAGGCAGAGTAAGAGGGGAAGACAACTAATACTAAAGAGGAGCAATTTGCCAGCAGAACTGGCAGTGTGTGAAGAATACAAAGCTGCACTCTGGCTGTAGGAGAGGCTGCCAAGCTTCTTTCCACTTAGACACCGAGAGATATGCCTGTAAAGTGACTGACCAAGACGTCAGTACCTTCGTCCATTCTGGGATGGTATAACCACTGCCAATAAGCTAGGTAGATTCTAAACAACAGAATTTGATCCCTTATGCTTGCCCACACGAGGAAGTTCAGGCCAGGACATCAGCAGATATCTTATGTGTTGAGGGATCTCATCTAGCATAGAGACTGCCTTCTTGGTGTGTCTTATACAGTGAAAGGGACAATCAGTCAGTCCTTCTGGGCCTCTCTTATAAGATCCATAAACCCATTCATGGTCTGTGCCCTGATTACCTAATAACCTCCATACAACCTCATTAGCACACTAAGGATTAGGTTTTGAGTTTGGAATCTTAAAAAGACATCAACAATCCGGATCACAACCATTATGGTCTTAGCTGTTGATGCCTGCCCAACCTGGTCCCTTCATATCTCCCTCTCCCTCTCCCTCTCCCTCTCCCTCTCCCTCTCCCTCTCCCTCTCCCTCTCCCTCTCCCTCTCCCTCTCCCTCTCCCTCTCCCTCTCGCTCTCCATGCCCCTCCCCTCCATCTCCCTCTCAGTTTCCCTCTTTCTCCCTCTCCCCTCTCCCTCCCTCTTCTCTCTCTCTGTCTCTGTCTCTTTCTCTCTTTTGTTATTAATCATTCCATTTGTTTACATCTCAAATGATATCCCACTTCCTGATTACACCTTCACCAACCCCCCCATACCACATCTGCCATTCCCCCTCCCCTTTTCCTATATAAGGGTGCTTCCCCACCCACCCACCCTTTCCACCCACCATGCCAGTATCCCCCTATGCTGGGGTAGCAAAGGTCCCTGGGACCAAGGGTGTCCCCTTCCATTGCTGTTGAGTGAGGCCATCCCCTGCTACATATGTAGGATCCCTCCAGGTACACTCCTTGGTTGGTGGTCTAGTCCCTGGGAGATCTGGGTTGTCTGACCAGCCTTTGTTGTTCTTCAAATGGAGTTGCAATCTGCCTCTGCTCCTCCAGTCCTTCCATCAGCTCCCCCACCAGGTTCCCTGAGTTCAGTCTCATGGTTGGCTCCAAGCATCCACATCTGCATTGGTCAGTTGCTGGCCAAACCTCCCGAGGACCTGCCACACCAGGTTCCTTTCAGCAAGCAACTCCTGACCACCACAACAGTGTCAGGTTTGGTGTCTGCAGACATGATGGATTCCCATGTGTGGCAGTCCCTGAACGGCCCTTCCTCTGTCTCTGTTCCATTTTTTTGTCACTGCTCTTCCTTTGGAGAGGAATATTTCTGGTTTAAAAATCTTTGAGAGGAGTGGGTGACTTCATCCCTTTTCTAATTCCCCCTTTTCTCTTCCTACTTCTCTAGTCTTCACTGCCTGCAGATAGGTCATAGATGCGTATTTTTTACATCTTAGGCTATTTTATCAGAACCACACTTATGTGACGATTTCTGCAGGGTTAGTTCCCACAAAGTCCTCACATTTCCTCTTCTACAGTTCTCCCAAGCCTGGCCTATATCAGATGTATTCACTATTAAACTTTTCTCCTTTTGTGATGGAAGTAACTATGGTGTTCATATTCTGTCACATAATATATACATACATGTAATAAGTTGAATTAAGTGTCCTCTGTGCAAAAAGTATTTTACATCTGATCTCTCCTCACTTTTAAATCTGTGTTTAAAATTTTCAACTGAAAGTGAACACTGACATATTCTGTAACAGTAGACACCAACCAGCTAAGGCTCCCTAGTCCAGTGGTAACAAGATATAGTCTAAACTGTAAGATTTGGTATTGTATTATTTTAGCTGTTTAAATCTAAAGTTGCATATTGCTTTTGTGAAAAAAATGTAGAGAAATACTATTTAAAAGGCAGTTTAACAGCCAGTCAGATGCTTTATATATAATTGATCTAATATAAATAGCTGGTACTGCCTTATTACTATGTTTTCATTATAGCATTTTATTTTCTGAATAGATAAGTAATTGTAGATCATAAATAATTTTCAACCCACTCGCTTTAGCTCTTACCCTGATTTTTTAACAAAATTCATTCATAGATGATGAGTCTGCTACATGTACCCTCTAATAGTATTGTTGAGAGGATAAATTACTGTAATCTGCGTGCTTATTAGTACATCCTATAAGCTTTGTCTTAATAACACATTGAATACTGAGAACACAGTCAGAAAAGCTTTCTAGATTGTGTGTAACATACAAGAATTCACCTAAACACATTGCTTATTATCTTACACATAGCATATATTTCAGTGTCCAGCCTATCTCTTGGGTCCAGGTCTGTAGTGTCCACTACACATTTCCTTTCACTCCTATGACTGCTCATGCCTTCCCTTCCTCTTTCACTGTTCCTGCAGCAAAGACGATGATACATTTAAGCACTGTTGATAGTACATTTAAAAATCACTTTCTTCCAGAACTCTTTGCCTATGATTTTCTGTTGCATTATCTTCTTTCTTCTGCACTATCATTCTTTGCTCCAGTCAGGAGACTCAGCAGTAGAAAGGCTGATTATCCTGAGTAAATGTGATCTTATCCCCAGATACTACCTATCCCTGACATTCTAGCAAAGCTGTTAGCAGACACTGCCTTTTCCTTCATGCCTGGAAAATCCATTTTCATGTGTCATGAAGGCCAGCAGCAACACCTCACATGACCCATTTAATAATCACCTGCCAGCCCTGGAAAAGCAGAAATGCACTTCTGACAGAGCATACCGTCTTATCAGACACCATGCTAAGTGTTAAAATACTTGATTATATACATGATTTCAAAGTCAGTAATAAATATTTCAAAGAATAATTGATCTTTTTGTAGCATTTTGTCTGCTGACTCATGTTTTGAATTATAATGTAAGGCTATCCTAAACCTTTTCTAAAATGCATATTATAAACTGAGTGTCAGATATATTTCCATCAGTGAGGAGTCTGAGGTAGGAAACTAAGTTTAAAGTCAGCTCAGGCTGTGGATAGACACCTTGCTTCAAAAACCATGTCTGGAGGGAAGCATCTTCTTTTCAAAGTTCATATTGTGTCCACAGTATGAAATATTTAGAAGTAGTTACTTATATGTTTACTATTAAATATACTTTATGAATAATATATAACCTACAGGAGAAAGAAGCATGTCTCTGTGGCAAAGTGCTTGCTGTGCAAACATGAGGACATATATTTTATGTCCAGGACCCATAGACAATGGCAGACTTGCCAGTATGTGACTCTCGCCCTTGCCTGTTCTGAGGGAATGGCGAGAGAAAGATCCTTGCAGCCTCAGCCTATTGTCTCAAGTATGAGCTCCAGGTTCATTGAGAGATACTGTCTTTAAAAAGTTACATGAGTAGTAATAGAGACAGCCAGCATGTGCCTCTGGGCTCCGTATGCTCATTACCTGTGCAGGGAACACACATACGTACATACACTGTCTCTCATATATGTGCATACACATATAGCTAAACATAGGAAATTTAAACTCCTGACCTGCCTTATTGAAGTGACTGACATTAATCATCATGTATTTTATTAGGTATATAAATGGATGTTCTAACATCTCAACTAATGTGTTCTTTGGTAGTCATAGAGCATCCTGGAGAGGACTGATTATAGGTGATTACTTTGAGAAAGGAAGAAAATCATGTGCTAGAAAACATGTGTTGCATTATGATTTCACTCCTATCCAGCATTTTCAGTCTTGTTTTACTGACTCAAACAGGGGTTGGCAAACTAGCTGACAGGCCAGCTGTCTCTGATAGTTTCTCAGGAACACTGCCATTCACACGGTATCCTGTTTTCTAGCCACATTCATGCTACTTTGGGAAACATAGGTAGTTTTTACAAAAACCACATGACATGAGAACCAAAAATATTGACCCTCTCACTCTAAGAAAAATAATTGCTGGTCCAAGGCTTAGCATGTGGTATAGATGTAAGAAGTTTCTATGCAATTAAAAAGCAATGTGTGCCCCTACCTGTGAGAGCAGAAATTCCTAACAGGGTGGGAAGAAGGGCTGGAGGGTGGGCAACACTAGGACAAGCAGCTGAGAACGCAGCTTCCTGAATGGCTTGTTGGCTGAAGGTGGGCAGAGACAGGGTGTGCTCCCCAGGGTAGGACAGTGTAACTTCCCATCTGCAGAAGAAACCCAGTGCTACCTCATCCAGTACCCTGTCTAAGGGAGAGATGCCCGCCACTTCTGCCCAGAGGGAACCACTGAAGAGCATGGAGCACAGGTCACAGTCCCTTAAGCCCCCAAGGTACTGTCTCCAGGGATATCCACACTACTGTTGCCCGTCCAACATTGAAGATCTCCGTGTCTCCAAGCGTCAGTCTAGCCTCAACCCCTGTGAGGAGTCACTTCCTGCTCTCTGCTAAGTGTCCTGCCTCTGCTTGCGATCCTTTGACCTACAGCAGCCAGCAAAACTAAGGCTTCCTGATGTCTCCTAATTTGCCAGCTGCAGCTGCAGAAGGTAGACCATCTCCTTTGTAATAAATTGACTGTCCTCATCTGTTAGGTGGGAAAAGTGGATACTAAAGTCCCAAACTAAATGGGAATTCCATACCTTTTTAACCTTTAGGCAGTGAGCCCAACTTGACATATCTACCAAAGACCCAAGTCCCTACTACCCTGAGGCACGTTACCCAAGTGGCCTGTTCCCAGTGGAACAGCCCACTCTGCAAAGCCATGTTAAACAACATTACTGTTAAGCAAGATGGTCACATATACACCCAGATAGAGTGAGCAAAACCCCTTTCAGAGGCTCAAGAAAGGAGTCTAGCTTATTTTACTTACTTTTTCCTATTCTTCTCTCTTCTTTTGAGTTGTTTGTTTGTTTTTTTCTGAGGCATGCTTTCTCTGTATAACAGTCCTGGCTGTCCTACAACTTTTTGTAGATCAATTTGGCCTTTAATTCACAGAGATCCACTTGCTTCTGCCTTCTGAGTGCTGGGATTAAAGGTGTGCGCCATCATAACCAGCTTCTCTTGTTCCCTCTTTCTCTCTTTTATCCTTTCTTTTCTTTTGTTCCTGTCCCTCCCCCCAGTTTTCCTCTTCCCATCATCTTTTTTATATTATTTATTTATTAACTTTTTTTTTTACACTCCAGATTTTATTTCCTTCCCAGTCCACCCTCCAACTGATATACCTCCTCCCTTTCCTCTCCACAAGGATGCCCCCCACACACACCTCTAAACTCCCTGGAGCCTCCAGTCTCTTGAGGGCTATGTGCATCTTCTCTGACTGAACCTAGACCCAGCAGTCTTCTGCTGTATATGTGTGGGAGCCTCATATCAGCTGTGTACCCTCACCATCTTACTGTGTCATTGTCAGCATCTGTGTGCATGCTTCTTTGCTGGTCACTCCTGCACCAATTAATGACTTATCCTTCAAAGAAGCTGAAAGTCACATGGAGAGTTGTTGTCTATGAACATGCAAAGTGAGAGATTTCATGCTACTTGAGTGTTAAGACAGTAGTAGCATTTTCCTTGAATATAGAACTCAGGGAAGACTTTGTGGGGGGGAAAGCTCCCTGCATAGTTACCAGGAAAGGAATTTTGAATGATTATATTTCTTCATATCATGTTACATTTTCTAAACATATCAGCCTCCTTGGTGACTTCATGTGCGGGGCCATTAGCCCATTCATATTCTCAGCTCTTTTTGGACTCTTCTTTGTCATTGATAAGTGATGTGTGATAAGTTAAAATGTGCAAATCAAAGGAGTCCTCCTAGTTCTACTGGTCCACTTGTGAGAAATATTGGCCATCTTTTGATACTAATAAGTCATCTGCTATAGACTGGAAATAACAAGTATGATGCTTGGATCTGTGTCTAAAGTAGGCAGATGGGGTCAGGGGCTACACAAATCTCTGCCCTTCTGTCAGTCTAAAAATATTCTTCTTATATAAACTGTCATTTATGTCATAACATAATCCCTCTACATCTGTGAAGTGCCATTCCTAAAAATGCCTTTAGAATGCCCATGTCTCATGGCAACAGGCATTGAAGAATATGTGTAAGGGCCTTTTCATTGCAGCATAAAGAAGTGCAAATCAGAAAGTTTCATAGATTGTAGCTTATGATGGAAACTTATAATAACCTTAGTCATTGTAGCATGAATGCCAGGTTACTTTTGGCATGAGTCTTCTTAGAAATAATCATATTGATTTAATAGAAATGTGTTGTATATATTACATGAAGGGAATTATATTAAAAGGTAACTAAAGTTGATTATAATTTATATATACAATTTTATTTTCCTATTAATATTTTACATAAAATATAATTGAATCTATAGGGTTAATTTCTTACATTATTCTTTGGGAAATATAAAGGGAAATCTAATTCTCTTTTGAAGATGATCTATCCTATAGGACAGATTCTCAGCTGCTTGGGTGTATCAGCTTTTATTTTTCATTTTTATTTATTATCAAAATCAATATGCTATTTGGAAACTGCCAATTTATTTCTAGATATCTAAGGGATGACAATTTGGAGAGTAATACAAAGTGAGTCTCACTAGGAAGTTTGCTTGAACCAGATGGTATGAATGAGAGCCTTTTCTGAACAGTGAGTAAGTTGGACAGTCTCTTGGTTTGATCTCAGCTTTGCAGAGATAATAGAGAAATTAGAGAAATAATTCCTTATGTCCCTTCCAGAGCTAATACTCTGTGGTCCAAAAACATTAATTTACATATGGCAAAGTGTCCAGTGGACAGTTTTTAAAGAGACTCTGAAAGTGTATGAATTTAATTAACTAGAGAAAAAGGTAAAGCAAAAGAAATGACATGACAGACACAGTGCACTGAGAACATTTTAAGGAAGGAAGAGTATAGGAAGCCATTGGAACAAGGCAAGGCCACCATGTCTGTTTCCTTTATAATTCTACCTCATCTTGAATCAACCTATGTGTTCTGTGCCCAGTCATGCAGTGAACAATTTATGAATGAATAGTACACAGAAATTATTGATCCTCATGTACACACTTATAACATGGAATATATATTATTGTTTTTTATTTGTTACTGATTCTGAGACTTGAACCCAGGGCTTCCAGCATGCTGGGTGTGAATCTTCCCATTGAGCCATACCCACAGCTGTTGGCCTTCTGACTGTAGCTCCTTCTATAAGTTGGAATACCCCTGGTCTACCCCAGGCTTCCTGCCTCAGGTACCCTGTACTAAGCTACAGGTATGTCCCACCAGGCAGGGCACTCTGTGGACCACATCCTTGTCATATACCTTCCTCTTACTTTGTAATCAGAGGAAATTATTTGATTTAACGGCAAATTGGCCAAAACTATCTCAGTCATTTTATGCTTGACCTAAGAAATAATGTTTCTGGTTGAGTTAGGATATACAAAATAGTATAATTGACAAGGTTGGCTTATTTTTTCATATACATCTTTACTAATTTTTATCTTGAATGTACATATGAGGTGTTCTGAGTCATAATTCTTATTATGCAACTGCTCTTGTTTTAAACCCTGGCCCATCTGCTGAGCCAGGTCAGTTGCCTATTGCTGGTAGTTGCATGCCCATGAATAAAGAAAAAAAATACATTTTTTTAAAATTTTCTCTGCCTGTTGAGTGAAGGATGGTAGCTGTGTCCATTGCTAGAAAAAGGTGTCCTTGGAAATTCCATGGACCCACTTTTAACCCTTTGATTTGTGAATAATCTCTTCAGAACCAAAATACTAGTAAGGTCTGTGCTATTGTGACCTGGACTGATGTCCCAATCCTGGGGCTCCCTCTCATGCAGTAAGAAGAGTATGAGGCAGTAGTACAAAGCTCTTAGTGGTTCTTTGAATCAGATAACTAACTAAATAAGTCTGTGCTGATAAAAATTCTCCTGTTATGTGAATAGTAGAATATTTTTGTAGGAATTAAAAATAGGCATTTCTTTTAGTATGCATTTCTTAGCTGTGGGAGACTCCTGTGCTTATTCTCTGCTCAAGCATAGAAAACAATCTAGACTCATCCATCCCTCCACGACTCGGGGAGTTAAGTGGGGTGGAACCATTCTACCAAGGCATATAGGTGCTTTATGCAAAATAAGTGATGACTTATGAAGACAGAGTTCAATGGGATTTTAAAAAATGAATTGAAAACTAACAAGAAAGTGAACCAAAGTAATATTTAGTATCAAGAAATTCCACATCTTCTGGTATAAAACCTGGAGTTCTTTTATAAATTCCATCGTTTGTTTGTTTGTTTTTTTGATTGATTGATTGATTTTGGGAAAGGTTAAACATTCATGGCAGTTCTCCCACTTATGTCCTAGAGATGCAAATCAGATCTTTAGGCACATTTATCTGCTAAGCCATTTATTGATCCAAAAAACCTAGACTTCATATGATTATCTTAATCCTCTCTAGAAGACTTGTATTTCTAGAAATGTGTCTTGAAGTGTTTGGAAAATGTGTTAAATTTACTTGGTCATGTGTTTATTCTCTTCAAATACTTTGAAAGTTCCAAGGTTGTATGAGAATAAAATGATGCAAATATCTAAATATAGTGAGAACAGAGAGAAGAGAAAGGTGTTTGTGTCAGAATTTGTTATTTTTTTAACCAGTTGCCTTCATCAGTATCTGTTTGTGTGAAGCAGTAAATCCTGGTGGTTTGGGTTGACTGTGTTCCTGTTGGTTGTGGGCCTCAGTCCGTTCTACGGAAACCAGGAGTGTACGGCAGGACACCCCACTCACTCGGAAAGCAGTCTAGGTTTCCTCATATTTAGAATATATTAATTTTTTTCTCTGACTCTCACAGCTGTAGTTTTAAAGTTCAAAAATGAATGGATCAGTCTAATTGACTCATATGGAACTGTTTCTTTCAGCTTTTTGCCTGAATTCATCAATGGGGACTTTGATTCTATTAGGCCTGAAGTCAAAGAGTACTACACCAAGAAGGTAAAGCACACCCACCTTTAAACTCAGCTCTGGCTCATGCCATTGCTCTGACTGCTGACTGTCATGGATGGGGGGATGGGCTGAAAAACTCGTTTGGTTATTTTTATAGTTTTTGTTGTAGAAATGTAATATGTAATACATATTTTATATATTTATAATTAATACATATAAATTTGTTTCATATTTTTATAATTTTATGATATAAATAATATATTTTCATAATAGATGAAAATATGAAAATATATTTTATATGATATAAATGATATATTTTCATAATAGAAAATATAGCAAACTTTTATAATGAAATGGAAACATAGTATTGGTAAATTCTATCAACATCTGATATGCATTAGTCAGTACCCTAAACATAGATGTTATATATGTATTCAATGTGATTATAGTTTACCAAGGCATATCTAATAATTATTGCTATTTATACCCTCATTAGTTGTTATACATTTGCATTAATATCTTATTCTTATATAATAAATGGATTATATTAATATTTTACTTAACCAGTTCACAGTTAATGTACTTAAGCTGTATCTATTTGGTCTCATTGTGAACTCTACTAAAATGTCTTTATGAATGAGTTTTTATAAATATGTATAATGGTATACTTCATGAATTTCAGTTTTCTTCAATATCTGTTTTTTTAAAATGAAGCTACTAATTAGACCTTGAGATTAATAATAGCCAAAGTTTTTACTAGTGTGCAAATCTTTCTCAGATCCTTGACACTTAAACACTACATAAAAGATCTAGCTGGAATATTGGAGGTGCAGAGTAATGAGTGACAGTAGTTACTGATTAAAGGATTCACAAGTCTTAGAAGATGATCCAGAGATTTTACAAGAGTAGTTGTAGTGTTGGTGATTTTACTGCAGCCTCGTTGTGTGGATCTCTGTAAATTGTCAAATCGCACATGGTTCCTTTTAAAGAAACTGCAATGACTGTGATCATTTCTTACAAGGCTGTGGGAGAGGTGAGATAATTTTTAAATGCACAGGAAAGATTGAATGAATAGCTTTAGGCAAGTAATGACTATGAAAATAGGGAGAGGGGGCTGGAGAGATGGGTCGGTAGTTAAGAGCACTGTTTGCTATTCCAGAGAAGCCAGTTTAATGCCTAGCACATGACAGCTCACAGTCCTCTATATCTCTATATCTCCAGTCCCAGCGTGCCCTTGTACAAGTACACATTTGGACAAACAATCATACCCATAAAATAAAAAGAAATACTCCCCACAAAAAAATCGTAGAAAGAAATCAGTCTTCTGGGACAAGGCCACTGATAATATCATCTCTGCCTGACCCCCATCTGTGTGTGTGTGTGTGTTTATATTTAAAGGAAAAGAGGAATTGAATAGGGTAAGACACAGCTAGAGGTGGGGTAGTATAGAATGGAAATTATGTAAAAAAAAAAAACAGTACTCATGTAAAATTCTCAAACAACAGCATTTTAGGAAAGAAAGGCAAGAAGGAAAATAAGGGAATGGAAAGAGGGGAAAGGAAGTCAGAACTGGCATATGTGAACCAAGGCTGTTGTGAATGCAAATTCCGAGGTTGGCTGGAATGCAGATTTGTATAAGTCCCATCTGCCCACCAGCTGATCAGACCTTCTTTCCGCAAATGAAGACCAGTCCCAAGTCAGTGTTTGATATTCATGCTCAATTACTTCAGCATTGGCATGTTGCTCTTCATTCCCCCACAGCCTCACTTCTCATTAACTCCATACCTCAGCCTCGCTGGAAGGAGCTCTGGCCTTGCTTACAATGCAGAGTTGTGCTAATGCACAGGTATTAATCATATTTTCAGCAACAGAGCAAACAGAGGGAGAAGCAGGGAGCAGCATACTCAAAACCAAGCTGAATAAATACACGGTCAGAACTGACTTTCCTCCCTGTCTCTTTATGCTGATGGCTTGCCAAAATCAGAAATGTCAGTCTGACCATTACTGTCTAGGGTGAGGGAATGAGGGAAGTAAGCTTTGAAGAAACTTCTGCATACTTTAAATGAAGGTTCAGCAATACAGGGAATTTTTCAGTTAATACTTGTTATGGTTTTTAGTTGTCTTTCTTGCTTTGCCTGTTTTTAAACTTGAAAAGTCATATTGGTTTATGGTTTCTCTGTGTAGCCCTGGCTGTCCTGGAACTCACTGTGTAGATCAGGCTTGATCAGATTCGCCTGCCACAACTTATATCCTTTCAACATTTAGTTTTGAAAGTTATATCTAGCAATTTCTTTTCATTTCTAAGTTCTAGGCTACATAGTATAATCCAGTTTTTCTCTGTGTCATGAGCGTTAAAGTCTCTTCTTTAACTCCTAGAAGGGACAGGTGATGTCCTTCAAGCAGTTACTGTGCCCCGCAGAGTGCACCCTCTGTGTTTGGCTGTGAGTTTAATAATGATGATAATTACAAGTTAATGCAACATTACACACAATTTCTATAAGCCATTATCTCCAACTTCAGCAGTCCTTAAGATTCTGTTTTACATGAAAGGACATTATCTTCACTTTTACATCCATCTGGCCCACAGGCTGGTCTGAGGTCTCAGTGATCTAAGACTTGGTCTCTAGGACAGAAATGAAATTTATAGTGCTAACATTGTTGTAATCATAGAGTCATCATAGAGCCAGCATTGACCTGTGTGTGGCTGAACTTTGTAAAGAATATGCAAGCCTGTGCTTATTCTGTATTTCATGTGACTATAAAATCTGTTTGCCTTATTTCCCAGCTTGGCTCACTGTTTTTAATTGAAGGAGAGTTGCCTCTCAACACTGCTAACATTGTCTGCTTTTGTTTTGTTTTGATTTTTACTTTATAGGCAATCAGGGCTTCTCTGGCTCAGGGCAAAAGGCATCAGCTTCAGTCTTTATAATTTTCCTTCTATTGTGAGCATATATATTTTAGTTTTCTGAGGACTTTGGGAATAGTCTGTAGTTCTTTATTAGTTACAGAAGGGATTCAAACCATGCTTACTTTATGCTTACACGACTAAAGAGCTAGTTACACCTTTCAGCTAATGTTGTAGATCAACAGGGTTTTAAATAAATAAATAAATCTATACATAGTGGTAAGTAGGATCAGAGGTAAAAAGATTTTGCAAATGTAATCACATGGAGTTCAGTGGCCTCGTTAAAATGGCTCCCTGTGTGTGACAGCTTGAAGGTTAATTAATTCTCATGCTTTCTGTGAAAGAATTCTTTTGAACCTGAGTGAACTGCTGCCACTGTTTCTCAGTGACACCTTCTTGGCTGCTGCTTGCAAAGACTACTTAGAATCTCTAGGAAAGGATTTCTCACAGTGTCACCAGCAATGTGATGAGTCCGGTGTGTGATTTCACCTTCACAGTTCCAGCATGTGGCCTCCTCAGAGCCTCAGTTTAGGGACAGCAGGGGACAAGGTGCAAAGACTGGGCCAAGTCAAAATGACTAACACCTAAGCATCTGATAATTTACTCAATTACTAAAATTGAACTGAGCTACTATAAACCATTGAATTGGGGTGAGGATAACAGAATGTTAGCAAGGACACTGGTGACCGAATATATGTACTGGTATGATGAAAAGAGTGTTTGGACTTTGGGAAAGGTCTGAACCACAAAGGACAACCTCAGCATAGAATAATAATACCACTAGTTATTAGTCAAACCTGGGACTCAAAATCTGGTCTCTAATTTTTTTTTTTTTTTTTTTGGTTTTTTGTATTTGTTTTTTTCTGAAATAGGGTTTCTCTGTATAGCCCTGGCTGTCCTGGAACTCACTCTAGACCATGCTGGCCTCAGACTCAGAAATCCGCCTGCCTCTGCCTCCCAGAGTGCTGGGATTACAGGCGTGTAGAGCTGCAGCTGTGAAGGCAAAGGTATGACTAAGGAGATGTTCCAGCTGCAATGTAGAGCTCCATGAGGGCAGCAGAAAGGCCATGGACCACCTGCTGGTTTTCTTCTGTGCATGTCCAGGTCACAGGGCAGCAGGGAGCTGCAGAAATAGAACTAGAGGCCAAGATGGACGCCTAGGCTCTTGTTTCTTCCTGCCTTCTATTGTGCAGTGACATTCTCTCAGGAAATGTGATGAATGTGAGGAAATTGCATGAATTATTTAGGAATGGCTTAGCAAACAAATGTTTTCTGATTAAAGCTTTTTGTCATATAATAATATTGTTGAAGCCACATACTAAGTTTTAAGTCCTGTTTTCAACAAAGATCAAAATTTTTAAAAACAATTTTCCTTTCAATAGATGTTCATGTACAAAGTGAAGCAAAAAATTGGTTTCTTGTGTTATCTCACATCACAGTCAGCCACCTGACTGTGTTTGTTACAGTTAAAAATGGCATTTGGGCATACATAGAATTTTCTCAGTGAAAATCATTAAGAACTGGCTTCTAGGTGTTATGTGAGAAGAAAATTTTATTGTTTCATAGGTGAATTACTGATATTGAATAATTCTTTGAATTTTAATTGTACTTTAGGAATGAGGGCACTGATCCCAAGTGTTAAAGCAACAGTAAGATGGGTGGATAGCTACATGTATGTTTCAAATAAATAATAATTTTAGATGCTAATAGAACTTATTTAGTGTTTTGTAGATAATAGAGTTTTTCTTGAACTGTAAAATTTTTTCCCTTTTTTTATTAGATATTTTCTTTATTTACATTTCAAATGCTATCACCTTTCCTGTATTCCCCTTCAAAAACCCCCTAATACATTCCCTCTCCCTCTGCTCACCAACCTACCCATTCCCGCTTCCCTGTCTTGGCATTCCCCTATACAGGGGTATGGTGCTTTTTTAGGACTAAGTGCCTCTCCTCCCTTTGATGTCCAATAAGGCCATCCTCTGCTACATATGCAGCTGGGGCCATGGGTCCCTCCAGGTGTGCTCTTTGGTTGGTGGTTTAGTCCCTGGGGGCTCTGGGGGTACTGGGTGGTTCATATTGTTGTTCCTCCTATGGGGCTGCAAACCCCTTCAGCTCCTTGGGTCCTTTTTCTAGCTCCTCCATTGGGGACCTGTACTTAGTCCAATGGTTGGCTGAGAGTGTCCCTCTTTGTATTTATCAGGCACTGGTAGAGCCTCTCAGGAGACAGCTATATCAGGCTCCTATCAGCAAGCACTTGGCCTCCACAATAGTAACTGGGTTTGGTAACTGTATATGGGATGGATCCCCAGGTGGGCAGTCTCTGGATAGTCTTTCCTTCAGTCTCCACACTTTGTATCTCCTCCTGTGGGTATTTTGTTCCCCCTTCTAAGAAGGACCAGAGTATCCATACTTTGGTCTTCCTTCTTCTTGAGCTTCATGTGATCTGTGAGTTGTATCATGGGTATTTCAAGCTTCTGAGTTAATATCCACATATCAGTGAGTGCATACCGTGTGTTCTTTTGTGATTGGGTTACCTCACTCAGGATGATATTTTCTAGCACCGGCCATGCTAGAATTTCATGAATTCATTATTTTTAATAGCTGAGTAGTATTGCATTGTGTAAATATACCACATTGTCTGTATCTGTTCCTCCATTGAGTGTCTTACTACTAAATGTGAGAAAAAAAAATCAGATCCTATTTCATGATTCTGGTTCCCTTACCTGTTTATACTAATGATCAAACAATGATCTAGGATCATTGGATGCTGTAGAAAGACTAGAACTATGGCCCAATGTCATAGTATTTTCTTTTCCTTTCAAAAATTCTTGTTTCTCATTAATGGTGCTTTAAAAATATTTCTTGTCTGTTCATATCTCTAAGTATATAATTTATAAATTTAATATGCAGTCAGAATCCTTTAGAATTTCTTTTGAATTTCAGGAAGCCATAACTTAAATTCTAGTTAAATTTCATTGAATGTTTCAGGATATGTCTACCCTGATCTACTTCTATCTCATGAATATTACCTCCTACCCACATGCCAATAAAATTTAGATATTTTAAAATTAAGTAATTTAGAGAACATACAAAACTGGACTATTACAATTTCAAGTTAGCATGGTTGTTTATCATGTGAGCAAAGTGAATTATAAAGCACTGAAAGGCCACCTCCGTTCACTTGATTTTTTTTTTTAAGTAGAAACAAAATGAAGCAAACAAATTCTGAGCTCAGCAAATCTGTAGGATTAGGCATGGAAACTGATTAGCATACGCTGTGATATAAAGGTGTAACTGAGGGAATTATAGACAGGCAGTTTCCATTGACAGTGGGTGACAGGTTCTGTACTTTACATTCTCTGAACTGGCTGCCTAACCTTTATTAGCATCTCAGAAGGGGAAGATGAGGCTGCCAAGGGAGCATCATGTGAAACTGTCTCCTGAATGTACCTTAATTCTTGCGTTTGCCTCAATCAAAGCTCTTTCAAATTGAATTGATTTCATGTGTGTTTTTCGAAAGTGAGTTGATTTACTATCCTTAAAGTATTTAGGGAGGAAGAGCCTTTGCTCTTTAACCATAGTACTCCCAAGTGCGATCCCCATGACCCCTCAGGCATGCCTGCCCTCCTCGATCCTCTTGTATTTCATGCACTATTCTCAAAGGTCTCTGGCACTGTTTCCTTAGTCACTTCCCAGAAGTGTTGTCTCTTTCTTCTATTACACTTGTTTGCAGAGCTTGATTGAAACATTTCAATCAGATTTTTCCTCCTTATTCCTGCTAACAGGGTGACCTAGTATATCCGCACATCTATGCCCGTTCATCTTGGCATTCTTGTAACTAGATGGCTGTCCATATACAAGCAGGAACTAAGCCTTTTTTAAGAACTAGAATGGCAAGGTGTAGGTCTTATATAATATTTCACACAAAAGAGAAATGAGATTACGTTAGCTTGTGAAATGTGACATTCCATACATCCCTTCTGGAGACCCACAAGGGAGTTGTTTCAAGTAAGTCTGAAAGAAGTAGAAATTTACCTTAATATTTTAAAATGTATTTCACCCCAGAATGTCTGCCTACAACTCCCCAACACCTGTTCTTCTGTATTGCTTTCTAACTAGGCTAAAATGGACCTGCTGCTAAGCTTCTTTCATTATTTCAGAAACTTTTTATGAAAGATATATACTTGTACTCTTCTTTTTAAAACCCATGGGGAAAATAATATATCTAAAAAGGACATTTAGGGCATTGAAAATACAACATATGTAATATAGTTATACATACTGGGCCAAACTCATAGAGTACACAGCACTGGCAATGAATGCTCATGTCACCTACGGACCTTGAGCAACAAGGACATGTGTTTCCGCAGTCAGTTGTAACAATCATGCTACTCTCTAGAGGATGCTAGCAGTGGAGAATGCTGTGCATACCCAGTGTCAGGACACTTGGAGAGTCATTTTTGATTTCACCCTCAGGCTAACCTACTGTAAAATTAGTCAAGAGTATAGGTAAAATTGCTCTAAAATACAACTATCAAAAGTAGTAACAACACACTTTAAGGTCTTACAATATACCAATTTACATGTACTTCTATTTATAAATTCATTTAGTTTGTGCAGCACTTAATAGAAATATTCCTGCTTCATATAGATAATTGGAAGTGAAGATACCGAATGACTTGTACTTGGTAGCACAACTAGGGACTGGTGGAAGTCGGACACATATAAAGAGGAATCCAAACTTTCTTCTAGTTGCTATGTCCCAGAGATCTAGTTTCTCAAAAGTAAAGCAGTGTTTCTCATGATCCAGAAATACTATCGGCTCCTTTTCTTTTCATAGGATTTGCATTTGATGTTATTTAAGTCTTGGTGTCTAGATCTTCGGTCTTCCAATCACTTCACCATCTCCATCCTAGTCTTTCTGGAGACAATTAGAAGAAAGTCCTTACAACTTTTATTTGCCTGATATAACTGCTGTCTCCAAGGTTTACTGCCTCAGTCTGCTAACCTAGGCCTAGCCCTGGAAACTTCTAACCTCTTATCTAGGCCCAGAATGTTTTCAGCCTCTGAGACATATTACTGAAAGAGTTTGCCCTTTCTAGTTCTTTCTGAATTCTGGCTAACTGGTCAACCCAGTTGTTCTGGATCAAACTCCTCTCCAAACTGACTGATTCAGTCTGGCTTCTTTCTTGTCCTCTGACTTTTTGCTTTGTTTAACCTCACACTAAGGCTGACAGTCTGTTCCAATTTCTGGCTCACTCTCATTCTCTGACTCATTCTGTCTTAACCTATGTCTAGTCTTTTCTCTCTCTGGGACCTGTCTTTGTGTATCTGTTTGGTAAAATTCCATTCTTTTTTCTCTCTGTGTGCTGCTCTCTTTTATTATTATTATTATTATTAATTATTGTTATTATTACTATTACTATTATTATTACCATTATTATTTTTTTTAATCTTTTTTTTACAGTCTAATCATTATTCCCCCTCCCATTCTGCCCCCTTTATAGTTCCTCATCCCATTCCTCCTGGCCCCCATCTCAAAGAGGATGTTCCCACACCCCCATAAGCCCCCATACCCTGCCATGCCTCCCCACTCCCTGAGGTCTCAGTTCTCTCAAGGATTAGGTTCCTTTTCTCTCACTGAGGCCAGACCAGGCAGTCCTCTGCTTTATATGTGCCGGGGTGGAGTCTCAGAATATCCATTATATGCTGCCTGGTTGGTGGATCAGTGTCTGAGAGATCTCTTGGAGTTCAGGTTTGTTGAGGCTGCTGGTCTTCCTATGGGGTCACCCTCCTCCTAGACTCTTGGAGCCCTTCCCTAATCCATCCACAGGGGTCCCTGGCTTCAGACCAGCTTCTGTCTCAGTCAGCTACCTGTTGGGCCTCTCTCTTTCAGGGCAGCCATGCTAGGCTCCTGTATATCAGTACATCATAGCATCGCTAATAGTAGCAGGCCTTGGAGCCTTCCTTTGAGATGGGTCCCAATTTAAGCTTGTCACTTTCCCTCCTTTCCCTCAGTGTCTTCTCCATTTTTCTCCTTGCAGTTATTTTAGAAGGAAACAGAGTTTTTGACTGTGGGATACCAACCCCATCTCTCAACGTGATGCCCTGTCTTTCTACTGGATGTGGATTCTGCATGTTCCCTCTCCCCACTGTTGAGCATTTCATCTAAGATCCTTCCCTTTGAGTCCTGAGAGTCTCTCACCTTCCAGGTCTCTGAGACTATTCACCATTCTAGAGGGTTCCTCAGCTTCCCCCTACTGAGGTTGTATATTTCCATTCATTCTGCTGGTCCTCAGGGCTTAACTCCTGGTCCCCCTCCCAATACCTGATGGTGTTGCCCTTTTTCACTGCCCCTCCCCTTTCCCTTTCCCACCAGTTCCCTCCCTCTCTCTACCCTCTGCTTTCTTCTCCCTCTCAAGTAGGATTGAAGCATCCTCACCTGGGCCCTGTAGCTTGTTAACCTTCTTGAGTTCTGTGGATTGTATCATGGGTACTCTGCACTTTTTGGCTGATATTCACTTGATAGGGAGTGCATGGATGGCCTTTTCAGTCTGAGATACCTCACTCAGGATGATATTTTCTAGTTCTATCCATTTGCCTTCAAAACTCATGGTGTCTTCATTCTTAATAGCTGAGTACTATTCCATTGTGCAAATGAACCATATTTTCTGTATCCATCCTTCTGTGAATGCCATCAGAAAGAAGG
Organism: Apodemus sylvaticus; assembly: GCF_947179515.1. NCBI lineage: Eukaryota > Metazoa > Chordata > Mammalia > Rodentia > Muridae > Apodemus > Apodemus sylvaticus. The sequence goes on along the minus strand of NC_067473.1, from coordinate 68,169,661 downwards.
GAAACAGGCAACCTTGGGAGATAGGAGTTTGGGGCCCCTCCAGAATGAACCAGAGACCTTCTAGGTGAAAGACTCTCAGGACTCAAAGAGAGGGACCTTAGATAAAATGCCTGACGGTAGGGAGAGGGAACTTCTAGATCCTACCTCCAACAAGATGACAGGGCATTAAATGAGGGCGAGGAGGACCATTCCATAGTCACAACTCTGAGGCATAAATGTTCCTGTCTGAAAGAATTACAGGGATGGAAATGGAGAGGAGCCAGAGGGAAAGAAGGTCCAGTGACAGGTCCAAAGTGGGATCCAACTCAAGGGGAGGTGCCAAAGTCTGACACTATTACTGAGGTTATGGAGCACTCTCAAAAAGAGACCTAGCATGACCTCACTCCAGAAGACCCAACAAGTAGCTGAAAGAGTCAGATACAGATGGATTTCCAGAGTAAATTGAACCAATTTGCAATCCCACCAGCAATGGGGGAGTGTTCCTGTTTTTCCACATCCTCACCAATATATGCTGTCACCTGAGTTTTTGATTTTAAGCATTTTGATTGGTGTAATATGGAATCTCAGGGTTGTTTTGATTTGCATTTCCCTGATGACGAAGAATTTTAAACATTTCTTTAAGTGCTTCTTAGCCCTTCAAGATCCCTCTGTTGTAAATTCTCTGTTAAATATCTACCCAATTTTATCATTAGGTTGTTTGGTTTTTTGGAGGTTACCTTCTTATGTTTTTTTTTTTTTATTTTTATTTTTTTATTTTTTATTTTATTAGATATTTTCTTTACTTACATTTCAAATGGTATCCCCTCGTTACCCCTCTGAAAATTCCCTATCCCATCCCCCCTCCCCCAGCTTTACTCCCCCACACTCCCACTTTCCTGACATGGCATTCCCCTACACTGGAGCATCAAGCCTTCACAGAACCAATGGCTTCTCCTCTCATTGATGTCTAAAATGGCCATCCTCTGATACATTTGTAGCTGGAGCCATGGCTCCCTCCATGTGTACTCTTTGGTTGGTGGTTTACTCCCTGGGAGCTCTGGGGGGGGGGTACTGGTTGGTACACATTATTGTTTCTCTGTGGGCTGCAAACCTCTTTAGTTCCTTAGGTCCTTTCTCTAGCTCCTCCACTGGGGACCTTAAGCTCAGTCTATTTATTGGTTGGCTGTGGTCCATGGGTATTTTGATCTACCTTCTAAGAAGGATCAAATATGCACACTATGGTCTTCCTTCTTCTAGAGGTTCATGTGGTCTGTTAGTTGTATCTTGGGTATTCCAAGCTTTTGGGCTAATATCCACTTATCAGTGAGGGCATACCATGTGTGTTCTTTCACGATTGGGTTACCTCACTCAGGATGATATTTTCTAGCACCACACATTTGTCTATGAATTTCATGAATTCATTATTTTTAATAGCTGAGTAGTACTTCACTCTGTAAATGGACCATATTTTCTGTATCCATTCCGCTGTTGAAGGACACTGGGTTCTTTCCAGATCCTGACTACTATAAATAAGGCTGCTTTGAACATAGTTGAACTTGTATCCTTATTACATGTTGGAGAATCTTCTGGGTATATACCCAGGAGTAGTATAGCCGGGTCCTCAGGTCCTATGTCCAATTTTCTGAGGAACTACCAAACTGATTTCCAGAGTAGTTGTACCAGCTTACAATACCACCAGTATTGGAGGAATGTTCCTCTTTCATTAAATTCTAAAAAGGCTTCTATTTCTTTCTTTTATTTCTTCCTTAAGCAAGTCATCATGGAGTAGAACGTTGTTCATTTTCCATGTGTATGTGGGCTTTCTGTTGCTTTTGTTGTTATTGAAGACCAGCCTTTGTTCATGGTGATCTGATAGGGTGCATGGGATACTTTCAGTCCTCTTATGTCTGCTGAGGTCTGTTTTGTGACAGAGTATATTGTCAGTTTTGGGGAAGGTGCTGTGAGGTACTGAGAAGAAAGTATATTACTTTGTTTTAGGATAAAGTGTTCTATCTATATCTCTTAAATCCATTTGTTTCATAACTTCTGTTAGTTTTACTTTGTCTCTTTTTAGGTTCTGTTTTCATGATCTATCCATTGATGAGAGTGGGGTGTTGAAGTCTCCCACTGTTATTATGTGAGGTGCAATATGTGCTTTGAGCTTTATTAACGTTTCTTTTATGAATGTTGGTGCCCTTTCATTTGGAGCATAGATGTTCAGAATTTTTATTTTATTGAGTATCTTCTTCATTTACATTGCCAATGGTAAAACCTTTCCCAATTTCCCCCTCCCAAAAGCCCCTCTCCCCAAAGATTCCCTACCCCTTCTCCCACCTCCTGCCTCCATGTATATGTCCCTCTACTGGACACACTCCCACCTCCCTCCCACCCCCACACCCCCGTCCGTTTCCCGTTGTTGGGGCCTCTATTGAGCCTTTAGTGACCAAAGACCACTCCTCCTACTTATGCCCAACAAGGCATTCCTCTGCCACATTTTTGGCTGGAACCATGTGTACCCCTTGGTTGATGGTTCAGTCTCTGGGAGTCTTGGGGTGTCTGGGTGTTCGAAGTCATTGTTCTTCCCATGAGGCTATAAACGCCTTCAGCTCCTCCAGACCAACCCCCAAATCCTTCATTGGGGACCCCAAGCCCAGTCCAATAGTTGGTTGCTAGTTTCTGCCTCTGTGTTTGTAAGGCTCTGGCAGGGCCCCTCTGGAGACAGCCATGGCATGCTCCTTTTGGTACATGCTTTTTGTCATACTGTCAGGGTTTGGTGACTGTTTATAGGATGAATCCCCAGGTAGGGCAGTCACTGGGTGGCCTTTACTTCAGACTCTGCTCCACACATTGCTTCCCTTATTGCTCCTGTGAGTATTATGTCCCCTTTCTCAGAGGAGCCATAGCACCCTCACTTAAGTCCTCCATCTTCTTGAGCTTCCTGTGCTGGGTGAATTGTAAATTGCTTATTGAGAGTTCATCTTGGTAGAGTTTTCCTTTGATGAGTATGACATTTTCTTCCTCATCTTTTTTGATTACTTTAGAATGAAAGTTGATTCTATTCAATATTAGAATAGCTACTCCAGCTTGTTTCTTGGGACCATTTGCTTGGAAAATTATTTTCCAGCTTTTTACTCTGAGGTAGTATCTCTCTATGTGCCTGACATGAGTTTCCCGCATGCAGCAAAATGTTGGTTCCTGTTTATGTATCCAGTTAATTAGTCTATGTCTTTTTATTGGACAGTTGAGTCCATTGATATTAAGAAATATTAAGGAAGAGTGGTTTCTGCTTCCTGATATATTTATTAGTAGAGGTGGGGTTATGTTTGTGTGGCTCTCTTCTTTTTGGTTTGTTAAAATAAGATTATTTTCTTGCTTTTTCTAGTTTGTAGTTTCCCTCCTTTTGTTGGTGTTTTGCATTCATTTTCCTTTGAAGGGTTGGATTTATGGAAAGATTTTGTGTAAATTTGTTTTTGTCATGGAGTACCTTGGTTTCTCCATCTATGGTAATTGAGAGTTTTGCTGGGTATAGTAGCCTGGGTTGGCATTTGTGTTCCCTTAGGGTCTGTCTGAGATCTACCCAGGATCTTCTGGCTTCCATAGTCTCTAATGAGAAGTCTGGTGTAATTCTGATAGGTCTGTCTTTATATATTACTTGCCCTTTTTCCCTTACTGCTTTTAATATTCTTTCTTTGTTTTATGCAATTGGTGTTTTGATTATTATGTGATAGGAGGAATTTCTTGTCTGGTCCAATTTATTTGGAGTTCTGTAGGCTTCTTGTATGTTCATGTCCATCTCTCTTTTTCAGTTAGGAAGTTGTCTTCTATAATTTTGTGGATGACAATTACTGGCCCTTTAATCTGGAGATCTTTGCTCTTTTCTATATGTATTTTCTTTGACTGTTGTCTCAGTGTTTTCTATGGTATCTTCTGCACCTGAGATTCTCTCTTCTCTCTCTTGTATTCTGTTGTTTATGCTTGCATCTGTAAATCCTGACTTCTTTCCTAGGTTTTCTACGTCCAGAGTTCTTTCCGTTTGTGATTTCTTTATTGTTTGCACTTTCATTTTAGATCCTGGATGATTTTGTTCAATTCCTTCACCTGTTTTTTTTTTTCCTGTATTTCTATAAGGGAGTTATTCATGTCCTTCTTGAATTCCTCTATTAGCATCATGAGCTGTGATTTTGAATCTAAATCTTGCTTTTCTGGTGTGCTGGGGTATCCAGGACTTGCTGCTGTGGGAGAACTGGGTTTAGATACTTCCATGTTCCTTTGGTTTCTGTTGGTAAAGTTGGTTGCATTTGTCTTTTGACATCTGGTTATCTCTGCTGTTAATTGGTTCTGCTGCCTCTGGCTGGAGCTTGTCCCTTCCATGGGCCAGCAAGCCTGTCTCAGCGTCCCTGGGAGACCAGCGCGCCCCTAGCACAGAGGACTGTGGCTCAGCCCAGCTCCTGGGTGCTAATGGAGCCTGGAAGGACCCTGTCCCAGCTGCTCTGCCACTCCTGTGTTCCCTGTGCTCCTGGCCTTACCTGCCTTGCACAATCCCCAGAGAGAAAAATGCTTGAGTTCTTTATATATTTTTCTTTTTTTTTTAAATTCAATATAATTTTTTATTTACATTTCAAATGATTTCCCCTTTTCTAGCCCCCCACTCCCGGAAAGTCCCATAAGCCCCTTTCTCTTCCCCTGTCCTCCCACCCACCCCTTCCCACTTCCCCGTTCTGGTTTTGCCGAATACTGCTTCACTGAGTCTTTCCAGAACAAGGTGCCACTCCTCCTTTCTTCTTGTACCTCATTTGATGTGTGAATTATGTTTTGGGTATTCCAGTTTTCTAGGTTAATATCCACTTATTAGTGAGTGCATACCATGATTCACCTTTTGAGTCTGGGTTACCTCACTTAGTATGATGTTCTCTAGCTCCATCCATTTGAATAAGAATTTCATGAATTCATTGTTTCTAATGGCTGAATAGTACTCCATTGTGTAGATATACCACATTTTTTGCATCCACTCTTCTGTTGAGGGATACCTGGGTTCTTTCCAGCATCTGGCAATTATAAATAGGGCTGCTATGAACATAGTAAAGCATGTATCCTTATTACATGGTGGGGAATCCTCTGGGTGTATGCCTAGGAGTGGTATAGCAGGATCTTCTGGAAGTGAGGTGCCCAGTTTTCAGAGGAACCGCCAGACTGCTTTCCAGAGTGGTTGTACCAATTTGCAACCCCACCAGCAGTGGAGGAGTGTTCCTCTTTCTCCACACCCTCTCCAACACCTGCTGTCTCCTGAATTTTTAATCTTAGCCATTCTGACTGGTGTAAGGTGAAATCTCAGGGTTGTTTTGATTTGCATTTCCCTAATGACTAATGAGGGTGAGCATTTTTTAAGATGCTTCTCGGCCATCCGAAGTTCTTCATGTGAGAATTCTTTGTTTAACTCCGTACCCCATTTTTTAATAGGGTTGTTTGGTTTTCTGGAGTTTAACTTCTTGAGTTCTTTATATATATTCTATATTAGCCCTCTATCTGATGTAGGATTGGTGAAGATCTTTTCCCAATTTGTTGGTTGCTGATTTGTCTTCTTGATGGTGTCCTTTGCCTTACAGAAACTTTGTAATTTTATGAGGTCCCATTTGTCAATTCTTGATCTTAGAGCATATGCTATTGGTGTTCTGTTCATAAAATTTCTCCCTGTACCGATGTCCTCAAGGGTCTTCCCCAGTTTCTTTTCTATTAGTTTCAGAGTGTCTGGCTTTATGTGGAGGTCCTTGATCTATTTGGAGTTGAGGTTAGTACAAGAAGACAAGGATGGATCAATTCGCATTCTTCTGCATGCTGACCTCCAGTTGAACCAGCACCATTTGTTGAAAAGGCTATCTTTTTTCCATTGGATGTTTTCAGCCTCTTTGTCGAGGATCAAGTGGCCATAGGTGTGTGGGTTCATTTCTGGATCTTCAGTCCTGTTCCATTGATCCTCCTGCCTGCCACTGTACCAATACCGTGCAGTTTTTAACACTATTGCTCTGTAGTATTGCTTGAGGTCAGGGATACTGATTCCCTCAGACTTTCTTTTGTTGCTGAGAATAGTTTTAGCTATCCTGGGTTTTTTGTTGTTCCAGAAGAATTTGATAATTGCTCTTTCTAACTCTGTGAAGAATTGAGTTGAGATTTTGATGGGTATTGCATTGAATCTGTATATTGCTTTTGGCAAAATGGCCGTTTTTGTTTAGAACATTTGGTGTTTTGATTATTATGTGACAGGAAGTATTTCTGTTCTGCTCCAGTCTGTTTGGAGTTCTGTAGGCTTCTTGTATATTCATGGGCATCTCTCTCTTTAGGTTAGGGAAGTTTTCTCCCATAATTTTATTGAAGATATTTGCTGGCCCTTTAAGTTGTAAATCTTCACTCTCATTTGTGCCTATAATCCTTAGGTTTGGTCTTCTCATTGTGTCCTGGATATTTTGGGTTACAAGCTTTTTGCATTTTGTATTTTCTTTAACTGTTGAGTCCATGGTTTCCATGGAATCTTCAGCATCTGAGATTCTTTCTTGTATCTCTTGTTTTCTGTTGTTGATATTTGCATCTCTGTCCCTTGATTTCTTCCCAAGGATTTCTATCTCCAAAGTTGTCCCCCTTTGAGTTTTCTTAGTTGTTTCTACTTCTGATTTTAGATCCTGGATGGTTTTGCTTAGCTCCTTCACTTGCTTGTTTGTGCTTTCCTCTAATTCTTTAAGAGATTTTTGTGTTTCCTCTTTAATGACCTCAGCCTGTTGACCAAAGTTCTCCTGTATTTCTTTAAGTGTTTTTTGCGTTTCCTCATTATTGGCTTTTGTATTCTCCTGGATTTCTTTCAATGATTTTTGTGTTTCCCTTGCAAGGGCTTCTAACTTTTGATCCATTTTCTCCTGAATTTCTTTAAGTATGTCCTTCATGTGTTCCTGTACCAGCATCATGACCAGTGATTTTAAATCCAAATCTTGTTTTACTGGTGTGTTGGGGTATCCAGGACATGCTGGTAGAGGAGAATTGGGTTCAGATGTTGCCATATTGCCTTGATTTCTGTTAGTGACGTTCCTGCTTTTGCCTTTTGCCATCTAGTTCTCACTGGTGGTAGTTGGTCTTGTCAGTGCTGGACTCACCAGTGCAAGCTGCCCCTTCCCAGGTGGCCTCTGGTGCACAGCTTACCTCCTACACTGCCTGGAGACAGGGTGCTGTTGCCCAGGCTGTTCAGATCCCGAAGCAGATACCTGAAGGCTCCCGCTGGTGCCCGCTGGATTCACTGGAGCACACCGACTTCTCCCTGCTGGCCTGCTGATATGTTCTTGGGTGCCCTTGCAGGTCTAGTGTGCTTTGCCTCAGATTGTGTCTGTGAACCAGATGGAACCCGTGTGCACCCCCAGGGTGTGCAGATGGTGTACGCTGCTGGGACCTCACCCCTGTGCTGATCACTCCGCTGGGCAGCTGATCCCCCAACTGGGATGGCGCACACAAGTTTAGCCTGGCCGCTCAGGCCCTGGGTCCATGCAGAAGCCTGGGAGGCCAAGGTCCGAGCAAAGTTCCCCTCGGGCTATGACTGTCAACGGGGTCCGCCAGGTGACCAGGATGGCGGGGGTGCGCGTTCAAGTTCCCGAAAGTGCCAGGAGAGTCTGCTGGGCTAACAACCTCCTGGGGGGGTTGACACACAGATGGCCCACCAAGCCGCCCAGTTCTTGGGGTCAGTCCAGGGCCTGTTGGGGCCTAGACCCCCGCTTTGTTAGCCTCAGGGTATGTTTGTTAGCTGTCTCTGCCCTCCCGAGCTCTCTGGGTCCTGTAGGCAAAATGGCAGCGCGTAAGCTGGCCAGGGCAAAAAAACCTCCTAGCTGGGTTGGTACCCTGATGGCCCCCGAACAGCCCAGGGCCTCGTCCGGCTCAGACCAGCGCGATGTTGGCCTAGGGTTATGTTTGTGTACCTCAGTCTGTCCGATCTCTCTGGAGTCTGAAACCAAGATGGAGGTGAGCCTCTCCTGACTGGCAGGAGGCCGAGTTCTGAAGTGGCTTCTGTGCAGCAAAAGGCACCGCATATCCGCAGCTGCTTGCAGCCCGGCTGGCCAGAGAAGGTCAGTGGTCGTGGGCGCCGGGCCTAACTGGACCCTGTGTCGCCTTGGTTCCCCTTTATTTATTTTTCATATTAGGCCTTTATTGGATGTGGGGTTAGTGAACAGTTTTTCCCAATCTGTAGTTTTTTTGTTTTTGTTTTTAATTTTTCCTATTGATTATGTCCTTTGCTTTACTAAAGCTATTCAGTTTCATAAGGTCTCATTTATCAATTCTTGATTTTAGAGCATAAGCCATCAGAGTTTTGTTTGGGAAATCTACCCCCAACCCCCATGCCAATGTGCTGGCACTTTCTCTTTCCCACTTTCTCTTCTTTTAGATTCACTGTTTTTATGTTGAGGTCCTTGATCCACTTGAACTTGAGCTTTGTGCAAGTTTCCTCTCTCTTTCTCTGATTATTTTGTCTGCCACTCAATTAGATATCATTTACTAACTTGTGTGCTTCCTTCTATGAACGAATTTTAACTTCATTGTTTGAGATTAAATTTGTGTGCTAAGGGCATGTCCGCATTCAACCCAGAGTATTTAAAGGTGTGTTCTAAGTATTAGAAACTGATTTCTTTCAGTAAATAACACAATCTTGGGGTTCACAGTTAGAAGATATATCCTGCAAGAAGTCTTGATGGGTACGAGACTGTGGATATCTTCAGTATTTCATTTCTTTCCTCACCTATTCCTCGACTTTTTAGAAAGAAAAGAAGAATCCTCATTGATGGATTCTGTTCTCTTTTCTGTAAAATGTAGACTCAATTCTTCCTCCCATCCCCATGATCCCAGAAGTAACTCTCAGACTCAAAATATTACAAATACCTTGGCTGTATAGCTAGCCTCGATTCTGACTAGAGGCTCACTTAAGATTTCCTCTTTCTTTTAACTTATATTCTGCCACGAGGCTGGTTACCTGTGCTCAGGTATCATTTGTCCATCTTTTCACATCTTTCCAGGTTGATATCTTTTCACCTGACTTGATCCCAGAATTTTTCTCCCCCACATGTCTCACCTTCTATTTCCTGTCTAAGCCATAGGTCATAGGCTTCTTAATTTACACGTGATGCATTCATACAATACACAAGACATTCTCTCTACAATTTTCATATGCATAGTGGCTTTGATGTCATGGTGCCTAGATCAATACCGTGTTCCAGGTCAGGTTTTGTCTAATCAGTAATATCGTTCAGTCTGTCTCATTGAAATAGAATTTCTCTGCATCATTTTTAAGGTTCTCAGTCACTGTGGGAATTCAAAAATTCTCAAAGACGACTTAGAAACCTTGACATATCGTTGAAATCATGGCTGTGGAGCCCTTTCTCATTTAGACACTGAGGATCTAATTCATCATTTTTATGTCAAAAGTTATTGTTGCTAGGACACTCATTTGAGACTGGACCTAGAATTTACCAGAGGCTATATACATACATACTTTGGCTCTCTGTATAGAATGTACTTTAAACTAGATTCCTAGGAAGAAAGGAATGAGTACTGAGGATAAACCACATTCTTTCTATTAAGTTTGGCACAGTCAGACCATTACTATTTAGAGGACTGTATCTATTGATGAAAAGAGGTATTTATTGATGGGGTCCTCTGATATCAGCCAGAGGCCTTAGTAAGGTAGTTTTTTCTTTTGAGGACAGCAGGCTCAGGTGGGATGTAGAAACATTTTTTCTAAACCTGGTTCCCCCACAGAATTCTGGCCATGCTTTTTTGGAAGGAAGCAGTCATTTTAAACCTCATGCTGTTCTAAAGACATTTGGGTTTCATTGGCAGAAGGAGAACTTTCTTGTTTGAAATGCTGTTGCTCTCATTGAGTTCTACCATGTAAATAAGTTTTACATTCAATACATAGAGTAGTTGAGGGGACACTGGATTAGAATATCTTCATTTTTAGGGTCTCAATGCAGAGTTGCTACAAGTGAAACTGGGTTAAAACCAGAGAGATCCTGTTACTTTGAGTTTTTAAAAGTGTGATCATATGACATTCTGGATCAGGAAATCAATTATTCATAATTAAAATAGAAGATTTAAAAAGAAAAACGTAATTTTTAGTGTAAAACATAGAAGCGCTTGTAAAGAAGCTGTTAATTTAAATTAGATAAACTCTGCTTTTGATAACAAAGCAAATTGAGGGTTGTTATTTTGTGATTACATCTCTGCAGGTAAACAAATAGCTTTTGTAACTGTGTCTAAGCACATAGATCACCAGGATTCTAATTAGTTTTATCTAACTTGCAATTCTTAGAAAGTTTGGGAATGTATTTGCTTTAATTTTAGATCTGTATTGTTGATTGTCTAGAGTATCTGCCATTTTGCTCTTTGCCTGCTTACCTGTATCAGGAAAACCAATTTCTAACTCTAAAATTTTAGTCAATTTATTTAACTGACATATTTTAAGTATAATTATTAAAAATTAAATTTATTCAGTTTTATCAAGCCAATTTTGATAATTTTAGTGTACATCTTATATGCATGCAAGAAGAAAGATAAACTTAACAGTGGTCAAGAAAAATTAAATGTATAGAATTTAAAAGCTAAAAGCTCTGTAATACTCTTACCTCTTTTGTAAATAAAATCAATATCAATATTATAAGTGGTTAGGTAACTGTATTTCCTGTTTCCAGAACAAGCATTAAAGATGATCGTTAGTGTCTTTATCCTCAGAAATTATTCCCCCTTTTTAGCCACTTGGCTTTCTGGTAGATGGACAATCCCTGCCTTTGTGTAATATTGCATAATTAACTTTCTCTTCCCTTCCTCTTTGGTGGATGTCATTTTTTTCCTTAAAGAATGGATTGTTGATAAGTAATTAAATCAACTTTCCTAATCCCCAAGATATATACTTCATGAATTATCTTTTCTGTTTTAAAACTATTTTAAAAGATTCCTCACACATATCTTCCTAACATGATGTGTATTTCTACAACAGTTTTTAACAAAACCTCTAGAGTCACAAACGGAGATTTTCAATGGTGTTATAATAATTTCTCCAGTAATTTTGGCTCAAGAACATAATTCCTATAATAAAAATATGAAAAAAATGTAATGAAAACATCCTGAGTGTCTAATCACTGAGACCGGTGAAGACCATGATGTAGTTACATAAAATGGAAGACCATTGGCCACTACCAGGAGTGATACCCAGTCATCTGTGCATCACTGACAGAAGAGAATCTGTGTTAAATGAAATAAACCAGACCTGGAATGGCAAGGCCTGTATTGTCTTGTTCATCTGTAAAATCCAATACAATTTGTTTGATTAGAGATGAGAATAGGATGCTGGTTACCAGAGGCTGGAGAAAGGTTACTGCTAGATGCTCATTTCAGACAGAGAGAGTCAACTCGTTTTGCTGTGCTATTACATACAATAAGCGACACTAAGTAGTAATAATATTTATTTCAAGAAGTTAGAAAATCAGTAAATGTTTTTTTGTTTTTGTTTTGTTTTCTTCTCTCTCTCTCTCTCTCTCTCTCTCTCTCTCTCTCTCTCTGTGTGTGTGTGTGTGTGTGTGTGTGTGTGTGTGTGTGTGGAAGCTGAACTTCACAGCCATTGTCAAATATCTACAAGAATCATGACACTTTCTAAATCTCTGTTTCCATGGAAGCTGTGTGCACCCATTGTATCCCTGAATGCTTAGATGCTAAAGTCTTTTATAGTTTAAACCATTTGAACTATAAAAAGTAAACTAAATGAAGGTTAAGCTTAAAGTCATGTTTCTGCTTATACTTTCCCAAATACACAAAGCAACAGTGTTGAGTCCAAAGCTTTGCTGACTAATAATGTAGAGGTCAGGTCATTCAATGGCATGTTTTCATCAGCCATGTAGCCTTGGGCAAGTTACCTTAGCTCTCAAAATTTCTATCTGAGTAGCCTAAAGCAGGATTATTATACTTCCTTTGTAAACTTATTTATTTTGGGAATCAAGAGGATAATTTACATAGTACCTAATATTTAACACAAAATATACCCAATGAATGACTTTTATTGTTAATTTATTGTTAATTTATTGATAATCTTTAAATGTATCCAATTTAATAATAAACAATTTTATTGTTTATTATTAAATTGGATACATTTAAAGATTATCTGAATTTTTCATAGAATTACACTGTATTTTATTAAAAAGAAATCTTAAAACTTGTTAAAAGTATACTAGATTTTATGAACTTCATGTAATTTGCATGTCTTTGTCAAACCTATGGGAATACATTTTAAAAATGAGTATACTTGCTACCAAGAGGAACTAGCAGTTCTGAAATTGTAACCTTATAAACACAGTCCATAAAGTTACAGTAGATGTGTCAGAACCCCGTAAAATGGTTATGGGTTAATTTGTGCAATTATTTTCTACCCTGGATAGATGGATGGGCACTAAATGACTTGACCTACAATGTGTGAGTTAATAGCAAACTTGGGAATGATTTTACTCATTCCACTCAACTCCTAGTTTCTTGTTTTATGGGGCCATGTCTCTCCTTAGATATACTGCATGAAATCACAATTAATATCTTACTACTTTTTTTAAAGATCTGCTTTATTTCCCATTAAGGAGTTTTAGAGGAGTCAGCATCACCCAACCTGATAGGTTTTATAACTGCAAAATGTAAAAACTCATTAACCTACATTAGCAAAATTATTGGCAAACTGTAAATTAAGTAATCAAGAATGGCAGTCTAATGACTTTAGCATTGGTCCTTTGAAATTGGCTTATTATTGATACCCATTACTTTGTAATAATTTATTTTAGTTGTCAGTAAATTTGAGAGAATTTTTGTAAACGTCAAGAGAATATTTGGGGGGAAGTATTAACAATAACCTGGTCAACAGGGTGAGCAGTAATTCGGGCTGCCTGTAACATTCGAGGTCTACTGCTTCTCCCACTGTGGTAAGGCTCCTGAGCCCAACCGTGTGCCTGTCACCACACCCTGCCAGATAGAGTGTATCAGCAACTTAGTTCTTGTGAAGTTCTCTATAGAAGAATAAGGTGTGTGACTGAAAGAGATGTTTTTAAAGTGTTGAACTATCTTCCTCCTATTTCATTTTTTTTGCATAATCATAAGTTTTAGGACGGCAGTCATAAGAACAAGTTGTAGGCTCAGATGGAAGGCAGTAAATGACAGATCATGTTACAAGCTTAGACTGCTGTCTGCTTTTGCCCTGGTGGCAAGTCAAAGGTAACATTTTAAATGGTTGAGAAATATCAAAAGAAGTATAATAATTTATGACACATGAAAACCATATAAAATCAGAGTTTTAGGTTTTGTGTAACCCTGCTTTCCCCCTTTGTTTATCTAAAGTCAGGGTCTAATAATTGGGACAGAGACCCTGTGGTCCCCTGGGTATAATAAAGCAATGACTTTCTATCTACAGTCTGCTGTTCTCTGGCCTAGAGGGATTGCTGTAAGTGACTCTGATCATTGTTTAATGCTTGCTACTTGCTCCACAGCATGCGGGCCTCTTAGATTTTTGGCTCCTGATTTCAGACCAAAGTCAGGTGGATCTGTTGCTTTGGATTTATGGTGAAATTGACTATTGTGGTAGTCAGGACCGGGGGGTCAGAGGTGTATCAGGAAAAAGAGAATTTGAAGACACATACCCAGTAGCAGACTTCCCCCTACTGGGTTATGACTTGTAAAAATTTTAATACATTTCCAAAAGAACACTATCAGCTAGGGAGCAAACTTTCATTATGTATGCCTGTGAGGGACACATTGTCGTAAAATTTAAAACATTTATATATTAACAAATTACATTATAGTAATAATAAAAGGGGACAGGAAAGATGGTTGAGTGATTAGGAACACTGGCTGGTTCCTAAGTACTGGTAGGCAGTTTTTGCCACCCACTTGGTGGTTCACAAACATCTGCACCTCCAGTTCCTTCCAGATGGCCTCTTCTGACCTCTACAGACACTAGGCACACATAATGATGGACAGAGAGACATGCAGACAAAACATATGCACCCACATATAAATAAAAATAATTGATTACAAAACGATTACAATTAATAATCTAAATATTGAATATAAGCCTTAGGGTTTGAACTTTAAGAATGATCCATACATACTCCACACTGAACATAAACTTACACTTGGTTTAGATTCTCTGAGATGTTCCTGTTCTAAAGATCTATTTTTACAGCATTTGTGTTTGTATCTGTTATAGATGTTCCCAGTGTAGGTGTTTTGTGGACCCATCCTCTTGGGCATATTCTTGAAACTCTTAACTATCATTCTCTTGCTTTGTCCATTGATATCATTGTCTCCAGTTTGTTTCATTTTCTTAGAAGTAAATGAAAACTTGCTCAAAAATACCCTGAGTTGTTTATGGAGTTGCTTATACTACACCATTTGTTAACCTGCTTCTCAGGTTGCATTTTCTATTTCCTAACTAGAAGTCACCTCAGTTATTGTTACAGCATGCTACATCTTAAAGCAGTAAGACTTGGTACCACGTACGAATCAGAAGGAAAGCATCAGTTTATTCAAGGCAGTCGTAATTAATACTCAGAACTACACTGTTGCTCTTCATTTCCTGTGTAGGTCTGATTGTCCATTTTATCTATGTTTATATTTTAGAAACAAGGACTATAGTTACAATTCAGCCATCCTCTCCCCATTGACCTTTTTTTCACTGGTTGATTGGTACCTCATCCCTCTTTCTTAAGATACAGTTACAGATACAGATACAGATTTCCCTAATCATGAGGAAATGATGCCTTCCCTGCCTCTCCCAAAGTTCCTTTTTCCTCCAGATAATAATTTTCCACACAAGAATTTTTTTAGTTTGGTCCTGTGATTTACTGCCACCAACACACCCGCCAACACTGAAGCTACATTCCCAGTTCCAAGAAAAGAAATTTTCCTGAATTATAATTTGTATAACATCTTTAACTGCTTTCTCCATTGAGTGTCTTATCTTTATATAAAGGTCTACCCATTTAAGGCAAGATTCCTCTTTCTGGCCTTCAGTTTACTCAATTCTGGGGAGTTTTGCCTATATGTATCTCTATGTACTATGTTTATGTCGTGCCAACAGAAGACAGACAAGAGTATCAGTTATCCCAGAAATAGAGCCACAGACAAGCCTTTTAGGTACTGGGGTATTGACCCTGAGTCATCTCTCCACCCCACTACAACTCCATTGAGATACTCCCATGTCCTGTTTCTTCCATTTTAAGTGTGTGTGTGTATGTGTGTGTGTGTGTGTGTGTGTGTGTGTGTGTGTGTAAAACAAGGAAAGTTTTATCATTTAATTTAATATACAAATATTTTGCCAATCATATATATATATATATATGTATGTATATATGTAATCTATTTTTCCAGTCCAGTCATTACCCCCCTCCCAGGCGACCCTCCCACAGTTTCTCATCTCATTTTTTCTACCCCTGTCTAAAAGAGAATGTCCCCCACCACTACCACCACGTCTCCCCACTCCCTGGGGTCTCAAGACTCTCGAGAGTTAGACACATCTTCTCTCACTGAGGCCAGATCAGGCATTCCTCTGCTGTATATGTGATGGGAGACTCAGACCAGGTAGTCTGTGCTACCTGCTGAGTAGCTCAGTATCTGAGAGATCTCAGGAGCTCAAGTTAGTTGAGACTGCTGATCTTCCTTGTCAACCTTTTAGGTTAAAAGACTTTGAGTGAGAGGGGCTTCCGGGCGGCCTGCGGGGAGAAGTCGGTGTGCTCCAGTGAATCCAGCAGGCCTCAGCGGGAGCCTTTGGGTGCCTGCTTTGGGATCTGAACAGCCAGGGCCACAGCGCTCAGTCTCCAGGAAGTGCGGGAGGCCCAGTGTGCACCCAGAGGCAGTCTGGGAGCTCACAGCGCAGCTTGCTCCTGCTGCCCAGAGCTTGGGTCCCGGTCCTGAGGCCTCTGGTGGGAGCCCTCAGCTCAACTCTCTCTGCTTCTGGATCCAGATCAGCCTGGGCGGCAACACCACATCTCCAGGTCCTGCAAGAGGCTAGAGGGGCTTCCGGGCGACCAGCAAGGAGAAGTCGGTGTGCTCCAGTGAATCCAGCGGGCCCCAGCAGGAGCCTTCAGGTGCCTGCTTTGGGATCTGAACGGCCAGGGCCACAGCTCTGTCTCCAGGAAGTGCGGGAGACCCAGTGTGCACCCAGAGGCAGTCTGGGAGCTCGCAGCTCGGCTTGCTCCTGCTGCCCAGAGCTTGGGTCCCAGTCCTGAGGCCTCAGGCAGGAGCCCTCAACTCAACTCACTCCACTTCCAGATCCAGATCAGCCTGGACAGCAGCAACACATCTCCAGGTACTGCAAGAGGCTAGAGGGGCTTCCGGGCGGCCCACGGGGAGAAGTCGGACTGCTCCAGTGAATCCAGCGGGCCCCAGCGGGAGCCTTCGGGTGCCTGCTTCAGGATCTGAACAGCCTGGGAAGCAGCACCCTGTCTACAGGCAGTGCAGGAGGTAAGCTGTGCACCAGAGGCCACCTGGGAAGGGGCAGCTTGTACTGGTGAGTCCAGCACTGACAAGACCAACTAACACCAGAGAGAACTAGATGGCAAAAGGCAAACGCAGGAACGTCACTAACAGAAATCAAGGCAATATGGCAACATCTGAACCCAATTCTCCTCTACCAGCATGTTTTGGATACCCCATCACACCAGTAAAACAAGATTTGGATTTAAAATCACTGGTCATGATGCTGGTACAGGAACACATGAAGGACATACTTAAAGAAATTCAGGAGAAAATGGATCAAAAGTTAGAAGCCCTTGCAAGGGAAACACAAAAATCATTGAAAGAAATCCAGGAGAATACAAAAGCCAACAATGAGGAAACACAAAAAACACTTAAAGAAATACAGGAGAACTTTGGTCAACAGGCTGAGGTCATGAAAGAGGAAACACAAAAATCTCTTAAAGAATTACAGGAAAGCACAAACAAGCAAGTGAAGGAGCTAAGCAAAACCATCCAGGATCTAAAATCAGAAGTAGAAACAACTAAGAAAACTTGAAGGGAGACAACTTTGGAGATAGAAAGCCTTGGGAAGAAATCAGGGGACAGAGATGCAAATATCAACAACAGAATACAAGAGATAGAAGAAAGAATCTCAGATGCTGAAGATTCCATAGAAACCATGGACTCAACAGTTAAAGAAAATGCAAAATGCAAAAAGCTTGTAACCCAAAATATCCAGGAAATCCAGGACACAATGAGAAGACCAAACCTAAGGATTATAGGCATAGATGAGAGTGAAGATTTACAACTAACTTAAAGGGCCAGCAAATATCTTCAATAAAATTATGGAAGAAAACTTCCCTAACCTAAAGAGAGAGATGCCCATGAATATACAAGAAGCCTACAGAACTCCAAACAGACTGGACCAGAACAGAAATACTTCCCGTCACATAATAATCAAAACACCAAATGTTCTAAACAAAGAAAGAATATTAAAGGCAGTAAGAGAAAAAGCCCAAGTAACATATAAAGGAATCACAGCAGACTTTTCACCTGAGACTATGAAGGCTAGAAGGTCCTGGGCAGATCTCATGCAGACTCTAAGAGAACACAAATGCCAACCAAAACTACTATATCCAGCAAAACTCTCAATCACCATAGATGGAGAAACTAAGATATTTCATGACAAAACCAAGTTTACCCAATATCTATCCACAAACCCAGCCCTACAAAGGATAATAAGACGAAAACACCAATACAAGGAGGGAAACTTCACCCTGGAAAAAGCAAGATACTAACCTTTCATCAAACCCAAAAGAAGTTAAGCAATCAAATTTAAAAAATAATATCAAAAATGATAGGAAGTAACAATCACTATTCCTTAATATCTCTTAACATCAATGGACTTAATGCCCCAATAAAAAGAAACAGACTAACTGACTGGATACATAAACAGGACCCTACATTTTGCTGCTTACAGGAAACACACCTCAGGGTCAAAGACAAACACTACCTTAGAGTAAAAGGCTGGAAGACAATTTTACAAGCAAATGGTCTCAGGAAACAAGCTGAAGTAGCCATTGTAATATCAGATAAAATTGACTTTCAACCCAAAGTCATCAAAAGAGACTCTGAGGGACACTTCTTGCTGGTCAAAGGAAAAATACAACAAGAAGAACTCTCAATGCTGAACATCTATGCTCCAAATGCAAGGGCACCCTCTTTCGTAAAAGAAACTTTATTAAAACTCAAAGCACACATTGCACCTAACACAATAATTTTGGGTGACTTCAACACTGCACTTTCCTCAATGGACTGATCAGGAAAACAGAAACTAAACAGGGACACAATGAAACTAATTGAAGCTTTGGACCAATTAGATTTAACAGATATATATAGAACACTCTATCCTAAAAGAAAAGAATATACCCTTTTCCCAGCACCTCATGGTACCTTCTCCAAAATCGACCATATAATTGGTCACAAGACAGACCTCAACAAATATAGGAAGATCGAACTAATCCCATGCCTCCTCTCTGATCACTATGGAGTAAAAGTGGTCTTCAATAGCAACAAAAACAACAGAAAACCCACATACACGTAGAAACTGAACAATATTCTACTCAATGATACCTTGGTCAAGGAAGAAATAAAGAAAGAAATTAAAGACTTTTTAGAACACAATGAAAATGAACACACAACATACCCAAATCTATGGGACACAATGAAAGCAGTGCTAAGAGGAAAACTCATAGCCCTGAGTGCCTCCAAAAAGAAAATAGAGAGAGCATACATTAGCAGCTTAATGACACACCTGATAACCCTGGAACAAAAAGAAGCTATTTCACCCAGGAGGAGTAGAAGGCAGGAAATCATCAAACTCAGGGCCGAAATCAATCAAGTAGAAACAAAGAGAACCATACAAAAAATCAAAAAACCAGGAGCTGGTTCTTTGAGAAAATCAACAAGATAGATATACCCTTAGCCAGACTGACCAAAGGGCACAGAGAAAGTATCCAAATTAACAAACTTAGAAATGAAAAAGGAGATATAACAACGGAAACTGAGGAAATCCAGAAAATCATCAGATCCTACTACAAGAGCCTGTACTCAACACAACTGGAGAATCTGGAGGAAATGGACAATTTCCTTGACAGATACCAAATACCAGAATTAAATCAGGACCAACTAGACCATCTAAACAGTCCCATAATGCCTAAAGAAATAGAAGGAGTCATAGAAAGTCTTCCAACCAAAAAAAGCACAGGACCAGATGGTTTCAGTGCAGAATTCTATCAGACCTTCAAAGAAGACTTAACACCAATACTCTTCAAATTATTCCACAAAATAGAAACAGAAGGAACACTACCCAATTCCTTCTACGAAGCCACAATTACGCTGATACCAAAGCCACACAAAGATCCAACAAAGAAAGAGAACTTCAGACCAATTTCCCTTATGAACATCGATGCAAAAATACTCAATAAAATTCTTGCCAACCGAATCCAAGAACACATCAAAAGATCATCCACCATGATCAAGTAGGCTTTATCCCGGGAATGCAGGGTTGGTTCAATATACAGAAATCCATCGATGCAATCCACTACATAAACAAACTCAAAGAAAAAAACCACATGGTCATTTCATTGGATGCTGAAAAAGCATTTGACTAAATTCAGCATCCTTTCATGCTTAAAGTCTTGGAGAGAACAGGAATTCAAGGCCCATACCTAAACATAGTAAAAGAAATATACAGCAAACCAGTAGCCAGCATCAAACTAAATGGAGAGAAACTTGAAGCAATCCCTCTAAAATCAGGGACTAGACAGGGCTGCCCCCTTTCTCCTTATCTTTTCAATATTGTACTTGAGGTACTAGCTTGAGCAATTGACAACATAAGGAGGTCACAAGGATACAAATTGGAAAGGAAGAAGTCAAACTATCATTATTTGCAGACGACATGATAGTCTACCTATGTGACCCAAAAAACTCCACTAGAGAGCTCCTACAGCTGATAAACAACTTCAGCAAAGTGGCAGGTTATAAAATCAACTCAAGCAAATCAGTGGCCTTCCTATACTCAAAGGATAAGCCGGCTGAGAAAGAAATTATGGAAATGACCCCCTTCACAATAGCCACAAACAGTATAAAGTATCTTGGGGTGACTCTTACCAAACATGTGAAAGATCTGTATGACAAGAACTTCAAGAAGGAAGTGGAAGAAGACCTCAAAAAATGGGAAAACCTCCCATGCTCATGGATCGGTAGAATCAATATAATTAAAATGGCCATTTTGCCAAAAGCAATATACAGATTCAATGCAATACCCATCAAAATCCCAACTCAATTCTTCACAGAGTTAGAAAGAGCAATTATCAAATTCATCTGGAACAACAAAAAACCCAGGATAGCTAAAACTATTCTCAGCAACAAAAGAAATTCTGGGGGAATCAGTATCCCTGACCTCAAGCAATACTACAGAGCAATAGTGTTAAAAACTGCATGGTATTGGTACAGTGACAGGCAGGAGGATCAATGGAACAGGATTGAAGATCCAGAAATGAACCCACACACCTATGGCCACTTGATCCTCGACAAAGAGGCTGAAAACATCCAATGGAAAAAAGATAGCCTTTTCAACAAATGGTGCTGGTTCAACTGGAGGTCAGCATGCAGAAGAATGCGAATTGATCCATCCTTGTCTCCTTGTACTAAGCTCAACTCCAAATAGATCAAGGACCTCCACATAAAGCCAGACACTCTGAAGCTAATAGAAAAGAAACTGGGGAAGACCCTTGAGGACATCGGTACAGGGAGAAAGTTTCTGAACAGAACACCAATAGCGTATGCTCTAAGAGCAAGAATTGACAAATGGGACCTCATAAAATTACAAAGTTTCTGTAAGGCTAAGGACACCATCAAGAGGACAAATCGGCAACCAACAAATTGGCAAAAGACCTTCACCAATCCTACATCAGATAGAGGGCTAATATCCAATATATATAAAGAACTCAAGAAGTTAGACTCCAGAAAACCAAACAACCCTATTAAAAAATGGGGTACAGAGTTAAACAAAGAATTCTCACCTGAAGAACTTTGGATGGCGGAGAAGCATCTTAAAAAATGCTCAACTTCATTAGTCATTAGGGAAATGCAAATCAAAACAACCCTAAGATTTCATCTTATACCAGTCAGAATGGCTAAGATTAAAAATTCAGGAGACAGCAGGTGTTGGAGAGGGTGTGGAGAAAGAGGAGCACTCCTCCACTGCTGGTGGGGTTGCAAATTGGTACAACCACTCTGGAAATCAGTCTGGCGGTTCCTCCGAAAACTGGGTACCTCACTTCCTGAAGATCCTACTATACCACTCCTGGGCATATACCCAGAAGACTCCCCACCATGTAATAAGGATACATGTTCTACTATGTTCATAGCAGCCCTATTTATAATTGCCAGATGCTGGAAAGAACCCAGGTATCCCTCAACAGAAGAGTGGATGCAAAAAATGTGGTATATCTACACAATGGAGTACTATTCAGCCATTAGAAACAATGAATTCATGAAATTCGTAGGCAAATGGAAGGAGCTAGAGAATATCATACTAAGTGAGGTAACCCAGACTCAAAAGGTGAAACATGGTATACACTCACTAATAAGTGGATATTAACCTAGAAAACTGGAATACCCAAAACATAATCCACACATCAAATGAGGTACAAGAAGAAAGGAGGAGTGGCCCCTGGTTCTGGAAAGACTCAGTGAAACAGTATTCGGCAAAACCAGAACGGGGAAGTGGGAAGGGGTGGGTGGGAGGACAGGAGAAGAGAAGGGGGCTTACGGGACTTTCGGGGTGTGGGGGGGCTAGAAAAGGGAAATCATTTGAAATGTAAATAAATTATATCGAATAAAATAAAAAAAAAAGAAAGAAAGAGCAATTATCAAATTCATCTGGAACAACAAAAAATCCAGGATAGCTAAGGCTATTCTCAGCAACAAAAGAAAGTCTGGGGGAATCATTATCCCTGACCTCAAGCAAAACTACAGAGCAATAGTGTTAAAAACTGCATGGTATTGGTACAGTGACAGGCAGGCGGATCAATGGAACAGGATTGAAAATCCAGAAATGAACCCACACACCTATGGGCACTTGATCCTGGACTAAGAGGCTGAAAACATCCAATGGAATAAAGAAAGCCTTTTCAACAAATGTTGCTGGTTCAGCTGGAGGTCAGCATGCAGAAGAATGCGAATTGATCCTTCCTTGTCTCCTTGTACTAAGCTCAGATCCAAATGGTTCAAGGACCTCCACATAAAGCCAGACACTCTGAAGCTAATAGAAAAGAAACTGGGGAAGACCCTTGAGGACATCGGTACAGGGAGAAAGTTTCTGAACAGAACACCAATAGCGTATGCTCTAAGAGCAAGAATTGACAAATGGGACCTCATAAAATTACAAAGTTTCTGTAAGGCAAAGGACACCATCAAGAGGACAAATCGGCAACCAACAAATTGGGAAAAGACCTTCACCAATCCTACATCAGATAGAGGGCTAATATCCAATATATATAAAGAACTCAAGAAGTTAGACTCCAGAAAACCAAACAACCCTATTAAAAAATGGGGTACAGAGTTAAACAAAGAATTCTCACCTGAAGAACTTCAGATGTCAGAGATGCATCTTAAAAAATGCTCAACTTCATTAGTCATTAGGGAAATGCAAATCAAAACAACCCTAAGATTTCATCTTACACCAGTCAGAATGGCTAAGATTAAAAATTCAGGAGACAGCAGGTGTTGGAGAGGGTGCGGAGAAAGAGGAACACTCCTCCACTGCTGGTGGGGTTACAAATTGGTACAACCACTCTGGAAATCAGTCTGGCGGTTCCTCTGAAAACTGGGCACCTCACTTCCAGAAGATCCTGCCATACCACTCCTGGGCATATACCCAGAGGATTCCCCACCACGTAATAAGGATACATGCTCTACTATGTTCATAGCAGCCCTATTTATAATTGCCAGATGCTGGAAAGAACCCAGGTATCCCTCAACAGAAGAGTGGATGCAAAAAATGTGGTATATCTACACAATGGAGTACTATTCAGCCATTATAAACAATGAATTCATGAAATTCTTAGGCAAATGGATGGAGCTAGAGAATATCATACTAAGTGAGGTAACCCAGACTCAATAGGTGAATCATGGTACGCACTCACTAATAAGTGGATATTAACCTAGAAAACTGGAATACCCAAAACATAATCCACACATCAAATGAGGTACAAGAAGAAAGGAGGAGTGGCCCCTGGTTCTGGAAAGACTCAGTGAAGCAGTATTCGGCAAAACCAGAACGAGGAAGTGGGAAGGGGTGGGTGGGAGGACAGGGGAAGAGAAGGGGGCATATGGGACTTTCGGGGAGTGGGGGGCTAGAAAAGGGGAAATCATTTGAAATGTAAATAAATTATATCGAATAAAAAAATTAAAAAAAAGACTTTGAGTAATACTAGAGTTAGAATATTAAGAAATAAAAGCTTTTTAATGTTAAAGTTGTGGAGGTCATTAATAAATCTGTGGTTAGTTGACCACAGATTATGTGATTATGTATAAATGTAGTGGCACTATTTTATTAGCATAATTTCAATACTGAAGATAACAGGATTTTTGTGAATAATAGACTGATATATCTTAGGTGGAATATACAGGTCTTTGCCTATATATTTTCTATGATCATGCACTATGCATTATTTATCTTCCCTTGACTATCAAATGTTCATAATTTTCAAATTCTTAGAGTTTACTTCCTAAATATTAACCTAAACATGACAGACCCAATGCTAAGTAATAACTTAGCTTCAACAATTTATAGTTCTAGAAGTAGACAAAATAAATTAAAGTTGTTGCTTGTCCAGTATACTATGCCTGAAACATAAGGTTAGTATTTTCTTCTGTGGGAATGCTGCTGTGATAAATCTTTTTTTTTCTATATTCTTTGTTTACATTCCAAAAGATTTTCCCATTTCCAGTTCCCTTGTCCCCATGAGTCCCATAAGCCCTTTTCCTTCAGCTCATTTGCCAATCACCTCCTCCCATTTCTCTGTTTTGGTAATCCCCTAAAATGCTGTATCAAGCCTTTCCAGGACCAGGGTCATCTCCTTCCTTCTTCTTGGGAATGATTTGATATGCGAATTGTGTCTTGGGTATTTAGAGCTTCTGGGCTAATATCTACTTATCAGTGACTGTATTCCCTGTGTGTTCTTTTGTGATTGGGTTACCTCACATAGGATGATATTTTCCAGTTGCAACCATTTGCCTCAGAATTTCATGAGTTCATTCTTTTTAATTGCTGAGTAGTATTTCATTGTGTAAATATACCACATTTTCTGTATCCATTCCTCCATTGAGGGACATCGGTGTTCTTTCCAACTTCTGGCTATTATAAATAAGGCTGCTATGAACATAGTGGAGCATGTGTCCTTATTGCATGCCAGGGAATCCTCTGAGAATATGCCCAGGAGTGGTATAGCGGGATCCTCCGGAAGTGACGTGCCCAGTTTTCTGAGGAACCACCAGACTGATTTCCAGAGTGGTTGTACCAACTTGCATTCCCACCAGCAGTGGGAATCACCTCCTCCCATTTCTCTGTTTTGGTAATCCCCTAAAATGCTGTGTCAAGCCTTTCCAGGACCAGGGTCATCTCCTTCCTTCTTCTTGGGAATGATTTGATATGCGAATTGTGTCTTGGGTATTTAGAGCTTCTGGGCTAATATCTACTTATCAGTGACTGTATTCCCTGTGTGTTCTTTTGTGATTGGGTTACCTCACATAGGATGATATTTTCCAGTTGCAACCATTTGCCTCAGAATTTCATGAGTTCTTTCTTTTTAATTGCTGAGTAGTATTTCATTGTGTAAATATACCACATTTTCTGTATCCATTCCTCCATTGAGGGACATCGGTGTTCTTTCCAACTTCTGGCTATTATAAATAAGGCTGCTATGAACATAGTGGAGCATGTGTCCTTATTGCATGCCAGGGAATCCTCTGAGAATATGCCCAGGAGTGGTATAGCGGGATCCTCCGGAAGTGACGTGCCCAGTTTTCTGAGGAACCACCAGACTGATTTCCAGAGTGGTTGTACCAACTTGCATTCCCACCAGCAGTGGAAGAGTGTTCCTCTTTCTATACATCCTCTCCAACACCTGCTTTCTCCTGAGTTTGTAATCTTAGCCATTCTGACTGGTATGAGGTGAAATCTCAGGGTTATTTTGATTTGCATTTCCCTAATGACTAATTATGCTGAATATTTTTTAAGGAGCTTCTTAGCTATTCTAAGTTCTTCAGGTGAAAATTCTTTGTTTAGCTCTGTACCCCATTTTAATATGGTTATTAGGCTTTCTGGAGTTAACTTCTTGAGTTCTTTGTATATATTGGATATTAGCCCTCTGTCGTATGTAGGATTGGTGAAGATCTTTTCCCAATTTGTTGGTTGCAGATTTGTCATTTTGATGTTGTCCTTTGCCTTACAGAAAAACTGTGATATATATACACAATGGAGTACTATTCAGCCATTAGAAACAATGAATTAATGAAATTCTTAGGCAAATGGATGGAGCTGGAGAACATCATACTAAGTGAGGTAACCCAGACTCAAAAGATGAATCATGGTATGCACTCACTAATAAGTGGATATTAACCTAGAAAACTGGAATACCCAAAACATAATTCACACATCAAATGAGGTACATGAAGAACGGAGGAGTGGCCCCTTGTTCTGAAAGACTCAGTGAAGCAGTATAGAGCAAAATCAGAATAGGGAAGTGGGAAGGGTTGGATGGGAAAACAGGGGGAGGGAAGGGGACTGATGAGACTTTCGGGTAGTGGGGGTCTAGAAAAGGGGAAATCATTTGAAATGTAAATAAATATATCAATAAATAAAAAAAAGAAAAAAAAGAAAGAAAAGGCTATTTTCCCCCCACTGGATGTTTTCAGCTTCTTTGTCAAAGATCAAGTGACCATAGATGTGTGGGTTCATTTCTAGGTCTTCAATCCTATTCCATTGATCCACTTGCCTGTCATTGTGCCAATGTCATGGAGTTTTTACGACTATTGCTCTGTAGTAATGTTTGAGGTCTGGGATACTGATTCCCCCAGAAGTTCTTTTACTGTTGAGAATAGTTTTAGCTATCCTGGGTTTTTTGTTATTCCAGATGGATTTGAATTCTTAGTTAGAATTGCTCTTTATAACTCTATGAAGAACTTGAAAGACCCCCACAGGGTATCTTTCCGCTGGGAAGACCCCGCTCAAGGAACAACGAGACCACAGGTACGGATGCAATCAGCAAGAGGTTTATTCAGATACACAGGTACCCGGGGCAACAAAGTCTCTCGGGGGACTTGCGTGCCCCCTAGACTCAGGTCTAGGGTTTATATAGGGTAGGGGAGCAGAAAGCGCATGTACAGAAGCGAGATGCATGGTTACAGGGTTCTCATTGGCTGATTCAAATGAGGCCAGGGTGAAACATTCTCTGGGACCCTGGAAAACAGTTAAGTGCTGACTTTAGCCCCAGAAAGCAGACAAGTGCTGACTTAGTCCCAGACGGTATCTTTTTCTGGTACTTCCCTTTCCTGCCCCTGGCCAGATGTACAACCGCAGATACCCTGCTTGGCAAAACGGCAACTGGCTGGCTTTAACTGAACTCTTCTATCTTGTCTTAAGCCTTGCACAAAATGGCGTTACTCTGGCTAAAGCTGTGTGGCTGGGGTCTTTCATTCCCCCATTTTCTTATGTCTCCGAATGGAATCTTTCATTCGGCAGTCTCACCCCTGGTATTCAGGATCTTGTTGTTTTAGCTGATGATACTGTTGGGTAAGGACTAAAGCTTGGATCACTGAGAGCCTGTCTTTCATGAACTGAACTAGGCGATTGAGGATACAGGGCCCAAAGAGCAGGATCAGAAGTATGATTACCAGAGGTCCCATGAGAGAGGAAATTAGCGTGGTGAACCATGGGGACTTGTTAAACCAACCTTCAAACCATCCCTGTTGGGACTCAAATAGTTGTTGTCTCTGTTTGAGTCTTTCTCTTAGTTTGGCCATGTTATCTCGCACTAGCCCAGTGTGGTCTGCATAGAAGCAGCACTCTTCTCTGAGGGCTGCACAAAGTCCTCCTTCCTGCAAGAAGAGTATGTCCAGCCCCCTTCTGTTCTGTAACACTACTTCAGAGAGAGATATCAGGGACTTTTCTAGGGCACTGACTGACTCTTCTAAGGCCTGTATGTCTGTATGCATTGCCTGTTGTAGTTGTCTAAACTGGTTAGTTTCCATCAGGGCGGCAGTTCCAGTCCCTATACCAGTGGCTATTCCTCCCACCGTGATGCCCCCAAGCAGGAGTGCCAGGGTCAAGGACACTGGTTCTCTGTGGTTTCTGACCAGGCCTTCATAATGGTCATATACGTACCCGGGCTCGTGGTAGGTAACTTTGGGCCACAATTCTACCAAGACACAGAAATCAGAGGCACTGTTTAACACTGAGGTCGAAATGCATGGTGTCAGCCCGGTGTTGCATGCTCAATAAGTCCCATAGGGAGCAACAAGATAAGCAGCGGTAGAAGTCCCTTGAGTCGTATTACAGAGGGCCTGATAGGGGGAAGGTTCAGCTCCAACACAAAGCCCCCTTCCTGACACTTCAATCAGGGTTAATTTGTTTTGGGGGGTATTGGAACAATTGGCGGGTGCAGAAGCATGGTTAGTATATGTTCCCGGCACCGCCACCCCTTCATAGTAGGGAGGCCTTGAAACCAAGCACAGCCAACATTCCTGGGTTTTGTCAGGATCTGAGAAATTGAGGGTTAAATATGCTCCTTGTATCAGGTTTAACAGTCGGTCTCCGGTGGTCGGATCTGGGGGAGCGGGAGAGGGAGGAGCAGATATTCTGGGAGCGGAAGGGGAAGTTGTAGGGGCCCTAGGTCGAGGCTTAGCAGGGGGTCCCTGCTCAGGGAGGACTCGGTTGGGTCCAGTTGGCACTCCAGGCGGTTTTTCTATGGTTAGCCTAATCTTAAGGAGTATCCCTGGGTCTGTTCCAGAGGCATATATCCTCAAACCCCAACTGTTTCCTTTAAGCCAGTTTCTATTTTCTTTTCCTTTCTGGGTGAACTTGATAGATATTGGGTTGCAATAGTTTTCCTTACAGGTCCCTTTCGGACTGTTCTTAAATGCACAGCGTTTTCAGGGTATTTGGAGCTATCTCTCTCTCCCTGATTTGGCCCCTCACCACTACCATTCTTACTTATTGTAATTAAATCCCAGGAGGAAGTGGGGTGCCAATAGGTGTCTCCTGTAGTTTCACATCCCCAAGCAGCACAATAGAAGTCTGACGCGCCTTCGCATTTATGGCGGAGGCTTCGGGTCTGTCCTTGGGCCGGGCATGCATAGAGGGTAGCCACCCTTAGGTTAGCACGGTAGAATTGCCCTGAGCACCCATAGGTGCTTCCAACCCCACTGGGAACACACTGGCTCTCAAGGGGGGGGGGGTTAGCCAGGTCAGTGTGATCTGGGATATCCCACAAGAGGGACCCGGCTGCCAACTTACAGATGTCAGGGGTGAGGTCTGGCCACCATGTCCAGGCAGAGTGGGTCTCAGTGGTGGTCCAGACAGGGTCCCCTTCTTCATTGAGCACAGCCCAAGTCTGTCGAACTGGTATGTGGGGGCTAAAATTATCATGTATCATGGCAGTGGCGGCACAGATGTAGCTTAAGAGGATTACCAGTCTTTTCCAGAGTCCATGTATCATGGCTGGGCCTGGGAGGAGGAGCTTTTTTAACATGCAAGGCGTGGACCCAGGCAGCGATGCTGTCGACTTTCAGCGCGGTGGGGGTGGTCAGCGGTACGGTGTAGGGCCCCTTCCAGCTCGGTTCTAAGTTCTTAGTCTGATGTCTCCGCACCCAGACGGAGTCACCTATCTGAAAGGAGTGTGGCACCACCGGGCGGTCCAGCTGTTCTTGGTAGGCGGCGGCCAGCGGTTTCCAAACTTCCTTCTGGACTATCTGTAGGGCCTGTAAATGGGTTTTCAGAGAGGGACTATTAGCATAACCAGCAACATGAGGGTCAAGAAAGTGAACAATTGGAGGCGGAGTCCCGTAGAGAATCTCAAACGGGGTGAGCCCATGTGGGCCCGGGGTGTTCCGGGCCCTATATAAAGTGAGCGGTAGCAGGAGTACCCAGTCTCTAGTGCCAGCTGCAAGCATTAATTTAGTCAAGGTCTCCTTGATAGTTCTATTCATACGTTCTACCTGTCCTGAGCTCTGGGGTCTGTATGCACAGTGTAATCTTCAATTAATCCCCAGCAGCTTGGCCACTAGCTGACTTACCTGGGAGACGAAGGCCGGCCCATTGTCTGACCCCAAGGCTTGAGGCATCCCATACCTGGGGAAAATTTCATCCAGTAGCTTTTTGGACACTGTCTTAGCAGTCTCATGTTTGGTGGGGAACGCTTCTACCCATCCAGAAAAGGTGTCCACAAACACCAGCAGGTATTTGTAGTCATAGAGTCCGGGTTTTACCTCAGTAAAGTCCACTTCCCAGGCGGCCCCTGGCCGCTGCCCACGTACTCGGGTACCTGTACTGATTCTGGTTCTTCCAGCATTGACTTGAGCACAGGCCTTACAATTGTCTATGACTTGTTGTAAGATACTATCCTGATTCAACAGGTGAGGGAGAGTATCTTCCTCCTGGTCTAAGAGAGCCTTCATTTTTCTTAGGCTGAGGTGGGTCAGCCCATGTAGGGAACACACCAGTTCGAAGGTTTGTTCCATGGGCAGGACTGGCTTTCCCTTGTGTATCCAGCGTTCTCCTCCGGACTCATACTGGGCCCCCATTTTCTTTAGTAGCTCTATGTCCTTGCTACTGTAGTGGTACAAGGGACGTTGACTGGGGGCAATTGGACTTTCAGAAGCCAGAGGGAATTCCTGGGAGGTGTCCGGTGTAGTTGTAGCTACCTCCTGGGCGGCGCTGTCCGCCAGTCTATTGCCCAGTGCTTCTGGACTATTTCCCTTCTGATGGCCAGGGCAATGAATAATACTGAGCTTTGAAGGCAGAAACAATGTCCGTAGTAGGGCCAGGATCTCAGTCTTATTCTTAATGTCCTTTCCTTCGGAGGTTAGAAGTCCCCTGCGCCGGTAGATTTCTCCATGGATGTGAGCAGTTGCAAAAGCATACTGGCTATCAGTGTAAACGTTTAACTTCTTACCTTCTGCCAGCTGGAGGGATTTCGTCAAGGCGATGAGCTCCGCCTTTTGGGCCGAAGTTCCCGGGGGTAGAGCCCTTGCCCAGATCACCTGGCTCTCGGTGGTCACAGCCGCCCCTGCTCTTCGCTGTCCATCATCCAGGAAACTACTGCCATCCGTGTACCACGTGAGGTCTGCGTCTGGAAGTGGCTGGTCCGTCAAGTCCGGCCTGGTCCCATGGACTTCAGCTATGATCTGGAGGCAGTCGTGTTGCTCTGGCTCCCCCGGGAGCGGAAGCAGGGTGGCAGGATTGAGAGCCACGGGGGGGGGGGGGGGGAGGCTAAGCGAACCCGGTCAGTATCTAGGAGTAGTGACTGATAATGAGTCATTCGGGCGTTGGACAGCCAACGGTCTGGTGGTTGTTTGACCAGAGTCTCTATCGCATGGGGAGCATGGATGGTCAGGGGCTGCCCCAGGGTTAGCTTGCTAGCGTCCTTAAGGAGGACAGCAATGGCAGCTACCATGCGCAAGCAGGGCGGCCACCCAGAGGTGACTGGGTCAAGTTTCTTGGAGAAATAAGCTATAGGGCGCTTCCAAGGTCCGGTCCTCTGGGTTAGGACCCCTTTTGCATGCCCTTGTTTTTCATCAACGAAGAGCTCAAACGGTTTAGCCAAATCTGGGAGACCTAGGGCAGGAGAGGTTAACAGGGCCTTCTTGATTTCTTGGAAGGCCTGCTGGTGCTCTAACCGCCAGTCAAACAAAGTCCCTTGTTTAGTAAGCGGGTACAGAGGGGCTGCCATCTCCGCGAAGCCTGGTATCCAGAGGCGACAGAACCCAGCTGTCCCCAAGAATTCCCGCAGTTGGCGGAGGTTCTTGGGAGTGGGGATGTCCAAGATAGCCTGCTTACGGGCTGCTGTTAACCACCTCTGTCCTTCTTTTATCTGGTAGCCCAAGTAGGTGACCTGTTGTTGGCATAGCTGTGCTTTCTTTGCAGAGGTGCCGTATCCCAGGCCTCCTAGTATTTGTAAAAGGGCGGAGGTGCCTACCTTGCATTCTTCTTCTGTTTTGGTGGCTAGCAGTAAGTCATCTACGTACTGGAGCAGAATCAGGGCTCGGTGCTGAATTCTGAAGTCCACCAGGTCTCTATGTAGGGCCTCATCGAACAGAGTTGGGCTATTCTTGAACCCTTGGGGTAGTCTAGTCCAAGTCAGCTGTCCTGAAATCCCCAGCTCGGGATCTTTCCATTCGAAGGCGAAAATGGGCTGGCTGGCTGGGTGGAGCCTCAAGCAGAAGAAGGCATCCTTGAGGTCCAACACCGTGTACCAGTTGTGGGTTGGTGACAGCCCACTCAGGAGGTTGTACGGGTTAGGGCCCGTGGGGTGGATATCTTCCACTCGCTTATTGACCTCCCTCAGGTCCTGCACTGGCCTATAATCTCCAGTACCTGGTTTCTTGACAGGCAGGAGGGGTGTGTTCAAGGGGGACCGGCAAGGGACTAGGATTCCCTGGTCCAGCAGTCTTCTAATGTGTGGTCGGATGCCCTGATAAGCTTCCCGTGACATAGGGTATTGCTTGATGGAAATAGGTGAGGCAGTGGCTTTTAAGGATACTATTATAGGGGGTTGCTGGGTGGCTAGTCCCATGCCCCCTGTCTCTGCCCAGGCCATGTGGAAGCTGTTTAGCCAGGGGGACGGAGTCAGGTCAGGGACTTCCTGTGTTGTTTTAGCATCAAAGAGCTTGTACTCATCCTCCAGACTAAGGGTGAGCACGTGGAGGGGCTCTCCCTGTAGCCCCGTGACACGGGCCCCATGGTCCTCAAAATGGATTTGTGCCCTGAGTTTGGTGAGGAGGTCCCTGCCCAATAGGGGGAAGGGACAGTCCGGAACATGCAGAAAAGAATGCGTCACCTTACCGGTAGCCAGTTGAACCTTCCGGTCAGTTGTCCAACGATAGTTTCTTCCTCCAGTCGCTCCTTGGACCCAGGCCGATTTGCTGCTCAGTGGTCCCGGAGCGTGGGTCAGGACAGAGTGCTGTGCCCCGGTATCTACCAGAAAGGTGACGGGATGCCCCCCAACTTCAAGGGTTAGCCTGGGCTCAGGGGGGGGGGCTCCTGGCCTCGACCTCCCTAGTTGGCTAGCGACAGAAGGGAGGTCTGAGGTCTTGGTCTGCGTGGTCCCTTGGGGCGGTTGGGACAATCTTTGATCCAATGGCCTTTCTCTTTGCAGTATGCACACTGATCCTTGTCTACACGGGGCCCTCTTCTGTCTCCCTTCTGTCTGTCCTGCCGCTGTCCTGAGACTACGGTGGCCAGCAACCTGCTTAGCTCCTTGTCTCTCCTACGGTCTCTGCGGACCTCTCTTTCCTCTGCTTCCTTCCTCAACCTCTCATCTCTTTCTTCTACAGTCTCTCTTTTATTATAAATCCGCTCTGCCTCCTTCACTAAATCTTGAATAGTGCTCTCTTTCAAGTTTTCTAACCTCTCAAGTTTCTTCCTAATGTCTGAAGCTGATTGCCAAATGAAGGACATACCTAAATTGCACCCTGGGTCTTCAGGATCATAAGGGGTGTACATTCGGTATGCTTCCTTGAGTCTCAAAAAATGCGGAAGGAGACTCCTCTGGTCCCTGAATGACCTGTTTTACCTGGGCCAAATTGGTGGGGCGCCTTGCAGCCCCATGGAGACCCGCTATAAGCAGCTGGCGATAGAGACGTAGGTGATTCCTACCTGCATCTGTTGTAAAGTCCCAATCAGGGCGCACCAAGGGAAAAGCTTCATCAATATCAACCAACACTTGTGTGGGGCGCCTGTTCTCACCCGGGACCTGTTTGCGGGCCTCATTGTATACTTGTTGCTTCTCTTCCGAGGTCAGCAAAGCCTGGAGCAATTGCTGACAGTTGTCCCAGGTGGGTTGGTGAGTAACTAGAACAGACTCAATCAGCGTGGTTAGCCTAGAAGGATCTTTAGAAAAAGGGGGGTTATTGTTTTTCCAATTGTAGAGGTCAGAAGCAGAGAAAGGCCAAAATTGTAATTGGCCTCCTGGGCCCACTCGGAGAGGGAATGCCTGAGAGATGGAGTCGGGCGGCCGTTCCCTACGCCCCCTCAGTAGACCGGCCACCGGGGGTGTTACCGGGCCGGCCAGGGCCTCCACCGCCCGGGGCGAGGCCGGCCAGGCCGGGGCCTCCGCCGGTTCGGCCTCTCCGGGGGTTGCCGGCCCTCTATATGGCAGCGGTTCCTCGGTAAGGAGATCCACCAGGAGATCGTCGCTGGGTGGCAGAACCGCCGGTCGACTCGGCCTCTTCGTTTGCTCCTGTGGGGTTTTAATTAGAGCAGGAAAGAGAGAAGACCTAGGAGGAGTCTGAACCGAGGTGGAAAGTAAGCAGTCTCCGCAAACCCGCAGGGGGTAGTGGTGGAGGTAGGGCAGGTGCAGAAGGGGACCGTGCAGGAAGCTTAGGAACAAAGGGTTTGACCCATGGAGGCGGGTCCGAAGCGAGAGCCTCCCAGGTGACGATGTACGCGACCTGGTCAGGGTGTCCATAGGTTCCAGGGTCCATTACTTTAGCCTTCACCTGGAAAATAGTGTTGAGGTCAAAAGTCCCGTCCTGTGGCCAACCTACATTAAACATAGGCCACTCGGACGAACAGAAAGTAACCCATTTCTTCCTACGCACGTCCACGGACTGGTTGTTTGCTGTCATTTGGATGTCCCTCCAATGCTGTAAAGTGAGACTAAGCGGGGTGATTACTGCCTGTCCCATAATTTCTAGCCAAATGGCCACACACATCAGACAGACGAATGAAAAACAAAGACAGACGTGCAGCGCGGCTTTGGCGGAAAACCGAAAGTAAAAATTCAGACGGAGGCTTGTGTGAGGGTCCGGTTCCCTCTCCTCCAACCAAAACCACGTACCCCTCGGACTGGGGTGGTGCCCCAAAGAGTCCGACTCGGGTCACGGACTGAGACTGATGGGCCCCGAAAAATCGGGCCCCCGATTCCCGTGGAACGTCTTCCAGGGCTGCAGGAGAGAAGTTCCGAGCTTGTCAGCTCCTTCGCTCACCCGCCAAATACAGATCGACCCAGCTGGGACATACAGAATCAGAGAGCGCGGCGCGGCTCACAAACAAACAGACACAGAAAGACACGGGGCTGGCCAGCTTACCTCCCGACGGTGGGTCGGTGGTCCCTGGGCGGGGGGGTCTCCAAATCCCGGACGAGCCCCCATCTGAAAGACCCCCGCAGGGTATCTTTCCACTGGGGAGACCCCGCTCAAGGAACAACGAGACCACGGGTACGGATGCAATCAGCAAGAGGTTTATTCAGATACACAGGTACCCGGGGCGACAAAGTCTCTCGGGGGACTTGCGCGCCCCCTAGACTCAGGTCTAGGGTTTATATAGGGTAGGGGAGCAGAAAGCGCATGTACAGAAGCGAGATGCATGGTTACAGGGTTCTCATTGGCTGATTCAAATGAGGCCAGGGTGAAACATTCTCTGGGACCCTGAAAAACAGATAAGTGCTGACTTTAGCCCCAGAAATCAGACAAGTGCTGACTTAGTCCCAGACGGTATCTTTTTCTGGTACTTCCCTTTCCTGCCCCTGGCCAGATGTCCAACCGCAGATACCCTGCTTGGCAAAACGGCAGCTGGCTGGCTTTAACTGAACTCTTCTATCTTGTCTTAAGCCTTGCACAAAATGGCGTTACTCTGGCTAAAGCTGTGGGGCTGGGGTCTTTCAAACTGAGTTGGGATTTTGATGGGGATTGCATTGAATCTGTAGATTGCTTTTGGCACGATGGCCATTTTTACTATATTAATCCTGCCAATCCATGAGCATGGAAGATTTTTCCATTTTCTGAGATCTTCTTCTATTTCCTTCTTCAGAGACCTGAAGTTCTTCTCATACAGATCTTTCACTTGTTTATTAGAATCACCTCAAGATACTTTATAGTGTTTG
The DNA here is from genome assembly GCF_947179515.1 of Apodemus sylvaticus. Taxonomy (NCBI): domain Eukaryota; kingdom Metazoa; phylum Chordata; class Mammalia; order Rodentia; family Muridae; genus Apodemus; species Apodemus sylvaticus. The sequence continues at coordinate 68,134,511 of NC_067473.1, read as the reverse complement.
TGGCTCCTGTGAAGGGTGTCATTTCTCTAATTCCTTTCTCAACCTGCTTATCTTTTGGGTATAGGAAGGCTACTGATTTGCTTGAGTTGATTTTATATCTGGCCACTTTGCTGAAGTTGTTTAGCAGCTGTAGGAGTTCTCTGGTGCAGTTTTTTGGGTCACTTAAGTATACTATCATTATCTACAAATAGTGATAGTTTCACATTTTCCTTTCCAATTTCTATCCCTTTGACCGCCTTATGTTGTCTAATTGCTCTAGCTAGAACTTCAGTTACTATATTGAAAAGATATGAAGAGAGAGGGGACAGCCTGTCTCGTCCCTGATTTTAGTGGGATTGCTTCAAGTTTCTCTCCATTTAGTTTGATCTTGGCTACTGGTTTGCTGTATATTGCTTTTACTATGTTTAGCTATGGGCCTTGAATTATTGTTCTTTCCAAGACTTTTAGCATGAAAGGGTGCTGAATTTTGTCAAATTCTTTTTCAGCATCTAATGAAATGACTATGTGGTTTTTTTCTTTGAGTTTGTTTATGTAGTGGATTGCATTGATGTATTTCCATATATTGAACCATCCCTGCATCCCTGGGATGAAGCCTACTTGATCATGGTGAATGATCGTTTTGATGTGTTCGTGGATTCAGCTGGCAGGAATTCTATTGAGTATTTTTGCAGCGATGTTCATAAGGGAAATTGGTCTGGAGTTCTCCATCTTTGTTGGATCTTTGTGTGGTTTTGGTATCAGCATAATTGTGGCTTCGTAGAAGGAGTCAGATAGTGTTCCTTCTGTTTCTATTTTGTGGCATAATTTGAAGAGTATTAGTGTTAGGTATTCTTTGAAGATCTGATAGAATTCTGCACTGAAACCATCTGGTCCTGTGCTTTTTTTGGTTGGAAGACTTTCTATGACCCCTTCTATTTCTTTAGGGCTTGTGGGACTGTTTAGATGATATATTTGATCGTGATTTAATTTTGGTATTTGGTGTCTGTCTACGAAATTGCCCATTTCCTCCAGATTTTCCCATTTTGTTGAGTATAGGCTTTTGTAGTAGGATCTGATGATTTTTGAATTTCTGTTTCTGTTGTTATATCTCCCTTTTTATTTCTAAGTTTGTTAATTTGGATACTTTCTCTGTTCCCTTTGGTTAGTCTGGCTAAGGGTTTATCTATCTTGTTGATTTTCTCAAAGAACCAGCTCCTGGTTTTGTTGATTCTTAGTATGGTTCTCTTTGTTTCTACTTGATTGATTTCAACCCTGAGTTTGATGATTTCCTGTCTTCTACTCCTCCTGGGTGAATTAGCTTCTTTTTGTTCCAGGGCTTTCAGGCGTGTCATTAAGCTGTTAGTGTATGCTCTCTCCAGTTTCTTTTTGGAGCCACTCAGGGCTATGAGTTTTCCTGTTAGCACTGCTTTCATTGTGTCCCATAGATTTGGATATGTTATGCCTTCATTTTTGTTAAATTCTAAAAAGTCTTTGATATTACAAGTAATAGAAAGCACAACAACACAGCAACATAAAATTGAATTGTTTATCTGTGTCCTACTGAAAATGACAGGTGTGCCCAGCTTCAGCTGAGAAAGTGTCAGGCTATTCCCATGATCTCCAGGCACCAGGGTCTGCTCCTTCTAGCTCAGGGGCAGCTTAGTGCTCAGGGACCACAGTGGCCTCTAGCAGCTAGGCTTGGGAAGTGCACGTGCTATATGCTGTGTAGCAGAAGGCAGGGTCTTGTTCAAGTACAGCAATTCTAGGCTCTCTGAAGTCTGAATTGATGCATATGGTCATATTGTGGATTTCATTGTGGTGTCTCATGGTTGTCAAATTGTACATCTAAGAAAGTCAGAGGACATGAAGACCCAAGCAAGGATGAATAGCGTCCTTCTCTTCCCCTCTCCTTTCCTTCCCTTCTCCTTTTCTTCTTCCCTTGCCTTCTGTCCCCTTTCTCTTCCTTTTCCCCCTTCCTTTGTTTTCCTTTTTTTCTTTTTTAAAATAACCAAGCCAGGCCAAGTGTCACACTCCTTTAATTTCAGCATTTATTCGGCAGAAGCAAGTGGATCTCTGAGTTCAAGATCGGTGTGCTCTACAGAACAAGGTTCAGGATAGCTGGAGTTATACAGCAAAAACCTTTTCTTAAGAAACCAGTGAAGCAACAAAAAACAAATATTCAGATTCATTTAAGCAAAGGATTTATGCCAATTACTTGAAGCATGTGGGTTAGGCCAAATCTTCATATTTCATTATTTTATTACTCAATTTATAATATAATCTTCACATACTTTGACTACATATTCTCAGCAGTGAGTTTATAACAACTTGGTTTTGGTATAGGGAATGTGCTAGGTATTACCTTGGGCTTATGTTTGTTTATAAAGAACAGGAAGTACTAATGCGTCTGAGAGTAAAATGCAGCCTATGTTATTTTAAACTTGAAACATTTCTTCCATTGATTAGCTTTAGTCTGTGTATTAAGCTTAACAGTCTGTAATATTCTTTTGGATTGTCATGCTGTCTATTGAATGAACCTTCTCAGAGATTGTTGACTGCCTGACTGAAAGCCATTGAATATCCTGTTGTTGCAGATTTTAAAAACACCAGTACAAAACACATATTTGGAAGAAAACCAAATCTTTCCCCTCTAGCAATGTTCTCTCACCTAGGCAGAGTATATGCACTGTTGAGATGCATTGTCATGACTGCGTGGTACTTAAGGCGCACAGGATGCAGCAGTGAACAAAACCTAGAATCACCTTCCCTACACTGATAGTACTGCTTAGTGTGAAGAGCACAGAAATAACATACAGAATGTTGAGAGATGATAGCCTTGATAGATAATTTGGAAATTTTGAGCAGGGAGAAGGCATTCTAGAAGAGCCACAGCAAGGTCTGCTCTGGGTGACCAAGGGACTTCGAAGAAGTCATATTATAACATGGTGTGGTGGGACAGCTTCTTGAAGATAAAGCTTTAACAAAGGGTCCAAGGAAGGAAAGAAGTTAGTTAGGATGAACTGTCATGTGTCAAATGACCTCGTTTAGGGACAAAAGCAACTTTCTGACATGAACACTCATCCCTGCATAGTTCACAGAGCGATCCTAGGATTGAGCCAGAATCAAATGAAAAAAATATGGTAGGTTAACTGATTGGGATACATTTATAAATTAAGGATCTGTAGAAAAGAAATAAGAACATTTAATGTGTATTTTTGATAAACACCTAAGAGCCCAATCTATAGTTCCATTGGTGTTGATGTATGTGGTATGCTTAAGAATGTCCATGGCAATTTGAGGATTCTGAAATTTTTAGGAGGGTGGAACATATAAATCAAGGAAGAAGAAATTGTTTTCACTTCCTTTCTCCATAGAAAATGCATAGGCCTTTTACACTGCAGCATGCACTTTGTGGTTTTCTTCTTGCCATTCTGAAGTGGCAGCTATGACATGGTGGTGATAATAGTGGTAGGGAATCAGAGTAATTTGGATGACAATGGAGATGGTAGTGGTGCTAGTGCTGGTGCTGGTACTGGTGCTGGTACTGGTGGTAGCCATGAACTGGTAATCATAGTAAAAATGGTAGTAGTGTGGAAGTTGTGATGATGCTAGTCATGGTTTGGAGAATGGTGTAGGGATTTATTGGTGGTGACTGCTGTCTGGATGGTTTTGCAGGTAGAGATCATAAAGCTGTTGGAGATGATGGTTTGTAGGAGTGTAGAATCCCCAGCCACATGTTCATATTGTTCTTTGTTTGTGCAACTACTCTATTGAATTACCAACAAATACATTTTCTTTGTGTTCATTATACTTCCTATTACTTTTAGCCTTTAATTTACATATTTCTTTACATATTTCTTAGCTTATTAATTCAGCAGATTTAAATAACTAATATGTCCTAGTCAGTACTATTGTTGATGCTTTTTGTTTTACATTTATTTAATACCTCATAGCTCATGGTGTAGGTTTACCTATAATTTTATGTGAGTGATCTCTTGTGTAGAAACTTCATGAAATATTTATAGTTATTGTTACCATTTTTCTAAGTTCTTACTTGTCTCTGATTCCAATACATCTTTAACTATAGCTATCATGGCATGATTTATCTATTTGCTGAAACTTCATTACTTATTGGATATTGTATATGTCTCTTTGAGTATATCTACATAGACATTTAACTACACTGCTTTGCTGTTGACAGTAGGATCCATGCTATTTGAATGAAAAAAAAAACTTGTTAGTATTGATAAATTCTTAGTCACTTTGACATAAATCATCTTGAGGAATTATTTTCTTTTTATAGGTATTATACCCTCATATTTAAAACCTTTTCCAACACTTAATTTTTTCTTAATGACATTTTCTTAATAAAATGCCTTGCTTAGGCATAATATTATATTTTAGATATATTCTAATTTTACTTAGGTTTTGTTGAGAATGTACCCTGTAGAATGTAGTCCTAATATGGTGGGTCTCCTTTCCCCATGGTTCCATTTTCTGTGGATTCAGTTACTCAACGTCATTTGAAGTCCCAACATACCAAATTAAAATCTCTAGAATTTTTTGTAAGCCAGAATTTTAAATCACGTACCATTTTAAGTAGCATCTCTAGGTCTTATAACATCTGGATGTGTCATGTGTGGATAGTGAATCATCCCTTTTTCCAAGGTATCTATACTATATATTTTGTCTGCCATTGGTGATCTGGTTACTTTCTCAATTAACATGACAGCTGCCAAGGTCGGCAGATGCAAGAACCCTCTTATAAGAGCCTAATTGTTGGTTACCATAGCTTTGATATTCACCTCCCTTCATCTCATCACATCTTACCACACTGGTGGCAGCTAGACACTGTGCCTCCTCATATTGTCCCAGTGCATTGAGAAAGACAACAATTGAATGCTATTAAAGTCTGATTGTCATTACCCATATTCTTAATTTATCTTATGTTCAAGTTATCAAGCATTATTATATTCTTGTATGAGTATCATGAGTGACTCTCCAAGCCAAGTAGTCTCTATCTTGATGAGTCCAACTTTGCCCCCTTGTACAAGAAGGAAGATCAAAGTGTGGGTGCTTTGGACCTTCCGTGAAGGGGGAACAAAGTATTCATAGGAACAAATACAGAGACAAAGTGTGGAGCAGAGAATGAAGAAAATGCCATCCAGAAACTGCCCCACCTGGGGATCTATCCCATATACAGTCACCAAACCCAGACACTATTGTGCATGTCACCAAGTCCTTGATGACAGAAGCCTGATATAGCTGTCTTCTGAGAGGCTCTGCCAGTACCTGACAAATACAAGTGGAGCCAACCATTGGACTGAGCAAGGATTCCCCAATGGAGGAGTTAGAGAAAGGACTGAAGGAGCTGAAGGGGTTTGTAACCGTGTAGGAAGAACAACTTTATGAACCAACCAGACCCGCCCCCCAGAGCTCCCAGGGAATAAACCACCAACTAAGTAGTACACATGGAAGGACCCATGGCTCCAGCTGCATATGTACCAGAGGATAGCATTGTTGGGCATCAATGGGAGAAGAGGCACTTGGGGCTAAGAGAGTTTGATCCCCAAGTATAGGAGAATGCGAGGACGGAGAGGTTGGAGTGGGTAGGTGGGGGAACACCCTCACAGAAGAAGTGGCTGGGGGGGATGGGATGGGATTTCAGGGAAGGTAACCTGGGAAGGGGATAACATTTGAAATATAAATAAAGAAAATATCCAATTTAAAAATCGAAAAAGTGATTAAAAAAAAAAGAAAATAGAAAAATCCATAAAAATTTTCCTGTTGCTGTAGGATTGCATTTTGAGTAGGAACGATGGAAGAATGCTGAGTTTGATCAGTATTGATTGTTTTCACCCAAGCACTACAAACGATAACCAACTCTTCTACCCTTATTTAGTAAGAAATGATAACTAACTTGAAAATGCTTGTATGAAATATATAAATTGTATAAAAATAATAAATATAATCTAGTTACCACCCAACTTAAAGTAGGTTTGCCTATAAAAATCAAAGTAGCTTCATATCATTGCTAAATGATAAATTGTCAATGCCTTACATTTCCTTGTATTTTAACAAAAAGTGTTAATTATGCTTAGCGTAACTAGTTACCACAAACATAGGTGGGTTTTGCATTCAGTGTTCGAACAATCAAGAATTAAAATTTTGTCCACAAAGAACACATGCAGTCTTTGACCTTGTCATACACTGAAATAATCTGGATAGTAATCACTTACATGGGATTTAAGTTGTGTGAAGTATGGTGGGAAATAGACATGGTTTCATGTCTGTGGGAGAGTATACACAAACCATATTCTATTTTTTCCCATTCTAAATACTGGACATAAACCTTGTGACCTTGGTTTCCACAGTGCTCTAGAACAGTTCCTTGTGAGTTGTGTTGAGTTGACACGTTAGTGGGTCTTTACCTCAGAACATATGCTGTATCTGTGTGTTGCATGTTCCTTCTTTTTAACTCTCAAAATGTGATTTCCAGTGTTTTATTATGACACCCCTTTTTTCTGCATGTGACATGTAGGAGATGTGTATCAATAAGATTTTTGTTTGCATTTTTCTTTTTTTTTATTTTTAAAAATTTTATTAGATAGTTGCTGTATGTACATTTCTTTTTTTAATTTATTGATATATTTATTTACATTTCAAATGATTTCCCCTTTTCTGGACCCCTACTCCCCGAAAGTCCCATCAGTCCCCTTCCCTCCCCCTGTTTTCCCACCCAACCCTTCCCACTTCCCTGTTCTGATTTTGCTCTATACTGCTTCACTGAGTCTTTTCAGAACAAGGGGCCACTCCTCCATTCTTCTTGTACTTCATTTGATGTGTGGATTATGTTTGCATTTTTCTGATGAAAATCAGTATCTTTTTTATAGGTTATTTTATTTATTTATATTTCAAATATTATCCTCTTTCCTGATTTCCTCTCCACAAACCCCCATCCTATCCCCATTCCCCTGCATTTATGACAGTCTCCACCTCACCGCCCTAGCATTAGTATGTAGGATTGGTAAAAATCTTTTCCTAGACTGTTTGTTGCCATTTTGTCCTATTGATAGTGTCTCTTGCCTTACAGAAACTTTTCAATTTTATGAGGTCTCATTTATCAGTTATCGATCTTAGAGCATAAGCCATTGATGTTCTGTTCAGGAAATTTTTGCCTGCGCCCATGTGTTCCAGGTTCTTCCCCACATTCTCTTCTATTTGATTCATTATATCTGGTTTTATGTGGAGGTCCTTGATCCACTTGGACTTGAGCTTTGTACAAAGAGATAAGAATAGATCGATGTGCATTCTCCTACAGACTGACTGCCGATTGAACCAGCAGCATTTGTTTAAAAATGCTTTCATTTTTCCACCAGCTGGTTTTAGATCCTTTGTCAAAGATCAAGTGACCATAAGTGTGTGGGTTCATTTCTGGGTCTTCAATTCTATTCCATTGATATACCTGCCTGTCTCTATAGCAATACCATACAGTTTTTTATCACTACTGCTCTGTAGTACAGTTTGAGGTCAGGGATGGTGATTTCCCCCAGAATCTCTTTTACTACTGAGAATAGTTTTCACTATTCTGTGTTTTTTATTATTCCAAATGAATTTGAGAATTGCTCTATCTGTGTGAAGAATTTGAGTTGGGATTTTGATGGGGATTGCATTGAATCTGTAGATTGTTTTTGGCAAGATGGCCAGTTTTACTATATTAATCCTGCCAATCCATGAGCATAGGAGATCTTTCCATCTTCTGAGATCTTCTTTCATTTCTTTCTTCAGAGACTTGATGTTATTGTCATATAGATCTTTCACTTGCTTAGTCACACTGATTATATGGTCAATTTTAGAGAAGGTACCATGACATGCTGACGAAAAAGTATATTCTTTTGTTTTAGGATGAAATGTTCTATAAAAATCTGTTAAATCTATTTGATCCTTAACTTATGTTAGTTTCATTGTGTTTCTGTTTAGTTTCTATTTCCATGATCTGCCCATTGCTGAGATTGGGGTGTTGAAGTTTCCCACTATTACTGTATGATGTGCAATGTGTCTTTTGAATTTCAGAAAAGTTTCTTGTGTGAATGTGTTTGTCCTTGCATTTGGATCATAGATGTTCAGAATTGAGACTTCTTCTTGGTAGATTATTTCTTTGACAATATGAAGTTTCTTTTCTTATGTTTTTTGATAATTTTGGTTGAAAGTCGATTTTATTCCATATTAGAATGGCTCCTCCAGCTTGTTTCTTGTTACTGTTTACTTGGAAAATTGTTTTCCCGCCTTTTATTTGGAGGCAGTGTGTATCTATGTTGCTGAGGTACATTTCCTATATGCAAAATATTCTGTCCTGTTTACATATCCAACCTATTGATCTACGTCTTTTTATTTTGTAATTGAATCTATTAATATTAAGAGATATTAAGAAATAGTGATTGTTGCTTTCTGTAATTTTTGTTGTTAGGTGTGGAATTATGTTTATGTGGCTATCTTCTTTGGGGATTTTTGAATGATTACTTACTTGCTTTTTCTAGGATTTATTTTTCCCTCCTTTTGTTGATGTTTTCTATCTCATCCTATTTATGGCTGGATTTGTGGAAAGATATCGTGAAAATTTGGTTTTGTCATGCAATATCTTGGTTTCTCCATCTTTGGTAATTTAGAGCTTTGCTGGGTATAGTAGTCTGAGCTGGCATTTGTATTCTCTTAGGGTCTGTATGACATCTGCCCAGGATCTTCTAGCTTTCATAGTCTCTGGTAAGAAGTCTGGTGTAATTCTGGATATGTCTGCCTTTATATGTTACCTGACATTTTTTTTTCCTTTACTGCTTTTAATATTCTTTGTTTGTTTTGTCCATTTGGTGTTTTTATTATTATGTGAGAGTAGGAATTTCTTTTCTGGTTCAATCTATATGGGGTTCTGTAGGCTTCTAGTATATTCATGGGCATCCCTTTCTTTAGGTTAGGAAAGTTTTCTATAATGTTGTTGAAGATATTTACTAGCCCTTTAAGTTGGAAATCTTTCCTATCTTCTATACATATAATCATTAGGTTTGGTCTTCTCATTGTGTCCTGGATTTCCTGGATGTTTTGGGTTAGGAGCTTTTTGCTTTTTGCATTTTCTTTGACTGTTGTATCAGTATTTTCTGTGATATCTTCTGCACCTGAGATTCTCTCTTCAATCTCTTGTATTCTGTTGGTCATGCTTGCAGCTATGACTCCTGATCTCTTTCCTAGGTTTTTGATATCCAAGTTTGTCTCCCTTAGTGATTTCTTTATTGCTTCTATTTCCTTTTTAAGATTCTGGATGGTTTTCTTCAGTTCCTTCACTTGTTTGGTTTTGTTTTCCTATAATTCTTTATGGGATTTTTATGTTTACTCTTTAAGGGCTTTAACCTGTTTACCTGTGTTCTCCTGTATTTGTTTAAGGGACATATTTATGTCCTTCTTAAAGTCCTCTACTATCATCATGAGATGTGATTTTAAAAACAGAGCTTTTGTGGTGTGTTGGGGTATCCAGGGCTCATTGAGTTGGGAGAACTGTGTTCTGATGATGCACTTCTGGGATGCCAGCTCTGTCTGGGCGGTATTGGGTTATGGAGAGCTGTGGCACAGTGTTCTCTCAGGGATACAGATGGAAACCATATGTGTCAGTCTGTTTTTATATCATTTACTTATTTGACATATTTCCTGTTCTCTAACATGTTCACTAAAATACTTCACATTTTTCCCATTATTACTAACTCTTTATCAGTTTCCAGAAGGTTCTTCTTCTGGATAGTAAACACTTTGTAGGTAGAAATTGTCTCCCAGTGTGTGGAAGTTTTTTACCCCTTAGATTGTTTCTTAATTATTAAATCTCAATAGAATTGGTCATTATTTTCATTTAAGAAATCACTCATTCCAAAATCTGATCATTTTTTCTGACTCTAATTCTAATCTGTGGTTCACTTTTCAAATGTTCACTTGTATGTATTTACAATTTCTCCCTAGTTCTTCTAGGCTGTTTATCATGTGGCTGCCCATGGTATATTCCTAAGTATCAGTTATGTTCCTAGAAGATAGTTGTGTGTCATAGAGATGGCTACCATTGCTCTTTGTCTTCTAGTGTTTGAGTTTGCTAACATTTTGGTTTTAATTACTTTAAATCTGAGGAAGGACAAGTTCAGTCATCTATCTTTATAAATACCTTTGGTTATCTTGGTTCTTCATTGTTTTGGATGAGCTTTGTGATAATATTTTTAAATTTCATATAGAGTAGTATTTCATGCATAGCATTTGTTACTTTCTGAAGCTTAAGGATGATTGTTTCTCTGTTTCACTTTTGATGTTTCTATTTAGACAGACAGAGAGAGAGAGAGAGAGAGAGAGAGAGAGAGAGAGAGAGAGAGAGAGAGAAAGTTTGAAGAATATAGGCCTTTACGATAGATTTTGCTTGTAACAATTATACATAACTGTGAATGAATGATAAAATATGATATATCATATAAAATATCACGTTTGTACTGTGAAATGTAAGTTACTTTAGGGGAAGAATTTTTCAAACATTTCCCTGTCTTCTGATATAGAGATACTGCTTTGAAACCTATCACAGAAACTTTGTAATTTTATGAGGTCCCATTTGTCAATTCTTGATCTTACAGCATATGCTATTGGTGTTCTGTTCAGAAACTTTCTCCCTGTACCGATGTCCTCTAGGGTCTTCCCCAGTTCTTTTCTATTAGCTTCAGAGTATCTGGCTTTATGTGGAGATCCTTGATCCATTTGGATTTGAGCTTAGTACAAGGAGACAAGGATGGATTAATTCACATTCTTCTGCATGCCGACCTCCAGTTGAACCAGCACCATTTGTTGAAAAGGCTATCTTTTTTCCATTGGATGTTTTCAGCCCCTTTGTCGAGGATCAAGTGGCCATAGGTATGTGGGTTCGTTTCTGGATCTTCAATCCTGTTCCATTGATCTGCCTGCCTGTCACTGTACCAATACCATGCAGTTTTTAACACTATTGCTCTGTAGTATTGCTTGAGGTCAGGGATACTGATTCCCCCAGACTTTCTTTTGTTGCTGAGAATAGTTTTAGCTATCCTGGGTTTTTTGTTATTCCAGATGAATTTGATAATTGCTCTTTCTAACTCTGTGAAGAATTGAGTTGGGATTTTGATGGGTATTGCATTGAATCTGTATATTGCTTTTGGCAAAATGGCCATTGTTTCTGTAAGGCAAAGGACACCATCAAAAGGACATATCGGCAACCAACAAATTGGGAAAAGATCTTCACCAATCCTACATCAGATAGAGGGCTAATATCCAATATATATAAAGAACTCAAGAAGTTAGACTCCAGAAAACCAACCAACCCTATTAAAAAATGGGGGTACAGAGTTAAACAAAGAATTCTCACCTGAAGAATTTCGGATGGCGGAGAAACATCTTAAAAAATGCTCAACTTCATTAGTCATTAGGGAAATGCAAATCAAAACAACCCTGATATTTCACCTTACACCAGTCAGAATGGCTAAGATTAAAAATTCAGGAGACAGCAGGTATTGGCGAGGATGTGGAGAAAAAGGAACACTCCTCCACTGCTGGTGGGGTTTCAAATTGATACAACCACTCTGGAAATCAGTCTGGCGGTTCCTCCGAAAACTCGGCACCTCACTTCCAGAAGACCCTGCTATAACTCCTGGGCATATACCCAAAAGATGCCTCAGCATGTAATAAGGATACATGTTCTACTATGTTCATAGCAGCCCTATTTATAATTGCCAGAAGTTGGAAAGAACCCAGGTATCCCTCAACAGAAGAGTGGATGCAAAAAATGTGGTATATCTACACAATGGAGTACTATTCAGCCATTAGAAACAATGAATTCATGAAATTCTTAGGCAAATGGATGGAGCTGGAGAACATCATACTAAGTGAGGTAACCCAGATTCAAAAGATGAATCATGGTATGCAGTCACTAATAAGTGGATATTAACCTAGAAACCTGGAATACCCAAAACATAATCCACACATCAAATGAGGTACAAGAAGAATGGAGGAGTGGCCCCTTGTTCTGGAAAGACTCAGTGAAGCAGTATTGAACAAAATCAGAACAGGAAAGTGGGAAGGGTTGGGTGGGAAAACAGGGGGAGGGAAGGGGACTGATGGGACTTTCAGGGAGTGGGGGTCCAGAAAATATCAATAAATTAAAAATAAAAGAAACCTATCACAGCGAACAGATCCAAGCCTGCAGAAAGGGTTGTTTTGATATTAGTGGAAGCATATTTATTCCCCAAGTAAAGAGCTTTCTGATAACGTTAATTTATAGAGAATTTGGCTTAGCACAAAAACCAAACTATTGTTCCATATTTCTAAACTACCTGTCAAAGAAAACATGTGACTTATGAATAAACTGAGAACAGTTTTTTCAGGAATGTATTAAATATAAGCGAGCATTTCTAGGATTTTTTCTGAATGGTATGTGGAAGATGAGGAGACCATCTTTTTCTTTCTCATGAGTAATCAAATATAATTTATACTACTAGTGTTCATGTTTTATTTCTGCTGGACCTTGTTCTTAGTATCCTGTAGACCCTGTCTTGCTATGGTAATGGTAATAATTGTTGATTTTATTCTTCTGTCTTTAATACTGGGTTTCACGCAGATTACACATGTCAGAAAAGAGCTACTACCCTCTCTCTCCCCACACTGCAGATGTTAACAGAGCTGCAGACATATAATAAGCTCTAAACATTAGATATATGGTGTTTTATAGTTTACATAACTTTTTTTCATTTGCATTTATTTGTTGAGAGACACTTGGTAAATGAGATTAATTGTCATCTCAGAAGCTAGAACAGAATTCTTAAAGTGGTTCTCTTCCTGCTCGCTTTCCCTCTAGTGCTTGTGTACATTAGAAGAATCCACGTCGCTATTGTGGCTCCACATCCTCAAAATATCAGTTTTAATTAGAACAAAATCAGGATAACTTTGAATCAACATATACTGTACTTTATGACATGAGCCCATATGTTTTTGTTTTAGGTCAGATTGAACTACAATTAATGAAATACAATATTAAATCACAATCCAGCTTGAGAGAGTAGCATGTTCATAGAGAGAACTTTGTAGAATTAAGTTATATAAGTATCTATTTTTTAAATGACAAAAAAATCAAATATAAGTATATGCAGTGTGAAATTAGAGCCACCTGCTGGCTCATAAAATAGTAATACTTTCTAGCTTTAAGAGGCCGTGCTTTTTATGAAACCATGAAAAATCAATGATAATTGATTTTGAAATCAATTGATAATGAAATCAATGCAGTTTTCACCAAGCAGAAGAACGTTGAGACAATTTAAGGTCATTGTATTTTTAACCTTGTGGGTTTTTCAGTATGTTTCTAGTTAAAATGTATGTATTACTACAGGAAAACTAAGATTGCCGACTACTAATTAGGAAGTTAAAGTCCTTCCAGTGCTAAGCACCTTGGCCTTTTCATCTATGTTTGGGGTATAGGGTGTCATGAGGGCTTTAAGTTTTTAATAAAGAAAATGCCAAGTCAGTGAAAACTGTTCAATGCCCTAGAGCTTCTGACTTTGTCAAGTTAGTTTTTCTTTAGCATGGTAAGTACCTCCCTGTCTGATGTAAACCTGTAGGGATTGGTGGATAATTTACATAAGTACTATTCTTTACTGTCTCCTACTTCTCTTCTACTAGATTTACTTTGTTACTGGAGGATCTGAGAAACAATTAAGTCACCATGTGAAGGGAGTTATGAATACATACATTAGATAGATAGATAGATAGATAGATAGATAGAATATATATATATGTATATATATATATTCTGTATACAATGTAGTTTCATCATATTTGTTTCATAGGATCTACTTCAAAATACTTCCATAATCCCTCCAAATATTCCCATCCCTATTTTACATCCTCTTCTTTTCCCCCATATGCAGCGTGCATTCGACTTTCTGATATGTTGGAAGCTAGACTGTGGGAAGGAGGCTATCAGTTTAGATGCAGCTCAAATCATGCAGCTCAAATCATCCAAGTCTTGTGTCTGCAGTTGCCTTGCACTTCTCAAATTCATGTTCTCCTTTTGGGTAGTTGTTCCCAAATTTATATATATAAGTATATGCACACACATATATATTCTTAAATATAACAATATATACAGACTTATACATCTATGACTTCAAGGCTGTCCACTTGGTATTGGATAGCTGGTTTGAGGTGGTTTTCCTGGAGAATATTCTTTCTTCTGCTCTCAGTATTCCCCATAGTTCTTTGTCTAAGATTCAGGCCCCTTGTGCTTTCTGTTTCCATATTAACTTGTCTATTGGTGTCATCATTGTTTGGGCCTTGTTGAGGCAGCTATGTTTATGAGATTTGATGAGTGTAGCTTTGCTGACATTTCTAGAAGACAGGAGGCATATATCATAACAAATTTTGTGTTCTTCTCACTCTTAAAATATTATCTCCTCTTCTGTAGAATCTATAGGATTCTGATTTTGTGTGTGGTGTATGTGTATGTGGTGTGTGTGTGTGTGTGTGTGTGTGTGTATGTATGTATGTGCATGCACACACTTATGTGTGTATCAGTAGGCACTAAGCATGAAATCTCTTGTACTCTGCATTTTCATCAGTTGTGGTCTCTAATGGTTTCCATCTGTTGAAAAGGGAAATTTCTTTGATGTGAGGTGAGAACTACACTCATGTGTATATTGATAAATATTTAGAATGTAATTAGGAATTTTGTTGGCTTATTGAAGTTGTTTGTCTTCAAGATGCATGACTTCACTCGCCCTGGATCATTAACTGTTTCCAACTTGCAGAGATGGCATTTTTTAATTTAAGTATCATTCTCATTGATCTGATTCAAGCAATATTAAAAGACATTTTGTCCCAGAAAGTTAAAAATATGTCCTTTCCTGGGAATAACCACAATGTTTCTATCTATGCTCGCCCACCCCTTTATATTACTATGCAGCTGACAAGAGTCATCAGGGCAGCTGTGGTCTCTTAATCCGTAAAAGTTTGCAGTGATACTAGATTCTGTTCTGACCATCTAGCATTGTCTCTATGGCTATCTGCTGATTGTGTGAGAATAACTGGGATGGTAGACTCATCTGTGAATCACCTATTAGTGTTTATATTTGACTGTTCAGAATTATTTTCTTTTATGAGGTTCTTCTGTTGACACAATTTTAAAAAGAAAGACAAAATCTCAGTTGGTAAATATGGTATGTTTACTGAGAAGACACTGTCCCAGACTATTGCCAGTACTCATTTCTATAAACATCTATAAGTTTATATATATTTAATATATTTATTATATAATATATTCCTATGATACATGGAATAATTATTAGACATTTATTATTCATGGAAATATTTATTAGACACTTGCTATATAGCTGTCAGGTGCCAAAATTGGAAATAGTACAGAACGAAACACAATTCCTACCCTCAGGGAGTTCTCCATATCTTGATAGTTGGTGACAGCCTTATCTGTCACTCTTTTAATAGCCCTAAGTGACTTGCATATGTCTTTCTTTTTAAGACTGTTAACTTTAGATCAGTTGCTTCTTTGTGCCCTTGCTTGGTGATTATAACAAATTTCAATATTCTTTTAGGATCAGGAAATTATGTCTTTGATCTTGTAAAAATGACATATGTGCCTTTTAGAGCATCTTATATTTCTGAATAGTGAGGAATTAATTTCTTCACTGGTCACTCCATTGTGAGGAAGTCATAAATGAATAAAGCACAGGTTGAGCTTGACATATTTAAAGAGACCTTGAGGTAAAGGAAGGAGCCTTAAATCTACTGAGGATGGGTTTTAGAATAATTTAGGAGTCCGTATGGGTGTTTTGTATCCTTGAAAACTCTTTGAATGGCAACTCTTATACATAGATTATGTTTTACTTTCCCTTACTCAGCTCCTTGTCAGAGTCTGAGAATTGTTTCATTTCTGAATTAAGAAGTATGGAATGATACTTCCCACCCTGTTCTGATTTTATACACTTTTGCCTCTGTATGACACTGCAAAGAAGATGCCTTTTTAAAATCACAGGCCCTTTTGCCATTTAAGTTCACAAGAGATGGTGAGCTGCTCTCTCCTGGTTTTGTCCTTTAGAATGGGCTTAGGTGTCTTACAGATGGTGAGATATTATAAAGAAAGCAAGGATGTTATAACTTCACCCCACTATGTCTCAGAGATAATTCTTATGTGCATGGTGGAAGCTCTTTCTCCTCCTAATCACATGAGTAAGACTATAAAAGAATCTTACAAGACAGATTGTACCTAAAGTATAAAATATAATCACTTATTCAATATTAATGCTAATTTTCCATTCATGTAACTGAAGTGATGTAGTCTACTTATGTAAATTTAAATTTTTAAAGAAATACTTACATTTTAATTTAGGTAATTTCACTGTGAGTATAATTGATTATACAACTATAAAATTCTTATGTTAATCTTTAATGCTATCACATCAGTATCTCTGAAGGAAAGATTACATGTTAAAATATGTACTTCCCTTAGGGAAAATGATTGACATAATTATCTCATAAATTTAACTTCATTCTTGATGTGTCCCTTTATGTGTAAGAAAAAAAGATAAGAAGATAATGATGCTGATTCTAATGAGGAGGCAGTATTGGCCTGCTAGGATTATCTAATGATAGGCTGTCTTTACTTTTAAAGCTTGTCCTTTTGATCATGTACTGAAATCTTAATTCTCAACATTCTCTGTCTTCAACACACAGGGCTGTGATCTTATTTCAACTCCTGACCAAGACCACACTGACTTTACCAAGTGTCTTCAAGTGCTCCAAAGGAAGATAGAAGAAAAAGAACTACAGGTAAGATCCGTGCCTTCCAAAAGAGACTCCGGGAGGTGAGAGGCACAAGAGCCTGTGTAGTCATTTATTCCTGTGTTGGTATTAGTGGACTTCCCTTTTTGTGTATCATGTAAATCCAGACTAAGCTGCAGATGAGTTACTGAAGATGCATAGATAAAAGAGCACAAATATTGATGACTTGGACTGACATGTTATAAACAGGTGAGCTGAGCCATGGGTAAAGTAACTCAAACAGGTTTCTGTGCCATTCAAAGTGACCATTGAATCATCATTTTCACACACTGTTGACACATTGAGCCACGCATGTTCTTAAATATTTCCTCTTAACTGTTGTGTATTTTATATGGAAAACAGATATGGCCTTGATTTGGCCCATGAGCCATCACTGCAAACAATAATTAAAGACATAAAATATCACCTTTATTATTTTTTTAGCTAGAGAAGGTATCTACTGATTTGCATTTACTTATTCTTTAATGTTTTTTTATCCATCATTCAAATGTTCAACTAAATTAATTAGTACACAGCCTATATTTTGTATATTTTCAGCACCTGTTAAAGTGGTATAAAATTTGTTTTGTTTTTGTTTCAATAAACACCTAGAAAGATAACTGAAGTATTAAATGAAATATTTTATTGTTTATTCTAGCAAAGGCAGTAACTTAAACCAATATGCATTATTAGTTGTATAATTTTTATACCAAGGGAACATCATTGTATATTAGAATACTTTTGGTAGCACAAGAATTGACAAATGCATGCCAGTATGGTATAATTAATCTGCTTTGGTAGGGCAGCCTGCAAACACACCTCAGACCAGTCCATACTCTGTTTGCATGATTTATATTCATATGCTATATGGCTTTCTTTTTGCAATGCTTCCATAATGCCTTAGCTACTACTAGCATCTTTTACCTTTTGCAGCTGAGAAGGGAGGTAAAGTTGTGAAGAATTTCTCATCCTTTTCCACCATCATACAACTTCACTCCCAGAATCCCTTTCTTACACCACTCAAGGAAAGCAAAAGAGGATGAGTCCTTTGCCTGCTTTCATGAATGAGGCGTGGGCTCGATCCACTGCATTATTTATTCAAAACATACAATGAGTAGCCATCTACCAGGGTAGTATGGTTTTAAGAGAAGCAACTCTAATAAGAACTTATTCCCAGGAGTGTGGTCCCTCAGAGATTTACTCCAGCACATGCGTTTTAAGTTGAGGAATAAATCCTTTTTTCTCTTTGATGAAAAACCATGTTAACTGTCACAATTGGCAAATAGTTCAATGTACAGACACAAGGAAGTAATTCAGTGAACATTTCTCATCTCTGTTGTGGCTTTGCTGAACTATACCAAATATTTCATGGTACTTCCAGCAGTAAATTGCTATAATATTTATTTGGTTAAAAAAGAAAACAGCCAATTCAGAATTATCCATATATGGCAATTAACCATATATAGCTGGTTTTGAATTTATTAAGAAAATATTGTAAATCTTTGTAATTGTGTCTCTTTTCCAAGCATTTCTGTTAAAGTTATTAAAAATAGGAATGTAATTATGCAAGTCCTATTTTTGTATAATTGATAGCATCTATAATACAGTCATTGTTTCTCAAAAGAAACAATTTTATCTAAATTCAACAAGATCTCCACATACAGAAATCTCACATACAAGGATAAAAAAATGCTCTGAAAAAAAGTTTCAAAATAAGCAAATAATGATAATAATAGCAATTATTATTAAATATTATTATTAAGTCCAACGAGGAGTTTTGAATGAGGACCAGCAGAATGCACACATAGCAGTGACGTTTTCTTTCACTTTTGCTGGTCTAGGTCTGCTGCTGCTGGGAGAGATGGGGCTTTGGCTAAGGGGTTTGTAGGAAAAATCCTGGATTCCTTGTGCTGTGTGCTGAAGGGTTTGTAGCTGGGTAGCCATATACATGAATGTTTGTGTGGAGGAAAATGCAGGCATGCCTGCCCTAGTGGTCATGGCCTCAGGAATGCTCCAAGTCTGTGTCATCAATCCTATGCTTCAAGACTCTCTTTTGTAGGTACTAAAACTTACCATATTCCCTCCTCTTCTTGTCCCCAGGCAGTTTTACATGTCTGTTCCTTTGCTTGAAACCGGTTTTGTTAATCTTTTCTTGTCTCAACTATACTTGATTGATTTGTCAGGTTTTCCTCTGTGATCAAATAGACGAGGATCTGTTCCTCCTCATCTTCATATCGCCCATTATTCCTCCTTTAGGGCACTCTGAACACTTTAAAGCATTTTGCTTTTCTTCCCATCTCTACTATCCAATCAAGAAGTTGGTGTCAGGTGCAGGTATTAGAGCTTTAATGCGTAGAGGTACTCTGCATATTTGGTGAGTTTGATGTTTTATATTGACATAAGGAATAAGACAGCTAATGTAAGGGTTATCAGAGAGGCTGTGATGAGTGAATAAGAGCAAAGCAGCAAAGGAAAAAAGTAAGTTTAAAATCTCTGCACTAAGAAGCAAGGACAGATAACTTGGGAAAGGTAGGAAAACACCATATCCATTCTTCAGGGTCTCGGTAGGACTGAGGATTACATTAATATGATCTGAATCAATAGAAGAAAAGCATACTTATTTATTTAATACAGACTTTGTATAGCATGAGAATCATTGTAGAGATATGAAATCCCAATGTAGCCTTTAGAACCAGTTACTTAAGTAACGGACTGTACAAAAAATGTTTTTTTTTAATCGAAAATTGCTTTTGTTCCTACTGAGTTTGGTTTCAGGTTATGGTTTCTCCTCCCACTACTCCTCGAGTGTGTCCCCACCTCACTGTCCATCTGTATCCAGACCTGTCTGCCTCTCATTAGAAAGCAAGCATGTGTGTAAGGAGTAATGATAAAATACAATACAATGAGGTAAAACAAAACAACTAAATAAACCAGAATATTATAAAACAAACAGGCCAGAAAAGGAGCCAAAGAAAAAGCATAAGAAACACATACAGTACAGAAGAACACACACAGGAATCCCAGAAAAACACAAAACTGGAAGCCATATGTTTATTGAGAGGACCTGTACCCTGCCTGAGCATTATGAGACAAAGATGTCATTAATTCATTTTGTGGCAGCCATCTACTGTACATAGTTTCTCTAATGAGTCAACTCTTGAGTTTCGCTAATGAGTCTTTCATTTGCAGTTGGAGCTAGGTTCTGGTTAGGGATGAAGGCGTGTATCAATTTCTCCTTGGACCCTGGTCTCGATCAAACCCACATAGGCCCTGTGCATGCTGCCTCCGTCTCAGTGAGAAATGTGCTTTGATCCTGTGATTAGGGGACCTTGTTTGCTCAGTGTCCGCCATTCACTTTGGCTCCAGCTCTTTTTCTGCCTTGCCTTCCAGAGGGCTCTCTGAACACTGAAGGGAGAGATTTCATAAAATCATCCCATTTACTGCTGCATGGTCCAAGATCTCTCACTCTCTGCACAGTGTTTGGCGTGAGTCTGTGTTTGTTGCCATCTACTTCAAGAGGAAGCTTCTCCAATGAATGCTGAATGAGGCATGGATGTGCTTTCCTAGTCATGGAATGGACAAGGAATATTAATCATGGGAAAGGGACTAAATTATACACAGACATATTTTATTATTTCAGCCAATGCCATTCAGGGTACTGTTGGTCTTCCCACCTTTGAGGATAAGCTGTTGCCTCTATCACACAGGGACTGTATGTTTACTTCTAAGAGGAATTGTGAAGATCAGAGACATCTTTATGCATCAACTTTTTATGTATTTGTAATTAAAATATCCAGCATGCTAGAGTGGTGTGAATATGTTGGGGTGGCTTGTTCTGAGCCTCCTTCATTTCAGTGGACCTGTGGGAGTTTGAGAAGCTTATAATGGAGGAGACGATTATTGTGTTAGTAATGTAAGTAGTATACTTAGTGAGTGGGGAGATAGCTTAGATAGATGCACAAGCATGAAGACCTAAATGAAATCCACAATACCAGGTAAAAGTAAGGGTATGTTGATATGCAGCTAAAATCCAATCACGGGGGGGGGGGGGGCGAGGGGGGACGACAAAAACAGGCGAATCTAAGCCAGACTGCATGGCTGAAGAGTGAGCTGCAGGTTCAGAGAGGCCATTGTTACAGAAAATCAGGCAGGTGGTGATTGAGGAAAACCCCCAACTTCTCAACATGTACCTACATATGGAGAGAGACAGAGAGAGAGAGAGAGAGAGAGAGAGAGAGAGAGAGAGAGAGAGAGAGAGAGAGAGAGAGAGAGAATGAGAATAGTTATATAAACTAAAGACTATGTTGTTCATGATGAAAACTTCTTGAGGTAGT
Organism: Apodemus sylvaticus; assembly: GCF_947179515.1. NCBI lineage: Eukaryota > Metazoa > Chordata > Mammalia > Rodentia > Muridae > Apodemus > Apodemus sylvaticus. The sequence continues at coordinate 68,113,338 of NC_067473.1, read as the reverse complement.
TGTCATTCAGGCTGTGAAGCACAGTGATAGTATTCTGCCTTCAACTGCACGGTCATTGTCTGCACTTTCAGTTTCTTGTGACCAAGGGCAGTCTGAAAATATTAAACTAAGAAGTTCAGAAATCAGTATTTCATGGGTTTGTCCATGTTGCGCCTTTGTGAATAGCTGAATGAAACAGCATTTTTGTCCATTCTCCTCCAGGATTATGAATTACCCCTTCATCCAGGGCTTGCATGTTGTACTTGCTAATCTCCCTTTAGTCGTTTATTTGCTAGTTTGTGTACTGGATTGATGATCCCAGAATCACAGTTATCTGTCCTCTCGGTTATCATAAGCCTTGTCACAATGCCTTTGTCATTCATTTCCCTTCATCTTATCGCATAGGTGTATTATTTCACCTTGCTATGGAAGAAAAAGGGCCAGCTCTGTACAGTAACCGATTTGAGGTAGAAATCACATTCATGTAACCTCCCCTCCACCATATTGCTGTGGTTGTCCTATTTCATTGTCAGTTACTATTATATTACCATGCATTCAATTTGTGGAAATACAGTTTCTATGAGTTTCTATTGGATTATTTTAAAACCTGGAATATATTTATTTGATGAATTAGCAAGAGATAAACATTAGAAAAGAAAATAACAATATCTTGTCCATCCTTTTATCCCAGCATGAGATCATGACAGCTTTAAAAAATTTCTTCCAAAAATATCTATATGAAGTATAAGAAATAATCCTTTATGCTTCTCTTTTCCTAATAAATCACATTTTTCTACTTGATTTCCTTCTTATAATTTATAAAGATAAATTTGTCACCGATTTATTGCAGAAGGTACAAGATCTTGCTGCAAAATAAAATTTTAATTATAGTGTAGACAAATAGGATAACCAGTGTACTTGAACTTATGCCATCCCATGCAACGTTGAACTGTGCAGTATTTAAATTTAATTCTCTTCTTAGCCCGAAGGAATTTTCTGTCTAGAATATGGGATTAATTGAAGAAAAATTCTGTGAATTATGTTCATTTCAAAACAACACTTACTTTCTAATGTTCAAATGATTAAACAGTTTATAATCAAACCATACTGTTTAGTAGAAAGCATTAAAAGTTCTGAGTCCAAACAGCCAAAAATGTGGCACATACATTCTTTGAATGAAGCAGAAATATGTCTACAATTTAAGACACTAAGAAGGATATGTCTCCTTAAGGCATTTACTGATATTGCAGGACAGTGCTTTCAATTACTTCAATGGCTGCTATATTTTTATATCTACACACACACACACACATATTTCTTTTATTTTGTTGAACTAGGATGTCACTCTGTACTCCAGAATGACCTGTAACTATCTGACAAAAACTAACCAAGGATAGTCTTGTCTTATTTAATTTTGTCTGGATTGGAACGCTCCACTCTCATGAGACCTGAGGCCTGTGTTAAGAATTATAGGTTGTCCTTCTTTTAAACTCTTTCATGCTTATAGGTACACTGCCCTTATACATCAACAAGTACTGTGTATTTTAGATTATTTACATGCATTAATTACCCATATTACATTTAGGTATACATTATTTTTATGATAGCTTTATTTTTTGTATTGTAATCATATATCATAAATGTCTTGTTTGGAAAAGTACCTCATTTGGAAATGAAATTTAAGACTTATTCTTTGGAATGTGGGAGGACTCATGGGTCTCTGGGAACTTCACAGTTACCTAAGTGTTTCCCTGTGTCCTGTTTTTTTTTTTTTTTTTTTTTTTTTAATCCTACCAGACCTAAGCCCCTGAGCATGATTAACCCCCCTGCCTGGCTTCCCAAGAAAAATGGGAAAAGGTGTTGCTCTATTCCCTTGTACTGGGAACTCAGTATATAGATATTCATGACATTCCTGCTGTAGCAGGAACTTGGTCTGCTGGGGTTAATAAGCCAATATCTTTAGCCAGATCTGAAACAAATGGTAATATTTCCTGTCAGACAGTCAGTCTGTCTGTCTGTTGAGAAATTATCACGAGAGAAAACTAAGAATATATGACAAAGAGTATAGTATCCTAGTGTGTATTGATGTGTGTATTGGAAAAATGGTATTGATAGGCAGATGGTGGAATGTGGACAGTTAGAAGTAAACAGCTTTGGTACTAGTTGTAACCAATATTCCATGATTATAAGACGATAACAGGATAACTGGGTAAAGTACATGCATGTATTACCCTTGTATCCTTGTATTCTACAAATGATTCAGAGTAACAGTTTACTAGAAGAAATATAACCTGGCTTAAATGTATTATTTCCATAGAACCTTGCACAGAACATATGTGGTATGATTCACAGTGTTGAAAAGAAGGGTGCTTCTTAGATGCAGGGAAACCAACAGTGGATTCACTCACCTTAAAGGATGACCTTAGAATGTTTCCCATTTGATTATCTGCTTTATGTTTAGATGACTGTGTTAGATGAAAGCTTTGCTAGGAAATCTTAGTTCGACAGTTGGAGGCATTTAAACTAGAAGAGCGGCCCAGGACTTCACGATCTCTCCATAACCCCAAGGGATATAAATATGGAGCAGCCTCATGAGGGGTAGTACTGGGAGGGACTCCAAAAGTTTGCTCTTTATTTCTGCATTCTTTAGATGGACTGGTGACTGTTCACAACTCTTTATTGTCCCTTTCCCCCCAGGTGTCTCGGTGTCGACATTGCTTCACTCCTGCCTCCTTCTCCTTCTCCTCCTGTGTCCTTTGTCTTCCATTAGAACTTCTGTATCAATAACACCCTAATCTATAGCTCTGCTCCAAAAAACACAAAGCCATATTTCTATTAGCTAACAGTGGGACAGGGGAACTTCAGTGTCAAACAAAATTCATCATCCTGCTCACAATATTTCCTTTCCCTTATCTCATTCAGTGGCACTGCCATCATCCACCTATATACACCTTTAAGCCACCTTGTCTGCTACACAGTGGTTGATCGCACTTACTTAAAATTCCCTGGTTTTCCTCTCTTGCATGCAGCTTTTTCTTTGCAGTCTTACTGGTGCTACATTAGCTGAGTTATTTTGTTAGTTTTTGTTCACCTGTTTTTAGTCCCTCCTTTTACTGAAAAGTAACACACTACATATTAATTGTGCATCTGCTTTAAATCATTAATTGTCTACTGTTTTCATGTATTTGTTAAAACTAAGCCAATAACGAAATGTGTTTCTAGTGGCACGTGTACACACGCCAGAGGATGCTGTGACCTTCCCTTGCACATTCACTCTGTGATATATGCTAGTAGCTTTCATTCTTCTCAAACGTATGGATAGAATCTCTCATAGCCATCATTAGTAATAATGAGTACACTTATTATAATAGTAGCAATTATAATTTACAATTTTCTCAGCTTCTAATAGTATTTATAGCATTGTAACTAGAATCTAGGTGTTCAGGTTGTTGGGCAACACTTGGATGTCTGTTTGGCCATGTGATAGTAAATAGCTATATATGTCTCCATTTTATTCCTTGTAAAATATGAGAGTTAATTTGCCTTATAACAGAGTCATATGATAACTTATGACCTCTAATACCGCCCAGTCTAATACAGACGCAGCCAGGCAGCCATGGAGCAACTCAGGTGTATAGTAGTTGCTTACACAACCTGCAGCTATATATGCAATCTGTGTCTTTCATCCTTTAACTGGTCATCTGAGAATAATGGAATGACAAATACTCTTTATAATGAGAATGTAGAATGTAGTTCATAGGAACAAGATCTTTCTTGCCTCTCTAGTTAAGCAGAACTCCTCACTCCTTTTTAGTCTACTGGGTCAGTCTTCTTTAGACTCCTCCAGGCTCTGTTATTCCTTTAGTACAATGGCATATGCATATTTTACTTGCAGTAATTTTTAATATATCTTTAAAAGGTAGAATGTATGCTTCATATGAACAGGTGCTCATGTGTACCAGCCCCCTTTTATGTCCACCATAACCGAACTGTACCTAGAATGTGTGGGAGCTCCATAAATATGAATGTGTTCAAATCTAGAGGAATCCTATTTAGTAAGCCTTATTATCAAATGCTATTAAACACTATTGCTTGCTTTAATTTTGAAACCCCATTATGATTCCATAGATTCTGTCCCATTGTAACTGAAAATGCTTCTGTCTTAGAAATACATGGTAATTGCCATGAGTATATCCAATATTTATATTGTATTATATTATAGTAATATATAATATGTTTTATATATTGATGTATTATATATGTTTCTATTATCTCTATATATGATATAACATGATTGTTTTCTAGGATTTTGATACAATGTATATTGTATATAATTTTAAAGTATTAAAATCTGACATTAAGTTTGTTCTGTGATGTATACGTTGTTACTTCTGGAAATCCCATCTCTTTTCTGTGTTTAAAGTTACTTGCAGATATCAAGAGGAACCAAAAATATACTGATTGCTTTATAAGGCATTGCCACTGTGACCTTGATGATAACAAAAATGTCTTAAAGAAGTGAGAGAAGGCCTTGTACTTTCTAATAGCAACTGTGTAACTAAGCCAGTATTTGTAGGACATGTGCTACAAGCTTGACCATCTTTAGGACAAGGGGGTTTTTGGAGGTCTGGGTCTGTCTACTTCAAAAAAAAATATTATGAGCTTGAATAGTTAATTTTTTCTGAAATAAGTATAAAATAAATACTATGTATATTCACACATCATCAGCAGTATAGAAATATGTTTACATATACCACTCCTCACCCTTTTGTACAGAAGCAAAGTTGCTTTCTTTGTAAAGTACCACAGCAATTGGGATGAATGCTGTACAGGCTGAGTGAGAGGCAAGATGTAAGCAGAAGAAGTTTCTGGCCATCAGGTACTAGCATATTGTTTCCTACATCATTTGCAGAGGCTTTCCAAAGAGGAACTCACATCTGTTTCTCCTTCACAGAGAACAGAAATCTGTTTTATACTACTGTGCAACAAGAGAAAATAGATAAACCTAGTGCTTTGCAGTGGTTTGGGAGATTGGCTAGATACATAAAAAGTGTCCTACCTTAGAGGCTCTGGCAGTCCATTCTTGTAAGAAGAGAAGTGTGTGTTTATAGGCCCCAGGATAAAGGTTATATTTATCTGGCTACCAGGGATCTCAGCTTCATGACTCACTCGCCAGATTGAATTTCTGGTTAATATATAGAGTGGCATCTTTGGTGGTAGGTCTTCAGAAGACATAGGGCCTTATATGTAAAGGAATTTTTATATCATTATAAAGATTCAGAAACCAGCACTGGAAAAAAAGGTAGTGTCTTGAGGCCTTCTACAAGATGAGTTGTCATTCAGTAGCATGCACTATTTTAGTCAATAGAAATCCCTCCCCATTTTTTTCCTTTGGCAAGATATTAAATGCAATAGCACCTGCATTAATATCCAAGGCCCTCCACACTGATAGTGTACACTTATCTTAAAAAGTGATTTTTGTATAGGTACTAAGTCACACCTGATCCACACTGATAATGTTGTATAATTTTTTAGAAAAGTGGATTTTGTATAGCTGAAAATCCTGAAATGATATTCTAACATATCACAGAGGTACATATACAGAGTGTTGTGCCCTCAGTGATGATTCATTAGGGATCAGGAGAGATCCATGACTCTTTCCCTCTGCCTAAGTATATCCTTTGTGTTATCTGATGAACATTGTTTTCTCAGAAAGTTCCCTTTAAGTAACAGAAGATGGACTCCTGCATGCTCAGTTTCCACCCTTGGCTCTGGAGATGAAAGTGGAAATGGTTTCGGGTGTCCCTGCTGCTCTTCTTTCTTAAGAGCAGTTCAGTGTAATATTCATGGTCAGTCCAGTGTCCATAGCAGTCAGTCTAAATATGTGCAATAGAAATAGCAGCACACCCGCTTCTCTTCTGTGTACCTTCCTGTCTAAACACACATGAATGTGTATCTTTCCTATTGTAATCTGTCGAATCAAGATACTCTATAGCACATTAGGAAACAGTACTGTCTGAACTTATATTGATTACCTTTTGATCTATTTGAGGTGTCTATAAGATTAACCTGAAGGATGATTGACTTTTAAAAGCATTTATACTAATAAAACTTTTCAGTAAAAAATTATTATCAAATAAATATTGTAGTCCAGATTATAAATTTACTATGATACTCCTATTCAGACTATTTGGAAAATGGTAAATAGCTTTCTGAATATGTTCAGTGTAAATATAAGCATGACAACATGATAAATATTGTATTCACATGAATTAATATGTATGCAAACCAATTACACTGTAAGAAGTAATTATTAAATAGTGTCACTGCAGTAACATTTTCATTTGACATTACAAAATGGTCCAGCTCATACCTAGAAATCAAAGTGCTAATGCCAAGTACAAATTTGCTACCAAAACATTCTATTCTCCTTAATGGTAGAAGCATAAGCTATTTATATTCTTCCATCTTACAATATCAAATGTATATGCTACAGTAAGTCTGGTAGCACCCCATTATTAACTACACAAAAACATTGAGGAGAATTTTATACTAGTAAGCACTGAGGAAATAATGCATGAAAAAAAACTGCAAATAGCCAATTTTTACTCATCCAGAAGTAGAAACCAGGCATTTGAGGTATTACGTTAGATAGGCATATGAAGATAAGTATTATTTTATGGCTGAGGCAAAGCAAGAATTATTGTGGGATGAGAAGTGATCATGATGCAGGGTGATCTCATTGCTATTCCAAATGACCACACATGAAACAAACACACATCTGTGGGACCAGAGTCAGCAAACTTCCAAATGGTTTGAAAAACTAGTTGCCTCAGCGTTAGGAGGAGCCTGCAAAGGCCGGAATGGGAGCAGCACTAATTCAATAAGGACTCTGAGTCAGTAGTGGATGCAAGCTGTCAGTTCAGATGCTCTCTCCTTGCCGAGGATTCTCATCATTTTCCTTCTTTTGTTTTGTCTTTCTCCCTTGCCATTCTTTGGCCTTTTCTAACAAGCCTGAACCCACTCTTTTATTTACGAATGTTACACCATCAAGGCTTTTATGATTATTAATATTTTTTTTAATTCTCAAATTTACATAAATTTTATAAATTCTAGATCATTAGTCCCAAACCTTGTTTCCTTGTTACCAGGAACTAAACATAAAGCCACATCTTATTTACTTATGTGTTTTACACAGCCTGTTCTTCACGGGTTTCCTAGTACAGCAGACAGCAGTCTTCTGTAAATGTTTTCATGTAAAATCAGACAGGTGAGAGACTGCTTAGGTTAAAATGATTTCTTACAAAGTTTTCAAATTTATGCAAGTAGAGCAGCTAGCTCTCTCTGATATCTCTCTAGGCATTGTCAACTCCAAACCTTCTGGTAGCTAGGAGAACAGGGGTACTAGCTTTTTATATGTGTGTACTCCAGCCTTTAATTCTCTACTCTTTGTTTCCCCATCCTAGCAATTCCATGGTTTCATGTACTCTCCTCCTAATACTATTAATGTCTAATCACATACAAGCCTTCCTCCTAGAAAATAAACAAATCTAGCATTTGCTTGTATTTTATACATTTCTTCATTTCCTATCCATGCCTTTTCTTCCTGAGACCACTTGAACTCTCTGTCCTTGATGTCCCCAAGTTCACCCTGGCTAATTAATGCAGTAGTCATTGAACCAGAGGGTATATGAATCTCTTTATAATTTCAAACTCAAGGTCAAATCTGGCACTGAACTATTTCTACAAAGGACCATGGCAGCTCTTGTGGCCTCTGTGCTTATGTTGCCTATATACTTTCCCATCCTCCTGTTCCTCATCCTCCACTGCCTCATGACCTCCTCCATTCCTCATTCTTGAGGACTGCATCCATTCAGTTTATTAGGAAGTGATTAGCTGAGTAATGGGGGAAATAAGTTCTCCAGAAAGAGAATCTGAATGTATAATAGAAGACAACAGATCAGCTTCAGGCCTACAGCAGTCACAGGCACTTGGATCATAGGATCAGTGTCATGGCACCTCCTCTTATGGCTGTGCTCTATGCAGCACCGTTTCTTTACCTGATCACTTAGCATATATCTTATTTTCTGGAACCCACAGCCAAGTTTCCACAGGAAGGGAAAGACACTGTGCAAGTTGAGAGTCCTATTAGATCGTTATATTGAGTAGAGCAGCATGCATGTTAGAGAATTTTTTAACCATTTTTGGTGTCCTTACTAGGACTTCAAAAACAAACTTTTCAGAATTTCATTTGTCCTACCAGTCAGTAATTTAGCCTTAGTGGGTAACATCTATATAACATCAATTCTAGTTACCTTTCTAAGTCTACTTATAACCCCTGAAAACTTAGGAATATGTTATATATGTGTTCGATTTCATCTGAATAACTACCATGCGACTATTCCTATGATGTGAACCTTGCAAACCATGAATGATATAACTCCCCATTTGTCCAAGGTGTGTAATTCACAAGAATACTTGGGAATTCTTTGTCCCTAGAAATATGTTCATATCCTGATGGGGAGACGTTTGGACACTGTAATTATCTCCAATAGGCTCTATGATATTCATGCCATTTATTCATACACACTCTTACTTACTGTCATTTTACTCACACATAAATATATTACCGACTTTTCTCTGCAAAGCTTTTCATTTTCAGCAGAGTTAAGTTGAATAAAATTATGTAAAATGTGTTTTTAAAGACTCATGAGATTGTTGTATTTTGTTCAGCTCTCCTTGCCATACACTTTCATATAGTGGAAATGTAAATCCATGCAAATTTGCTCCTGGAATCCATCAGAATATTTACATTAAGAAGGCACAGCAATGCATTTCTACATCTTCTGAGATGCCATATTTGTTTTGTTTTAACCAAAAACTATTTTATTAGATATTTTCTTTATTTACATTTCAATTTCCTGGATTCCCCAGCAAAAGCCCCCTAACCTCTCCCCTCTCCCCCTGCTCACCAACCTACCCACTCCCACTTCCCTGTCCTGGCATTCTATACTGGGGCATCGTGCTTTCTCAGGACCAAGGGCCTCTCTCCTCCCTTTGATATCCAACAAGGCCATCCTCTGCTACATATGCAGTTCGGGCCATGGGTCCCTCCATGTGTACTCTTTGGTTGGTGGTTTAGTCCCTGGGAGCTCTCGGGTTACTGGTTGGTTCATATTGTTCCTCCTATGGGGCTGCAAGCTCCTTCAGCTCCTGTGTCCTTTTTCTAGCTCCTCCATTGGTGACCATGTGATCAGTCCAATGGTTGGCTGAGAGCATCCATCTCTGTACTTGTCAGGTATTGGCAGAGCCTCTTTGGATACAGCTATATCAGGCTTCCATCAGCAAGCACTTGTTGGCATCCACAATAGTGTCTGGGTTTGGTGACTGTATATGGGATGGATCCCCAGGAGGGCAGTCTCAGGATAGTCAGTCTTTCCTTCAGTCTCTGCTCCACACTTTGTCTCTGTATCTCCTCTCATGGGTATTTTGCTCCCCCTTCTAAGAAGGACCAAAAAATCCATACTTTGGTCTTCCTTCTTCTTGAACTTCATTTGGTCTATGAATTGTATCTTAGGTATTCAGATCTTCTGGGATAATATCTACTTATCAGTGAGTGCATACCATGTGTGTTCTTTTATGATAGGGTTACCTCACTCAGGATGATATTTTCCAGTTCTAGCCATTTGCCTAAGAATTTCATGAAGTCATTGTTTTTAATAGCTGAGTAGAACTCCATTGTGTAAATATACCACATTTTCTGAATCCATTCCTTTGTTGAGGGACATCTGGGTTCTTCCCAGTTTCTGGCTATTGTAAATAAGGCTGCTATGAACATAGTGGATCATATTGGAGAATCTTTTGGGTATATGCCCAGGAGTGATATACCTGTGTCCTCAGGTAGGACTGTGTCCAGTTTTCCAAAGAACTGTCAAACTGATTTCCAGAGTGGTTGAACCAGCTTGCAATGCCCCCAGCAGTGAAGGACTATTCCTCTTTCTCCAGATCCTGTAAAGTACCTGCTATCACCTGAGTTTTTGATTTTAGCCATTCTGACTAGTGTGAGAGGGAATCTTGGGTTGTTTAGATTTGCATTTCCCTGATGACTAAGGAGGTTAAACTTTTCTTTAGGTGCTTCTCAGCCATTCAGTATTTTTCAGTTGAGAATTCTTTTGGGGGGGGAGTTATTTTTTTTATTTTTTTATTTTCTATATTCTATGTTTACATTCCAAACAATTTTCCCTTTCCCGGTTCCCCCCTCCCCATAAGTTCCCTAGACCCTCTTACCTCCCCCCATTCTCCTATCAACCCCTCCTACTTCTCTGTCCTGGTACTCTCCTACAATGCTGGAAAAAGCCTTTTCAGGATCCAGAACCTCTCTTTCCTTCTTCTTGGGAGTCATTTGATATGTGAATTGTGTCTTAGGTATTCAGAGTTTCTGAGCTAATATCCACTTAGCAGTGACTGTATTCCATGTATGTTCTTTGTGACTGGGTTACCTATATTAGGATGATATATTCCAGATCCAACCATTTGCCTAAGAATTTCATGAATTCATTGTTTTTAATTGCTGAGTAGTATCCCATTATGTAAATATACCACAATTTCTGCTTCCTTTCCTCCATTGAGGGACATCTGGGTTCTTTTTAGCATCTGGCTATTACAAAAAGTGCTGCTAAGAAAATAGTGGAGCATGTGTCCTTATTGCATGCTGGGGAATCCTCTGGGTATATGCCCAGGGTCCTCCAGAAGTGTTATGCACAGTTTTCTGAGAAACAGCCAGACTGATTTCCAGAGTGGTTGTACCAACTTGCTTTTCCACCAGCACTGGAGGAATGTTCCTGTTTCTCCACATCCTCACCAACACCTACTGTCTCCTAAGTTTTTAATCTTTGCCATTCTAACTGGTGTAAGGTGAAATCTTCGGGTTGTTGTACTGGCTAGTTTTGTGTGTCAACTTTACACAGGGTGAAGTTATCACAGAGAAAGGAGCTTCAGTTGGGAAAGTGCCTCCATGAGATCCAGCTGTGGGGCATTTTCTCAATTAGTGATCAAGTGGGGAGGGCCCCTTATGGGTGGTACCACCTTTGGGCTGGTGCTCTTGAGTTCTATAAGAGAACAGGCTGAGCAAGCCAGTAAGAAACATCCCTCCATGGCCTTTGCATCAGCTCCTGCTTCTTGACCTGCTTGAGTTCCAGTCCTGACTTCCTTTAGTGATGAACTGCAACATGGAAGTGTAAGCTCAATAACCCCTGTCCTCCGCAACTTGCTTCTTGGTCATGATGTTTGTAAAGGAATAGAAACCCTGACTAAGATGGTTGTTTTGATTTGCATTTCCCTAATGACTAATGATGTTGAACATTTCTTAAGGTGCTTCTCAGCCATTCAATGTTCTTCATGTGAAAATTCGTTGTTTAGCTCTGTACCCCATTTTTAATAGGGTTATTTGGCTCTCTGGCATCTAGCTTCTTGAGTTCTTTGTATATATTGGATATTAGCCCTCTGTCGGATGTAGGGTTGGTGAAGATCCTTTCCCAATTTGTTGGTTGCCATTTTGACCTTTTAACAGTGTCCTTTGCCTTACAGAAACTTTGTAATTTTATGAGGTCCTATTTGTCAATTCTTGATCTTAGAGCATAAGCTATTGGTGTTCTTCTATTCAAGAACTTTTCCCCTGTGTCCATGTCCTCAAGGGTCTTCCCCAGTTTCTCTTCTATTAGTTTAAATGTGTCTGGTTTTATGTAGGGGTCCTTGATCCACTTGGAGTTGAGCTTAGTACAAGGAGATAAGAATGGATCAATTCACATTCTTCTGCAAGCTGACCTCCAGTTGAACTAGCACCATTTGTAAAAAAGGCTATCTTTTTTCCACTGGATGGTTTCAGCTCCTTTGATCAAGTGACCATAGGTATATGGGTTCATTTCTGGGTCTTCAATCCTATTCCATTGATCTACCTGCCTGTCATTGTACCAATACCATGCAGTTTTTAACACTATTACTCTCGTACTGCTTGAGGTCTGGTATAATGATTCCTTTAGAAGTTCTTTTACTGTTGAGAATAGTTTTAGATATCCTGGGATTTTTGTTATTCCAGATGAATTTGAGAATTGCTTTTTCTAACTCTGTGAAGAACTGAGTTGGGATTTTGATGGGGATTGCATTGAATCTGTAGATTGCGTTTGGTAAGATGGCCATTTTGACTGTATTAATCCTGCCAATCCATGAGCATGTAAGATTTTTCCATTTTCTGAGGTGTTCTTCAATTTCCTTCTTCAGAGCCCTGAAGTTCTTCTCATACAGATCTTTCACTTGTTTGGTTAGAGTCATCCCAAGATACTTTATATTGTTTGTGGCTATTGTGAAGGGTGTCATTTCCCTTATTTCTTTCTCAGGCTGCTTATCCTTTGAGTATAGAAAGGCTACTGATTTGCTTGAGTTGATTTTATAACCAGCCATTTCACTGAAGTTGTTTATCAGTTGTAGGAGTTCTCTGGTGGAGTTTTTTTGGCTCACGTAAGTATACTATCATATCATCTGCAAATAGTGATAGTATGACTTCTTCCTTTCCAATTTGTATCCCTTTGACCTCCTTATGTTGTCTAATTGCTCTAGCTAGAACTTCAAGTACTATATTGAAAAGATATGGAGAGAGGGGACAGCCTCGTCTAGTCCCTGATTTTAGTGGGATTGCTTCAAGTTTCTCTCCATTTACTTTGATGTTGGCTGGCAGTTTGCTGTATATTGCTTTTACTATGTTTAGATATGGGCCTTGAATTCCTGTTCTTTTTTTTTAATTTTTTTATTCAATATAATTTATTTACATTTCAAATGATTTCCCCTTTTCTAGCCCCCCCACTCCCCGAAAGTCCCGTAAGCCCCCTTCTCTTCCCCTGTCCTCCCACCCACCCCTTCCCACTTCCCCGTTCTGGTTTTGCCAAATACTGCTCCCCGAAAGTCCCGTAAGCCCCCTTCTCTTCCCCTGTCCTCCCACCCACCCCTTCCCACTTCCCCGTTCTGGTTTTGCCAAATACTGTTTCCCTGAGTCTTTCCAGAACCAGGGGCCACTCCTCCTTTCTTCTTGTACCTCATTTGATGTGTGGATTATGTTTTGGGTATTCCAGTTTTCCAGGTGAATTCCTGTTCTTTACAAGACTTTTAGCATGAAAGGATGCTGACTTTTATCAAAACTTTTTTCAGCATCTAATGAAATGACCATGTGGGGTTTTTTTCTTTGCCTTTGTTTATGTAGTGGATCACATTGATAGATTTCCATATATTAAACCATCCCTGCATCACTGGGATGAAGCCTACTTGATCATGGTGAATAATCATTTTTATGTATTCTTGGATTTGGTTTGCAAGAATTTTATTGAGTATTTTTGCATTGATATGCATAAAGGATATTGGCCTCCTTCTTTGTTGGATCTTTGTGTGGTTTTGGGAACAGTGTAATTGTGGCTTTGTAGAAGGAGTTGGGTAGTGTTCCTTCTGTTTCTATTTTGTGGAATAGTTTGAAGAGTATTGGTGTTAGGTCTTCTTTGAAGGTGTGCTAGAATTCTGCACTGAAACCTGGTCCTGTGCTTTTTTTGGTTGGAAGACTTTCTATGACCCCTTCTATTTCTTTAGGGGTTATGGGACTGTTTAGATGATCTATTTGGTCCTGATTTAATTTTGGTATTTGGTGTCTGTCTAGGAAATTGTCCATTTCCTTCAGATTCTCCAGTTGTGTTGAGTATAGGCTTTTGTAGTAGGATCTGATGATTTTTTGAATTTCCTCATTGGCTGTTGTTATACCCCCCTTTTCATTTCCTTTTTTATATATATAAACAGTTTATTTACTCTTTTTTTATATAAACAGTTTATTTAGTATTTCATTTCTAATTTTGTTATTCTGGACACTGTCTCTGTGCCCTTGGGTTAGTCTGGCTAAGGGTTTATCTATCTTGTTGATTTTTTTCAAAGAACTAGCTCCTGGTTTTGTTGATTCTTTGTATGGTTCTCTTTGTTTCTACTTGATTGATTTCAACCCTGAGTTTGATGATTTCCTGTCTTTTTTTCCTGGGTAAATTAGCTTCTTTTTGTTCCAGTGCTTTTAGTTGTGCCTTTAAGCTTCTAGTGTATGCTCTCTCCAGTTTCTTTTTGGAGGCACTCAACGCTATGAGTTTTCCTCTTAGCACTTCTTTCATTGTGTCCCATAGATTTGGGTATTCTGTGCCTTCATTTTCATTAAATTCTAAAAAGTCTTTTATTTCTTTCTTTATTTCTTCTTTTGCCAAGGTATCATTGAGTAGAGTATTGTTCAGCCTCCATGTGTATGTGGGCTTTCTTTTGATGTTTTTGTTGCTATTGAAAGCCACTCTTACTCCATAGTGATCAGATAGGAGGCATGGGATTAGTTCGATCTTCTTATATTTGTTGAGGTCTGTCTTGTGGTCAGTTTTGGAGAAGGTACCATGAGGTGCTGAGAAAAGGGTATATTCTTTTGCTTTAGGATGAAATGTATATATCTATTAAATCCAATTGGTCCAATGCTTCCATTAGTTTCACTGTGTCCCTGTTTAGTTTCTGTTTTCTTGATCTACCCATTGAGGAGAATGGAGTATTGAAGTCACCCACAATTATTGTATTAGGTGCAATGTGTGCTTTGAGCTTTAGTAAAGTTTCTTTTACAAATGAAGGTGCCCTTGCATTTGGAGCATAGATGTTCAGAATGGAGAGTTCTTCTTGGTGGGTTTTTCCTTTGACCAGTAAGAAGTGTCCTTCCATGTCTGTTTTGATGACTTTAGGTTAAAAGTCAATTTAATTTGATTTTAGAATGGCTACTCTGGCTTGTTTCCTGAGACCATTTGCTTGTAAAATTAATTTCGAGCCTTTTACTCTGAGGTAGTGTTTGTCTTTGTCCCTGAGGTGTGTTTCCTGTAACACAATGTAGGGTCCTATTTATGTATCCTGTCTGTTAGTCTATGTCTTTTTATTGGGGAATTGAGTCCATTGATATTACGAGATATTAAGGAGTAGTGATTATTTCTTCCTGTTATTTTCGATGTTATTTTTATATTTGAGTGGTTATCTTCTTTTGGGCTTGATGAAAGAAGTTTACTGGCCTGCTATTTCCAGGGTGTAGTTTCCCTCCTTGTATTGGTGTTTTCCACCTATTATCCTTTGTAGGCCTGGGTTTGTAGAAAGATATTATGTAAATTTAGTTTTATCATGGAATATCTTGGTTTCTACATCTATGGTGATTGAGAGTTTTCTGGGTATAGTAGTCTTGGCTGACATTTGTCTTCTCTTAGAGTATGCATGAGATCTGCCAGGATCTTCTAGCTTTCATGGTCTCTGGTGAGAAGTCTGGTGTAATTCTAATTGGTCTTCCTTTATATGTTACTTGGCCTTTTTCTCTTACTGCTCTTAATATTCTTTCTTTGTTTAGTACTTTTGTGGTTTTGATTATTATGTGACAGGAGGCATTTCTGTTCTGGTCCAGTCTGTTTGGAGTTCTGTAGGCTTCTTATATGTTCATGGGCCACTCTCTCTTTAGGCTAGGGAAGTTTTCTTCCATAATTTTGTTGAAGATACTTGCCTGCCCTTTAAGTTGTAAATCTTCATTCTGATCTATACCTGTAATCCTTAGGATTGGACTTATTGTGTCCTGGATTTCCTGGATGTTTGGGTTACAAACTTTTTGCTTTTTGCATTTTCTTTCACTTTTGAGTCAATGGTTTCTATGGTATCTTCTGCATCTGAGAGTCTTTCTTCTATCTCTTGTATTCTGTTGTTGATATTTGTGTCTATGGCCCCTGATTTCTTCCCAAGGTTTTCTATATCCAAAGTTGTCTCCCTTTATGATTTCTTAGTTGTTTCTACTTCTGTTTTTAGATCCTGGATGGTTTTGCTCAGTTTCTTCACGTGTTTGTTTGTATTTTCTTGTATTTCTTTAATATATTTTTCTCTTTCCCCTTTCATGACTTCTGCCTGTTGACTCAATTTCTCCTGCATTTCTTTAAGTGATTTTTGCATTTCCTCTTTATTGGCTTCTATCTTTTGACCCATATTCTCCTGAAGTTCTTTAAGTGATTTTTGGGTTTCCATTGTAAGGGCTTCTAACTTATTTATGTTCCCCATCATTTTTTACAAGAGATTTATGTCTTTCTTATCATCCTCTAATAGCATCATGACCAGTGATTTTAAATCCAGATCTTGTTTTTCTGGTGTGTTGGGATATCCAGGACTTCCTGTTGTTGGAGAATTGGGTTCAGATGCTGCCATATTGCCTTGATTTCTGTTAGTAACATTCTGTGTTTGCCTTTTGCCATCTGGTTATCTCTGGTGTTAGTCCTGTTGTCACTGGCTGGTACTTGAACCTCTTGTGGACCTGGTTGAGCTTACTGTTCCAAGATGGTGTCAGGGGACCTTGGACCAAGGGGCCTCCATCTAACTGTGGGACTCCCTGCTGGTCAGGCACTTCCCTGGCTGAGCTTGTTGAATTGCCTGTGCCAGGATGATGGCTGAAGCCCTGGGACCACAGTGCTCAGTCTAACTGCAGGACTCCCTGCTGGTCAGGGGATTTCCTGGCCAAGATCCCTGAGCAAAGATGGTGGCTGGCAATGTTGGACCATGGGACTCAGTCTAACCACGGGGCTTCCTGCAGTTCAGACACTCCCCACAGGATATGTGCCTAGGCAGCTGTAGAGCTGCCCAGCTCCCTGGTGGGGAAGGAACCAAGGCAGGCTGTGTCCTGGGCAATCCTTCACTCTGGTGCCCTCTGCGTACCTGATTGAGCTGCCTGGGCCTGGATGGTGGCTTGAGAATTCTTTGTTTAGCTCTTTACCCCATTTAACAAAAAAACTATTTTATCTCTAGAGATCTCATTGCTATTGCTTGGCAAACTGGGCCCACTCCATCAAGGAAATATACGAGTGCAAGGGCCCTTCCTGTGGAAGTAAGCATCATTGCTACAGCAGGCTTTGACATGTTTGCCTGTAAGATATGGACCCTTTTCTGGGTACATTTTAGAAAGCATTTGAGTACTATTCAAGTGAACTTGACCATTATCCTACAATCTGTTCTGTATTTAAAGCAAAGTGCTGCATGGGTGTTTAAAAGCAATACAAGCACAAGGATCCAATGCCAGTCTGTATCGAAACAGAGTGGGAAGAGGTGAGGCAAGTAGGAAACTCATCCCTTTCTATACAGTATATAGAGTCCAAGGAGGGGAAAGGTCACCACAGGCATCAGGGCTAGTTTGTCAGGTCTGCTTTTAGAGATCTGTGATCTCTAAGTTAAGGATTTGCATCTCCAGGTTAAAAAAAAAAATCTCAAGATAATTTTAAAAAAAATAGTTTCAGGTCAGATTGAAGAATGTGGTGACTGTAAGTCATGAATTAGTTGCAAAGTTAAACATTAAACTTATTTTTTCCATCAGGGGATTCAGAAAATAGGGGCCTAGAAATTAGCATTAAAGACTATACTTAATCTTAAGTTGAGTATTGTTTGGTTTTTTTTTCTATCTTGAGTCCTCAGAAAAATATTCACATATAAACATTTAATTTGTGTTTTAGTCACTCTGCTAAATGTTGTTGATTGAGATAAGTAAACTGATGAGATACAGAGACAAAAAGTGTGGAGCAGAGTGTGAGGGAAAGACCATCCAGAGACTGCCCCACCTGGGGGATCCATCGTATATACAGTTACAAAACCCAGACACTATTATGGATGCCCACAAGTACTTGCTTACTGAAGCAGGATATAACTGTCACCTTGGAGGCTCTGCCAGTGCATAACAAATACAGAGGGGGACACTCTCAGCCAGCCATTGAACTGAGCACAGGGTCCCCAATGGGGGAGTTAGAGAAAGGACCCAAGGAGCTGAAGGGATTTTCAGTGCCATAAGAGGAACAATGATATGAGCCACCCAGTACTCCCAGAGCTCTCAGGGACAAAACCATCAACCAGATAGTACACATGGTGTTACCCATGGCTCTAGATGCATAGGCAGCAGAGGATGGCTTGTTGGACATCAAAGGGAGGAGAGGCCCCTGGTCCTGGAAGGGCTCAGGGCAGTAATGTTGGGGAATACCAGGACATGGAAGCGGGAGGGGATTGATTGGGGAACATGGGGAGGGGAGATGGCTTATAGAACTTCTGGGGGGGGGGGACCAAGAAAGGGGAAATCATTTGAAATGTAAATAAAGAATATATCTAATAAAAATAAAATAAAATAAAAAGAGAAATGTAAACTGAATGAGTTCTACTTTTGATTTGAGACTATGCTATCTGTTGGAGGAAGTGTCATTGTGTTTGCACTATCTAATGTGCTGTTACTCAGGCTAAAGAAGTCGCATAGAATGGGTAACAGGTTGGCTTTACCTAGCCCAGCTCTCTGCTCTCTGTTGTTTCATTTACTCTTCCACACTTTCATCAGTATCTGCACATAATGCTCTTTGAGCAAAGTCCTTTCCCATTATCCTCTGTTTTCCAGTTCCACTTATCATCAAATCCCTTTTTCTCAAGTCCTTTCTTACTATAATTTCTTTGTGTGTGTGCTGTGCCCCACTGTGGGTTTGTTTGTTGTTTTTGTCTGTTTGTTTTTTACAGACAGATCTTAATCAACAACATGTTTCACGAAGTATCTAAGCTTCCAAGCAAGCTTACTTTTTTTCTGGAAAAGTAATGGAGTAGTCATCCTTGGTAATTATTACTCATGCCCTTCTCAAGGAAGGGAGGGAAAGGGAAAGGTCTCAAGGATTACAAACTTGTGGGGGCTTCTGAGACATAAAATATTTATGGCATTTAACTATGTAGTATGAGTTGAGGACTTAGCTTAAGATCCTTCACTGGAGGGGAATCTTACAGATTCTGAAAGACTGGAACTTAATTTTAAGCAGAACCTTGGCAAGGTAAGACTTAAGACGGTAGAAGAAACTATTACTAAGTTAATGATTGTTTACTTTTATACAAGTCACCATTTATATATTGTCCAGGCCAGAGTCAGTATGGTTAACCATGCAAAAATGTTCCTGCATTCATCAAAGCTGTGTATTGGAGGACAGAATAAGAATTATTAAAAAAAAGTTGTGAATTCTATATGTGTTAACTTATCATTGGAGATATTGCTTATTCCATACCCATCCAGGTTGGCATTAACTGTGCCATGACCTGCAAAGTGTGAGATACATTGGCATCCCATAAGACTGATGCCTGGGGCCGGCTGTGCCTCCACCTGTCAGTGTAGCCTGTGCTGTGTCCAGAACAGCTGAAACCTTCACTCTCTCTGCCTTCTTATTTTGTTTAATGCCAGTCACTAGAATTATTTTATGCCCTTATTAAAATGTATATTTTTAAATATTTTGTTTTGCTTTAAAACATTTTATTTTTTTTAACCAACATTAGAATATTCTTGCTCTAATCAATTTGTCTGCTTTCTCTTGACCCAATTTTTTGTTCATGCATAGCATTTTAAATTATAGCATGCAATATAATTAAACTATAATTTTCATCATTGTACAGTGTAGTTCTTGGAAAGTAAAGCCTGGTAAGTGTACCAAGTAAGCTGACTTAAACCCATACATTTGGTTTTGTTAGATTGACTTTGCTACTGTTAGGTCCTTCCTGTCTAGAGGCAGGGAATGAATGCCTTAGTTTATTCAGCAAAGTCCCTATTTCTGTACTCTTGAAGTAACTATTTATAATATCTGCTTTTACTTCCATAAGGTCTCACTATGTACATTAGATTATATGATCACCCTATCTTGGAGAGCCACAAGGAAACTACCCATTTATGCATCCCCAAAATTCAATTTCTAGAAAGTAAATGTAATTAAAATACGCTGACAGTCACTGTTCTTACAGGAGATGGTACAAGCTGTATCTAAGTCTTTTTGAGGTCAAAGAGAGAAAAACTTGTCACTTGGTTACAGAAAGGTTTTTATTGCCTTAATAGAAAAGTAAAATTGCATCTTCCATTAGTGTTATATACTTCTCAGCTCGCCTTTCCGTGGCTCTGTTAAGACATTTAAAGCAAAGCCCAGTTTTTCATTCATTTTTCAGAACAAAACAGTTTCCACTACTATTTAACTTACAGTGTTAGAAAATGAGAATGTTACAAGCTGAAAGAAGTGAAAAGAATCTTTAAAAACATGCTAATAAATTTAGTTCAGACACTCAGCTAAAAAGCAAACATTGGTTAGCTATCTATACAGATATTGATACTATAGTTGGCTCACTGACCTGATAACCCAGGATTTAAGATAAGTTTTTACTAAGTGTAATGACCTGTGAAAAGCCAAAGATATTTTTTAGTACTACCATGCCTTGCTAAGTAATAAGATCCTTGTGAATGATCTTGACCTGAGGGTGAGAGATACGTAAGGATTTTCTTTTTTTTTTTTATTCACTATGTTAAAAAGAACACAGTGTTTGCTAGCATGTGTATGGATGTGATTACAAATATATAATTACATAACACAAACTTTCAAACTAATAATAAGAAATTGAAATTTTAAACAATAGAGTATTATCACTAGATAATCTCTTGTTCATTGTTATGCATTAGTGACATGAATTTCTCAATTACCAACACTTTTGTCAATATTTGTCAACAATACTGTGTAAGCATAGTAAATTCCATGTATTTCAAATGCTCCTTTCATTATACCTACATTTGGTTTCTTTGAACCGTCGTTTCTCTCCTTACCACACTGACTCCATTTTGTCCACATTTATGTAACTTATTTGTGTCTATACTTCCACTGAAACTCCCCACAATCCCTATTCCATCCATCTCCACTTGTGCCCTGTCCCATTCTTCCTTCCCTCTGCCACTTCATCTGATGATCTCTTCTACTGCTGTTCTGTTCTTGTTTCACTCATCCATTTGTTCAATGAACACAGATTGTCTGCTTATGTATGACACTTTATTCTAAGTGTTAGAGATAGAAAGATGCTGGCTTCATGTAAAGGATAGTCTATTTCTGGCAGTGACCACAGAATATACTATGTCATTAAACTGTTTAACACTACGTTGTATTATGAACAGTGTGAAGGTTATAGAAATATGAAGTAGAGGAAGTAAAGCTGTTAGATAAGTATCTTGGGATAGATAATGTGCTCTAGAAAAAAAGGGACACATGCAAAGTATGAAACAGGAAGGTGTGCTGTGTACGCAGTAAGAGAGACAGGGAGTATGCCTGGAGTAGAAAAGGGAAGAAGCAGAAAAGAGAATGGGGATAAGATCACAGAAAGTGCCAGAGAGCAAATCCTGCATAAGTCCTTGTGAAACTCACTCTAAATCTGAGGTATAGTTTTGAGCAAAGGATTGCTGAGATAAGATTGACATTTTAGCTTGATACTTTTTGTTACTATATTAAAGTTGATTATACACAATACAGACACAGCAGTGACTGTTAGAGGCTGTTACAATTCATTGGAGATGTGGAGGTTGCTCACATTCCCTCTTAACTGTTGCTGGCTTGGTCCTGGTTCTATATGGAAGA
The DNA here is from genome assembly GCF_947179515.1 of Apodemus sylvaticus. Lineage (NCBI taxonomy): Eukaryota > Metazoa > Chordata > Mammalia > Rodentia > Muridae > Apodemus > Apodemus sylvaticus. The sequence goes on along the minus strand of NC_067473.1, from coordinate 68,091,868 downwards.
TAAAAAAGGGACTGTGAGGTAGACCCAGTCATGATTTTGTGGGATTTGTCTGGAGCAGTCGCTTGTGGGATGGATATGGAAATGGCTGATAAGTAAGCAGCTGGATACAGGAAACTGGACATAAGACAAATACTCACATCTGAGAGACTGTAGTTTAGTGTGAAATACAAAAAAACCAATTCATGCTATCACTGGCATGGCCCTGGCCTGTTCTTATCTTGTGGTGACTCCCTGACCCGGATCTCCGAAATCTCTTTACCGTGCTCACTAATCTCTTTACCGAGTTCCCAATGGCAGGTCACTACCATGCCAGCTTCAAAATTCTCATGGCCTTTTGAGATGCACTTCTTGCAAAGCCACGCTGGAACGCAGTTGAGTCACCGTGTGAAGAAAAACACAACGCAAACTTAGTTCAGAATCAAGAGATAACTCAAATTGCTGGGTGCAGCAACTAACATCCTAATTTTGTAAGCTATACTAAATTTAACTCCTCCAGTGGTGGTTCCACCATCTAATCCAGGGACCTCCTGTTAGCTACATATTGTCCTCCAAGTTCTCTCAGTCCAAAATCAAGACTCTTTTTTTTCTACCTGTCCTCTTCTCCTCTTTGACCCAGAAGTCCCACCTACTCCTCACCCAGTGATTTGTTCCTAGAAATCTTTATTCATTAGGTGAAAGTTCACAAAAAGTCAACTGAGTATGTGATTCACTCATCCTCCCAGGTATCCCCTCTTGGGGAAGCAGAATTAGCATCAAAATACAAACAGCACCAGGGCTGTCCACAACACTGTAGTGATTTTCTTTACTGCTATTTAACATATCTCATTCAGGTCTAGCAAATGTACACTGGAAACTTTGAAAATGCCTGGGTTAATATATTCTCTGGAGCTTTAGCTCAGGTTGTTTTGAGAAGCAACTCCCACCATTCAACTGTGGCAGCCTTGTCCCTGCGTTTGGATATGTGCTGCCACCTTCATTCTGAATGTAATGTGCAGCAGCTCACCTGTATAGGGCAACTCCTTGACGAGTAGATGCATTTCTCAGTTCTTCACCATTCGCACATTGTAGCTAATACACTTTAAAAACCTCTGTGGTGTGTTTTTGTCTTCCATTTCAATGTTACCCAAGTAAACAAAGGAGCTTGACATTCTTGGGTGCTTGGGACAGTTCCTAACAAGTGTTGGATGACTAATAAATCTCTTCTTTGTCATTTGCTTATTTTTTTTCTTTTTTTTTCCTTTTCTAAATTCTTTGTTTACATTCCAAATGTTTTCCCCTTTCCCAGTTCCCCCCTCCCCATATATCCCATAAGCCTTCTCTACACCCATATTCCAACTCCCTCCTTTTTCTCTGTCCTGTTACTCTCCTACCATGCTGGATCCAGCCTTTCCAGGATCAGGGCCCTCTCCTTACTTCTTCATGGGAGTCATTTGATATGCTATTTGTGTCTTGGGTATTCAGAGCTTCTGGGCTAGTTAATATCCACTTATCAGTGATTGTATTCCATGTATATTCTTTTGTGATTGGTTACCTCACTTAGGATGTTATTTTCTAGTTCCAACCATTTGCCGACAAATTTCATGAATTCATTGTTTTTAATTGCTGAGTAGAATTCCATATTCCATTGTGTAACTATACCACATTTTCTGTATCCATTCTTCCTTTGAGGGACATCTGGGTTCTTTCCAGCTTCTGGCTATTATAAATAAGGCTGCTATGAACATAGTAGAGCATGTGTCCTTATTGCATGCCTGGAAATCCTCTGAGTATATTCCCAGGAGTGGTATAGCAGTGTCCTCCAGTAGTGTCACGTTCAGTTTTCTGAGGAACCGCCAGAATGATTTCCAGAGTGGTTGTACCATCTTACAGCCCCACCAGCAGTGAAGGAGTGTTCCTCTTTCTCCACATCCTTGCCAACACCTGCTGTCTCCTGAGTTTTTAACCTTAGTCATTCTGACTGCTGTGAGGTAAAATCTTATTTTGATTTGCATTTCCCTAATGACTAACGATGTTGAGCATTTCATAAGGTGCTTCTCAGCCATCCAGATTTCTTCAGGTGAAAATTCTTTGTTTAGATCTGCAACCCATTTTTTAATGGGGTTATTTCGTTCCCTGGGGTCTAACTTCTTGAGTTACTTGTATATATTGGATATTAGCCCTCTATCAGATGTAGGGTTGGTGAAGATCTTTTCCCAGTTTCTTGGTTGCCATTTTGTCCTTTTGACAGTGTCCTTTTCCTTACAGAAACTTTGTAATTTTATGAGGTCCCATTTGTCAATTCTTGATCTTAGAGCATAAGTTATTGGTGTTCTGTTCAAGAACTTTTCCCCTGTGCCCATGTCCTCAAGGGTCTTCCCCAGTTTCTTTTCTATTAGTTTCAGTGTGTCTGGTTTTATGAGGAGGTTCTTGATCCACTTGGAGTTGAGCTTAGTACAAGGAGATCAATTCTTAGTTCAGGAATGGATCAATTCGCAGTCTGCTGCATGCTGACCTCCAGTTGAACCAGCACCATTTGTTAAAAAGGCTATCTTTTATCCACTGGATGTTTTCTGTTCCTTTGTTGAAGATCAAGTGACCATAGGTATGTGGATTCATTTCTGGGTCTTCAATTTTATTCCATTGGTCCACTTGTCTGTTGCTGTGCCAATACCATGCAGTTTTTAACATTATTGCTCTGTAGTATTACTTGAGGTCTGGCATATTAATTCGCCCAGAAGCTCTTTTACTGTTGAGAATAGTTTTAGCTATCCTGGGTTTTTTGTTATTCCAGATGAATTTGAGAATTGCTTTTTCTAGCTCGAAGAAGAACTGAGTTGGGATTTTGATGGGGATTGCGTTGAATCTGTAGGTTGCTTTTGGCAAGATGGCCATTTTAACTATATTAATCCGGCCAATCCAAGAGCATGGAAGATTTTTCCATTTTCTGAGGTCTTCTTCGATTTCCTTCTTCAAAGACCTAAAGTTCTTCTCATACAGATCTTTTATATGTTTGGCTAGAGTCACACCAAGAAACTTTATATTTTTTTGTGGCTATTGTTAAGGGTGTCATTTTCCTAACTTCTTTCTCAGCCTGTTTATCCTTTGAGTATAAGAAGGCTACTGATTTGCTTGAGTTGATTTTACAACCAGCCACTTTGCTGAAGTTGTTTATCAGCTGTAGAGGTTCTCTGGTGGAGTTTTTTGGGTCACTTAAGTATACTGTCATATCATCTGAAAATAGTGATAATTTGATTTTTCCTTTCCAATTTGTATCCCTTTGAGCTCCTTATGTTGTCTAATTGCTCTAGCGAGAACTTCAAGTACTATATTGAAAAGATATGGAGAGAGAGGGCAGCCTTGTCTAGTCCCTGATTTTAGTGGGAATGCTTCAAATTCTCTCCATTTAGTTTGATGTTGGCTACCGATGTGCTCTATGTTGCGTTAACTATGTTTAGCTATAGGCCTTGAATTCCTGTTCTTTCCAAGACTTTCAGCATAAAAGGATGCTGAATTTTGTCAAATGCTTTTTCGGGATGTAATGAAATTATCATGTGGTATTTTTCTTTCAGTTTGTTTATGTAGTGGATTGCATTGATGGATTTCCTTATAATGATCCATCCATGCATCCCGGGGATGAAGCCTACTTGATCATGGTGGATGATCATACTGATGTGTTCTTGGATTCGGTTGGCAAGAATTGTATTTAGTATTTTTGCATCGATATTCATAAGGGAAATTGGCCTGAAGTTCTCTTTTTTTTGTTGGATCTTTGTGTGGTTTTGGTATCAGAGTAATTGTGGCTTCATAGAACGAGTTGGGTAGTGTTCCTTCTGTTTCTATTTTGTGGAATAGTTTGCAGAGTATTGGTGTTAGGTCTTCTTTGAAGGTCTGATAGAGTTCTGCACTAAAACCATCTGGTCCCATGCTTTTTTTGGTTGGGAGACTTTCTATGACCCCTTTTATTTCTTTAGGGGTTATAGGACTGTTTAGATGATCTATTTGATCCTGATTTAATTTTTGTGCTTGATATCTGTCCAGGAAACTATCCATTTCCTCCAGATTCTCCAGTTGTGTTGAGTATAGGCTTTTGTAATAGGATATGATGATTTTTTAAATTTCCTCAGTTTCTGTTGTTATATCTCCCTTTTCATTTCTAATTATGTTAATCTGTATACTGTCTCTGTGCCCCTTGGTTAGTCTGGCTAAGGGTTTATCTATCTTTTTGAATTTTTCAAAGAACCAGCTCCTGGTTTTGTTGATTCCTTGTATGGTTCTCTTTGTTTCTACTTGATTGATTTCAGTCCTGAGTTTGATTATTTCCTGTCTTCTATTCCTCTTGGGTGAATTATCTTCTTTTTGTTCCAGGGCTTTCAGGTGTGTCCCTAAGCTGCTAGTATATGCTCTCTCCATTTTCTTTTTAGAGGCACTCAGGGCTTTGAGTTTTCCTCTTAGCACTGCTTTCATTGAGTCCCATAGATTTAGGTATGTCGTGTCTCCATTTTCATTAAATTCCAAAAAGTCTTTGATTTCTTTCTGTATTTCTTCCTTGACCAAAGTATAAATGAGTAGAGTATTGTTCAGATTCCATGTGTATGGGGGTATTTCTGTTGATTTTGTTGCAATTGAAGACCACTTTTACTTAATAGTGATCTGATAGGAGGCATCGAATTATTTTGATCTTATATTTGTTGATATCTGTATTGAGACCAATTATATGATCGATTTTGGAGAAGGTCCCATGAGGTACTGAGAATAAGGTATATTCTTTTGCTTTAGGATCAAATGTTCTATGTATATATCTGTTAACTCTATATATACAGGAGAACTTTGGTCAACAGGCTGAGGTCATGAAAGAGGAAACATAAAAATCTCTTAAAGAATTACAGGAAAACATAAACAATCAAGTGAAGGAGCTAAGTAAAACCATCCAGGATCTAAAATCAGAAGTAGAAACAAATAAGAAAACTCAAAGGGAGACAACTTTGGAGATAGAAAACCTTGGAAAGAAATCAGGGGACATAGATGCAGATATCAACAACACAATACAAGAGATAGAAGAAAAAAATCTTAGGTGCTGAAGGTACCATAGAAACCATGGACTCAACAGTTAAAGAAAATGCAAAATGCAAAAAGCTTGTAACCCAAAACATCCAGGAAATCCTGGACACAATGAGTAGACCAAACTTAAGGATTATAGGCATAGATGAGAGTGAAGGTTTACAACTTAAAGTGCCAGCAAATATCTTTGATAAAATTATGGAAGAAAACTTCCCTAACCTAAAGAGAGAGATGCCCATGAATATACAAGAAGCCTACACAACTCCAAACAGACTGGACCAGAACAGAAATACTTCCTGTCACATAATAATCAAAACCCCAAATGTACTAAACAAAGAAAGAATATTAAAGGCAGTAAGAGAAAAAGGCCAAGAAACATATAAAGGAAGACCTATCAGAATCACACCAGACTTCTCACCTGAGACTATGAAAGCTAGAAGATCCTTGGTAGATCTCATGCAGACTCTAAGAGAACACAAATGCCAGCCAAAACTACTATACCCAGCAAAACTGTCAATCACCATAGATGGAGAAACTAAGATATTCCATGACAAAACCAAGTTTACCCAATATCATTCCACAAGCCCAGCCCTATAAAGGATAATAGGAGGAAAACACCAGTACAAGGAGGGAAACTTCACCCTGGAAAAAGCACGATAGTACCCTTCTTTGATCAAACCCAAAAGAAGATAACCAATCAAATATATAAAAGAACATCAAAAATGACAGGAAGTAATAATCACTATTCCTTAATATCACTTAACATCAATGGGCTCAATGCCCCAATAAAAAGACATAGACTAACAGACTGGATATGTAAACAGGACCCTACATTTTGCTGCATACAGGAGACACACCTCAGTGTCAAAGACAAACACTGGAAGTCAATTTTACAAGGAAATTGTCTCAGGAAACAAGCTGGAGTAGCCATTCTAATATCAGATAAAATTGACTTTCAACGCAAAGTCATCAAAAGAGACTCTGTGGGACACTTCTTACTGGTCAAAGGAAAAATACAACAAGAAGAACTCTCAATCCTGAACATCTATGCTCCAAATGCAAGGGCACCCTCATTCATAAAAGAAACTTTACTAAAGCTCAAAGCACACTTTGCACCTAACACAATATTTGTGGGTGACTTCAACACTGCACTTTCCTCAATGTATTGATCAGGAAAACAGAAACTGAACAGGGATACAGTGAAACTAATTGAAGCTTTGGATCAATTAGATTTTACAGACATATATAGAACATTTTATCCTAAAGCAAAAGAATATACCTTTTTCTCAGCACCTCATGGTACCTTCTCCAAAATCGATCATATAGTTGGTCACAAGACAGACCTCAACGAATATAAGAAGATCGAAATAATCCCATGCCTCCTATCAGATCACTATGGAGTAAAAGTGATTTTCAATAGCAACAAAAACAACAAAAAACCCGCATACATGTGGAAACTGAACAATATTCTAATCAATGATACCTTGGTCAAGGAAGAAATAAAGAAAGAAATTAAAGACTTTTTAGAACTTAATGAAAATGAAGACACAACATACCCAAATCTATGGGACACAATGAAAGCAGTGCTAAGAGGAAAACTCATAGCCCTGAGTGCCTCCAAAAAGAAAATGGAGAGAGCATACACGAACAGCTTAATGACACACCTGAAAGTCCTAGAACAAAAAGAAGCTATTTCACCCAGGTGGAGAAGAAGACAGGAAATCATCAAACTCAGGGCCGAAATCAATCAAGTAGAAACAAAGAGAACCATACAAAGAATCAACAAAACCAAGAGCGGGTTCTTTGAGCAAATCAAAAAGATAGATAAACCCTTAGCCAGCCTAACCAAAGGGCACAGAGACAGTATACAGATTAACAAACTTAGAAATGAAAAGGGAGATATGACAACAGAAACTCAGGAAATTCAAAAAATCATTAGATCCTAATACAAAACTCTATACTCAACACAACTGGAGAATCTGGAGGAAATGGATAATTTCCTAGGCAGATATCAGAGACCAAAACTAAATCAGGATCAAATAGATCATCTAAACAGTCCCATAACACCTAAAGAAATAAAAAGGGTCATAGAAAGTATCCCAACCAAAAAAAGCACAGGACCAGATGGCTTCAGTGCAGAATTCTATCAGACCTTCTTAGAAGACCTAACAGCAATACTCTTCAAACTATTCCACAAAATAGAAACAGAAGGAACTCTACCCAACTCGTTCTATGAAGCCACAATTATGGTGATACCAAAACCACACAAAGATCGCACAAAGAAAGAGAAATTCAGGCCAATTTCCCTTATGGATATTGAAGCAAAAATACTTAATAAAATTCTTGCCAACCTAATCCAAGAACTCATCAAAACGATCATCCACCATGATCAAGTAGGCTTCATCCCAGGGATGCAGGGATGGTTCAATATAAGGAAATCCATCAATGCAATCCACTACATAAACAAACTCAAAGAAAAAAAATATGATCTTCTCATTAGATGCAGAAAATCATTTGAGAAAATTCAGCATCCTTTCATGCTAAAAGTCTCAGAAAGAACAGGAACTCAAGGCCCATACCTAAACATCATTAAAGCAAAAGTCAGCAAACCGGTAACCAACATCAAACTAAATGGAGAGAAACTTGAAGCATTCCCACTAAAATCAGGGACTAGACAATGCTGTCCTCTCTCTCCATATCTTTTCCATATAGTACTTGAAGTTCTAGCTAGAGCAATTAGACAACATAAGGAGGTCAAGGGGATACCAATTGGAAAGGAAGAAGTCAAATTATCACTATTTGCAGATGACATGATAGTCTACTTATGTGACCCGAAAACCTCCACCAGAGAACTCCTACAGGTGATAAACAACTTCAGCAAAGTGACTGGTTATAAAATCAACTCAAGCAAATCAGTTACCTTCCTATACTCAAAGCATAAGCAGGCTGAGAAAGAAGTTAGGGAAACGACACCCTTTACAATAGCCACAAACTATATAAAGTATCTTGGTGTGACTCTAACCAAACAAGTGAAAGATCTATACGACCAGAACTTCAGGTCTCTGAAGAAAGAAATTGAAGAAGACCTCAGAAAATGGAAAAATCAGCCATACTCGTGGATTGGCAGGATTAATATATTTAAAATGGCCATCTTGCCAAATGCACCTACAGATTCAACGCAATCCCCATCAAAATCTCAACTCATTTCTTCACAGAGTTAGAAAAAGCAATTCTTAAATTCATCTGGAATAACAAAAAACCCAGGATAGCTAAAACTATTCTCAACAACAAAAGAAATTCTGGGGGAATCAGTATCCCTGACTTCAAGCAAGACTACAGAGAAATAGTGTTTAAAACTGCATGGTATTCGCACAGTGACAGACAAGTCGACCAATGGAATAGAATTGAAGACCCAGAAATGAATCCATACACCTATGGTCACTTGATCTTCGACAAAGGAGCCGAAAACATCCAGTGGAAAAAAGATAGCCTTTTCAACAAATGGTGCTGGTTCAGTTGGAGGTCAGCATGCAGAAGAATGCCAATTGATCCATTCTTATCTCCATGTACTAAACTTCACTCCAAGTGGATCAAGGACCTCCAAATAAAACCAGACACACTGAAACTATTAGAAAAGAAACTGGGGAAAACCCTTGAGGACATGGGCACAAGGGAAAAGTTCCTGAACAGAACACCAATAGCTTATGCTTTATGATCAAGAGTTGACAAGTGGGACCTCATAAAATTACAAAGTTTCTGTAAGGCAAAGGACACTGTTAAAAGGACAAAATGGCAACCAACAAATTGGGAAAGGATATTCACCAACCCTACATCTGATAGAGGGCTAATATCCAATATATACAAGGAACTCAAGAAGTTAGACCCCAGGGAACCAAATAACCCTATTAAAAATGGGGTACAGATCTTAACAAAGAATTTTCACCTGGAGAAATTCGGATGGCCAAGAGGCACCTTAAGAATTGCTCAACATCATTAGTCATTAGGCAAATCAAAACAACCCTGAGATTTCACCTTACTCCAGTCAGAATGGCTAAGGTCAAAAACTCAGAAGACAGCAGGTGTTGGCGAGGATGTGGAGAAAGAGGAACACTCCTCCACTGCTGGTGGGGCTGTAAGATGGTACAACCACTCTGGAAATCAGTCTGGCAGTTCCTCAGAAAACTGGACATGACACTTCTGGAGGACCCTGCTATACCTCTCCTTGGCATATACCCAAAGGATTCCCCGGCATGCAATAAAGACACATGCTCCATTATGTTCATAGCAGCTTTATTTATCATAGCCAGCAGTTAGAAAGAACCCAGGTGTCCCTCAAAGGAGGAATGGATACAGAAAATGTGGTATATTTACACAATGAAATACTACTCAGCAATTAGAAACAATGAATTCACAAATTTTTAGGCAAATGGTTTGATCTGGAAAATATCATCCTAAGTGAGGTAACCCGATCAGAAAAGAATACACATGATATGCAATCTCTGATAAGTGGATATTAACTAGCCCAGAAGCCCTGAATACCCAAGGCACAAATTGCATAACAAATGACTCCCATGAAGAAGTATGGAGAGGGTCCTCATCTAGCATTGGAGGGGAATATAAGGACAGAGAAAAAGGAGTGAGGTGATTGGAGAATGGGTGGAGAGAAGAAGGTTTATGGGACATATGGGGACGGGGGATATGGGAAAGGGGAAATCATTTGGAATGCAAACAATATAGAAAATAAAAATATTTTTAAAAAATCTACAAATAAGTTAAAAGGTATTTTCAAGTAATTAAGCACAATAGTGTAGTAATTTGATTATGGTAACTCAGCCTGCTTGTTAGCTTATTGCTATTGCTTCTTACCAATAGTTTTTCTATGAGTTCTTGTAACTTTATTAGGTCTTTTCCTTGGGAAATATTCTTGGAATACTCCATTGAAAAAACTGCTAAATTGACCATGGTTTATGGGCCTTTGGACAGAGGGACATAGATGTATATCAGAGGTTCTCACAAACATGAATGAGTAATGTTAGAAGAAGTACATGCATGGGGCTTTTGAGGTCCAAAATGAACTTATTCTCATGGGCCACTTATGGTCTGTTATAGATTGAACTCCTTGCCCTATTGGCAGAGTCACAGAGATATTCATTTGACCTTGCAAATCTTATAAACATATATCAGGGTAGCATCTGTCTTGCTTGATCTGAATATCATATTCCATTCAGAGCTAGAACAACAGACCTTGAGAAGCAGTCCAAAGCTGACCCCGTGTACCCACCTGCAGCTTGCACTACTCCTGTGGGGGTCTTCATCAGCCTTGCTAAATACTTCCTGCAGGGAAAATGAGGAATGATGAGGAGGAATCTTGCTGCTGCTTCTGAAAAATTCAGCAACTGATTTACAGATATTACTTATTCATCGTGCTATCCCATTGCAGAAGATGGGAATTAAATTCCAGCCTTAAAGGTTATGGGATCCCTCAAGGCCTAGAATGTATTAATGAAAAGTTGAGAATCTGATACAGACTGAAGAATCTGCATAGTGAATAATCTTCTATCAGACCTAACTTCTCATATGAATTCAGGCACAGGGTGAGAATATGATGGTACATTTCTCTTCAGTTTAAAACAAACTGGCATTAGTTTTCCTGGAGTCATAAATAGTCCTGACTCAGCTGGACTGTGGTAGATTTCAATCTAAGAACTGTAATGCATAAGTAGGGTATGGTTTCCTAACTGATTTCCTGATACAAGTGGACTCTGTCTACATGTTGGTTGGATTGCTTACAATGAGTCCATGCTTTCTCAAAAGATGAACTCATACCTTCAGTCCAAAGGATACATATTTCCTATATTTCCCTAAGTCCCAAATCCTACTGTTAGAAGTGTAGACGACTCACTCTAAATCTACTACTGTGTCCTGTAAATGTGTGGTTTGTCTTAAACTGCAAGCTATAACATGACGCATATTATCCAAATTTAAATCTCCATTCTCTCAACTCTGATAAGGACAGAAATGGGAAGCTCATCCCAAATTTCTTCATTCTTCTATGAAATGTACATATTGATGCTTTGATAAAATACCACTATTATTTTTATATACCCTCAGAATGATGATATGTTTCTCCTTTCAGTGATCTCTCTCTCTCTCTCTCTCTCTCTCTCTCTCTCTCTCTCTCTCTCTCTCTCTCTCTCTCTCTCTCTCCCTCTGTTGTGTGTGTGTGTGTGTGTAAAATATTTTTATTTAGTTGTCAAGACTTTGAGTATCTTATATATGTTAGTCACTATGCAAAGTATGAAACTTAGAAACAGTAAATAAAATAAGTTAATAAATAAATTATATAAATAAAAATCACTTGAAAGTCTCTCAGGCTACCCCCATTTATAATTCCTCTCAGAAGTGAACAGGCTTTATTGGTATTTATGTCATAGATAATTTTCTGAAATCCTGCAACCTTTTCAGACTCCATGTTATCTAAATTGTAATACATTTTAAAACCTACAACCAAAAGTTACTCCTCTGTAAGCAATTGATATTATATAAGTTGGTTATTACTCTTAAGTTTTAAAATGAATGAAAGGTTGTTGCACAATATCACAATTAAATGCTTCCTTCCTTCCTTCCTTCCTTCCTTCCTTCCTTCCTTCCTTCCTTCCTTCCTTCCTTCCTTCCTGCTTCATGACTAGTCTGTGACCTCTGACTGTATGGACATGTCAGAGATCAGGGAAGCCATCTACATGGAAGGACCGCATGAATGCAGTGCCACAGTAAACCTGCCAGTGTGCTGGGTTAACAGGCACCTGGTAAAGAGTAAACCTCACCGCCCAGTAGATCTTGACACCCAGCTCTGCCACTTTCCAGCTCAGTGACCTTGAACAAGGAACTTGTTTTCTCTTCTGAGCAGCAGATTTGATGAATGTTTTTCTCTTTGCTAATCAGATATTATAGTATTGAAAGCACCATTTGGTATTTGATACTATTACATGGTTTTGCATTGTTCACATATGTGACTTCTAATTTGACTTTCCTTGCTTAGGTTGACATGATCGTGACCCTGGGAGGTCTCGGTGGGCGTTTTGACCAGATCATGGCATCTGTGAATACCCTTTTCCAAGCCTCTCACATCACCCACGTGCCAATTATAATAATCCAAAAGGAATCTCTCATCTACCTCCTCCAACCCGTGAGTAAATGGTACTCCTCCTCAGCACTCTGCTCAGAGCCAGGGCTCCTGTAGACGAGTCCCTGCCTGCCTCAGTTTCTCACAAAGCTCCCTTACTTGAATTGTTCTGTTTTATCCACTGCCCTGTGACTAAACAGCAAAAGGTAGTAAAAAAAAAAAAAAAAATCAGAATTTCAGTCTGTTAGTGCTTTCTGTTTTTGTTTTTGGTATTTTTTTTTCCAGACAGAAGAGAAAGAAAATCTTGTAACTTTTAATTAAATTGCCTAAGAATTACATTTAGCACTTCTACATTTTGAGTGGCTGAGTGTGAATGACACTCAAGAAAAGCCTTAACAGGGAGGCACAGCTTAGCAAGTATTTCAGATGAGATCCTCATGGATTTGGAGAGCTGTCATTATAATTGGAAACTGGGTTTGATTTTGCTTAGCACTTAAAAGGAAATCTTTAGCTTTTACTATTCATAAGTTGCCTGCTTATTAATTTTGCTCCCTCAAGAAGTAATTCTCAAAAAATGATGTCACTCATTTTCAGTGGTAAGCACTGAGGATTTTTCTGCCAGTATAATGCATAGAATAAAATTCTTACTATAGAAGCAGATTTCATAGGGTTGAATGAAGGCTTGCACTTTACATTATTCTTCATGAGCATTTTTAAGGGTAGGAGACCATCCTGTTTTACCTCTCATCGTATTTTAGTATTTATTATTTTGCATCTACCTCATCTGCTACATACTACCTATAGTATGCCAGCACTGAAAATTGTTCTTTGGCTGAGACTGTGAGTCTCATTTATACCCACCTTTGTTCATCAAGTTCTGCTTTGGTTGTTTGGTTAGCTTTGGGTTTCTGGCTCATTTTGTTGTTGTTGTTGTTGTTGTTGTTCAACTTTGCTCTTTCCTGCAAATTCATGTGAGGAAAGCGGATCTCAGATGTTAGATTCCTTGCTGTCCTCTTAGGCATGAGGTGTGCCGTACCTGGTGCCTTTCTGCTGCAGTGTGTTACCTTGAGGATTAAGACAAGTAGTTACATTTGATTGTTGCCCCCCCCCCCCAGTTCATGTGAAGTGAAGGAGACTGTTATAAACATAACAATTCTTGCAGTCATCAACTATCTGCTCTTGTAATCAACTCCTGAGATCATCAACTAACTGCTGAAGAAAAGGATCACTGCAGGTCATAGCCTTAGCAGTTTCAGCCCAAAAGCCACTGGCCATGTTGATTTGTACATTCAGAGGACATTGCAGCAATAGCATGATATTAAAAAAAAATAAAATTCTCCTCTACCAACATGTCCTGGATACCCCATCACACCAGTAAAACAAGATTTGGATTTAAAATCACTGGTCATGATGCTGGTACAGGAACACATGAAGGTCATACATAAAGAAATTCAGGAGAAAATGGATCAAAAGTTAGAAGCCCTTGCAAGGGAAACACAAAAATCATTGAAAGAAATCCAGGAGAATACAAAAGCCAACAAGGAGGAAATGCAAAAAACACTTAAAGAAATACAGGAGAACTTTGCTCAACAGGCTGAGGTCATGAAAGACGAAACACAAAAATCTCTTAAAGAAATACAGGAGAACTTTGGTCAACAGGCTGAGCTCATGAAAGAGGAAACACAAAAATCTCTTAAAGAATTACAGGAAAACACAAACATGCAAGTGAAGGAGCTAAGCAAAACCATCCAGGATCTAAAATCAGAAGTAGAAACAACTAAGAAAACTCAAAGGGAGACAACTTTGGAGATAGAAAGCCTTGGGAAGAAATCAGGGGACAGAGATACAAATATCAACAACAGAATACAAGAGATAGAAGAAAGAATCTCAGATGCTGAAGATTCCATAGAAACCATGGACTCAACAGTTAAAGAAAATGCAAAATGCAAAAAGCTTGTAACCCAAAATATCCAGGAAATCCAGGACACAATGAGAAGACCAAACCTAAGGATTATAGGCATAGATGAGGGTGAAGATTTACAACTTAAAGGGCCAGCAAATATCTTCAATAAAATTATGGAAGAAAACTTCCCTAACCTAAAGAGAGAGATGCCCATGAATATACAAGAAGCCTACAGAACTCCAAACAGACTGGACCAGAACAGAAATACTTCCCGTCACATAATAATCAAAACACCAAATGTTCTAAACAAAAAAAGAATACTAAAGGCAGTAAGAGAAAAAGGCCAAGTAACATATAAAGGAAGACCTATCAGAATCACAGCAGACTTTTCACCTGAGACTATGAAGGCTAGAAGGTCCTGGGCAGATCTCATGCAGACTCTAAGAGAACACAAATGCCAACCAAAACTACTATATCCAGCAAAACTCTCAATCACCATAGATGGAGAAACTAAGATATTTCATGACAAAACCAAGTTTACCCAATATCTATCCACAAACCCGGCCCTAAAAAGGATAATAGGAGGACAACACCAATACAAGGAGGGAAACTTCACCCTGGAAAAAGCAAGATAGTAACCTTTCATCAAACCCAAAAGAAGTTAAGCATTCAAATTTAAAAAATAACGTCAAAAATGATAGGAAGTAACAATCACTATTCCTTAATATCTCTTAACATCAATGGACTTAATGCCCCAATAAAAAGACACAGACTAACTGAATGGATACGTAAACAGGACCCTACATTTTGCTGCTTACAGGAAACACACCTCAGGGTCAAAGACAAACACTACCTTAGAGTAAAAGGCTGGAAGACAATTTTACAAGCAAATGGTCTCAGGAAACAAGCTGGAGTAGCCATTTTAATATCAGATAAAATTGACTTTCAACCCAAAATCATCAAAAGAGACCCAGAGGGACACTTCTTGCTGGTCAAAGGAAAAATACAAAAAGAAGAACTGTCAATCCTGAACATCTATGCCCCAAATGCAAGGGCACCCTCTTTCGTAAAAGAAACTTTATTAAAACTAAAAGCACACATTGCACCTAACACAATAATTGTGGGTGACTTCAACACTGCACTTTCCTCAATGGACCGATCAGGAAAACAGAAACTAAACAGGGACACAATGAAACTAATTGAAGCTTTGGACCAATTAGATTTAACAGATATATATAGAACATTCTATCCTAAAACAAAAGAATATACCTTTTTCTCAGCACCTCATGGTACCTTCTCCAAAATCGACCATATAATTGGTCACAAGACAGACCTCAACAAATATAAGAAGATCGAACTAATCCCATGCCTCCTATCTGATCACTATGGAGTAAAAGTGGTCTTCAATAGCAACAGAAACAACAGAAAGCCCACATACACATGGAAACTGAACAATACTCTACTCAATGATACCTTGGTCAAGGAAGAAATAAAGAAAGAAATTAAAGACTTTTTAGAACACAATGAAAATGAAAACACAACATACCCAAATCTATGGGACACAATGAAAGCAGTGCTAAGAGGAAAACTCATAGCCCTGAGAGCCTCCAAAAAGAAAATGGAGAGAGCATACATTACCAGCTTAATGACACACCTGAAAGCCCTGGAACAAAAAGAAGCTATTTCACCCAGGAGGAGTAGAAGGCAGGAAATCATCAAACTCAGGGCCGAAATCAATCAAGTAGAAACAAAGAGAACCATACAAAAAATCAACAATACCAGGAGCTGGTTCTTTGAGAAAATCAACAAGATAGATAAACCCTTAGCCAGAATGACCAAAGGGCACAGAGAAAGTATCCAAATTAACAAACTTAGAAATGAAAAGGGAGATATAACAACGGAAACTGAGGAAATCCAAAAAATCATCAGATCCTACTACAAGAGCCTATACTCAACACAACTGGAGAATCTGGAGGAAATGGACAATTTCCTTGACAGATACCAAATACCAAAATTAAATCAGGACCAACTTGACCATCTAAACAGTCCCATAATGCCTAAAGAAATAGAAGAAGTCATAGAAAGTCTTCCAACCAAAAAAAGCACAGGACCAGATGGCTTCAGTGCAGAATTCTACCAGACCTTCAAAGAAGAGTTAACACCAATACTCTTCAAACTATTCCACAAAATAGAAACAGAAGGAACACTACCCAATTCCTTCTACGAAGCCACAATTACGCTGATACCAAAGCCACACAAAGATCCAACAAAGAAAGAGAACTTCAGACCAATTTCCCTTATGAACATCGATGCAAAAATACTCAATAAAATTCTTGCCAACCGAATCAAAGAACACATCAAAACGATCATCCACCATGATCAAGTAGGCTTTATCCCGGGAATGCAGGGTTGGTTCAATATACGGAAATCCATCAATACAATCCACTACATAAACAAACTCAAAGAACAAAACCACATGGTCATTTCATTGGATGCTGAAAAAGCATTTGACAAAATTCAGCATCCCTTCATGCTTAAAGTCTTGGAGAGAACAGGAATTCAAGGCCCATACCTAAACATAGTAAAAGCAATATACAGCAAACCGGTAGCCAGCATCAAACTAAATGGAGAGAAACTTGAAGCAATCCCACTGAAATCAGGGACCAGACAAGGCTGCCCCCTTTCTCCTTATCTTTTCAATATTGTACTTGAGGTACTAGCTCGGGCAATTCGACAACATAAGGAGATCAAAGGGATACAAATTGGAAAGGAAGAAGTCAAACTATCATTATTTGCAGACGACATGATCGTCTACCTAAGTGACCCAAAGAATTCCACTAGAGAGCTCCTACAGCTGATAAACAACTTCAGCAAAGTGGCAGGTTATAAAGTCAACTCAAGCAAATCAGTGGCCTTCCTATACTCAAAGGATAAGCAGGCTGAGAAAGAAATTAGGGAAATGACCCCCTTCACAATAGCCACAAACAGTATAAAGTATCTTGGGGTGACTCTTACCAAACATGTGAAAGATCTGTATGACAAGAACTTCAAGACTCTGAAGAAGGAAATGGAAGAAGACCTCAAAAAATGGGAAAACCTCCCATGCTCATGGATCGGTAGAATCAATATAGTTAAAATGGCCATTTTGCCTAAAGCACTATACAGATTCAATGCAATACCCATCAAAATCCCAACTCAATTCTTCACAGAGTTAGAAAGAGCAATTATCAAATTCATCTGGAACAACAAAAAACCCAGGATAGCTAAAACTATTCTCAGCAACAAAAGGAAATCTGGGGGAATCAGTATCCCTGACCTCAAGCAATACTACAGAGCAATAGTGCTAAAAACTGCATGGTATTGGTACAGTGACAGGCAGGAGGATCAATGGAACAGGATTGAAGATCCAGAAATGAACCCACACACCTATGGCCACTTGATCCTCGACAAAGAGGCTGAAAACATCCAATGGAAAAAAGATAGCCTTTTCAACAAATGGTGCTGGTTCAACTGGAGGTCAGCATGCAGAAGAATGCGAATTGATCCATCCTTGTCTCCTTGTACTAAGCTCAAATCCAAATGGATCAAGGACCTCCACATAAAGCCAGACACTCTGAAGCTAATAGAAAAAAAACTGGGGAAGACCCTTGAGGACATCGGTACAGGGAGAAAGTTTCTGAACAGAACACCAATAGCGTATGCTCTAAGAGCAAGAATTGACAAATGGGACCTCATAAAATTACAAAGTTTCTGTAAGGCAAAGGACACCATCAAGAGGACAAATCGGCAACCAACAAATTGGGAAAAGATCTTCACCAATCCTACATCAGACAGAGGGCTAATATCCAATATATATAAAGAACTCAAGAAGTTAGACTCCAGAAAACCAAACAACCCTATTAAAAAATGGGGTACAGAGTTAAACAAAGAATTCTCACCTGAAGAACTTCGGATGGCAGAGAAGCATCTTAAAAAATGCTCAACTTCATTAGTCATTAGGGAAATGCAAATCAAAACAACCCTAAGATTTCATCTTACACCAGTCAGAATGGCTAAGATTAAAAATTCAGGAGACAGCAGGTGTTGGAGAGGGTGTGGAGAAAGAGGAACACTCCTCCACTGCTGGTGGGGTTGCAAATTGGTACAACCACTCTGGAAATCAGTCTGGCGGTTCCTCCGAAAACTGGGCACCTTACTTCCAGAAGATCCTGCTATACCACTCCTGGGCATATACCCAGAAGACTCCCCACCATGTAATAAGGATACATGTTCTACTATGTTCATAGCAGCCCTATTTGTAATTGCCAGATGCTGGAAAGAACCCAGGTATCCCTCAACAGAAGAGTGGATGCAAAAAATGTGGTATATCTACACAATGGAGTACTATTCAGCCATTAGAAACAATGAATTCATGAAATTCTTAGGCAAATGGATGGAGCTAGAGAATATCATACTAAGTGAGGTAACCCAGACTCAAAAGGTGAATCATGGTATGCACTCACTAATAAGTGGATATTAACCTAGAAAACTGGAATACCCAAAACATAATCCACACATCAAATGAGGTACAAGAAGAAAGGAGGAGTGGCCCCTGGTTCTGGAAAGACTCAGTGAAACAGTATTCAGCAAAACCAGAACGGGGAAGTGGGAAGGGGTGGGTGGGAGGACAGGGGAAGAGAAGGGGGCTTTCGGGACTTTCGGGGAGTGGGGGGGCTAGAAGAGGGGAAATCATTTGAAATGTAAATAAATTATATCGAATAAAAAAAAAAAAAAAAAAAAAACACTCCTTTTCGGTCTAGGATGCAAGAGAGGAAAGAAGGGTACATGTTCCTGTGCGCACTGTCCCTTCTAGGTCACACTCTCGATGATATGAAGGCCTCCTACTAGATTTCACTTCCATAACCCACTAGACTTCACCTCCCCATTCCTACTGCATCTCTACAGTGTCATCCTGGGCACGAAGCTTTGTCATATGGCCATTAGAGAACACTTAAGGTCCAGGGCATAGAAGGAATCAATGATTAAGGTATAGGAGATAAATAGGTTGAGAAAATAAATAATTTGGCTACCATGGAATAAGGAAAATATTCACAGAAACACTCAGCTTCTTCAGTCAACCTTATATTCACTCAATTCAACAATTACTCAGAACTACTGCAGATAAAAAGCTTTCTTTTTTTTTTTCTGTCAATAAAGCAGTCCAAATGAGAGAAAATACTGACTTCTGTGGGCATTGTACAGAGTTTACTTTTCCACGCTCTTCAGGAGTGTGTCAAGGTTTCCTGTGGGAGGTGATGGGAGAGCCATTGAAGACAGGAGGTGTAATAAGTAAAAAAAACCGTGTTTGGGGTATAACAGGAAATGTTATTGGAATGTTACCTGGGAAAAATGTTAGAAGAGTGGCTCTTAATATTTTTTCATTTTATGTCCTGCATATTTCACTGTAATTGGAAAGTTCGGGGCTTTCTGAAGCAAGCAGTGTAGGAATTCCTGCCCCTCATCACCGCACTGATGTCTCCCAAGAGTTCCCAGGGACTTGCCCATTGTGTTTCCATGAACTGCCCCATTCTTTCCTCTCCTCCTCGGCCTCGTCAACTGTGTGTACTAAGATTCTCTGATCATTTATATGTATTGCTAATATTCTGTTTGATAATGTTTATGTTTTGGCCTCTCTGGACTTCATTCAGATGCCCTCTGCCTACTCTCACTTCTCCTCATTCTCTGCATCAGCAGCATCTGGCTGTTCAACCCCTGCTCTGAGATTCTCAATCCTCGGTGATCGCACTTTCTCATATGCTTGTCCTGTATTCACGCTGAAATAATTCCAGTATGTCATAGGAATTGACTTTTATGTTTTGTAACATCAGTTTCCTCTGTGTTGTGTAGTTTGAAGCTGTGAATTTTACATCTCTGAAATGTCTACCCAAGGGAGAGTATAGTAGCTTTCATCACCATCCTGAGTGGATACCTGTCCCTGTTCAGAGGACATTCAACACAGGACATTTTGTCTGAGACCCTTTTGCAGCACCCACTAGTGTGACTCATATTTGTAAAAGTCTTGGGACTTTTGATGCCAAGATCAAGTGTCCCGCTTCTCAGGTTTGTTATGGCAAGTTCTGGTTGGCCAGTCCCCAGCATCCGATGATGACAGTGTTTATATTCCTCTTGGTGTCCAGGGCCTCTGCTTTATGTGGCAGCCCCTAAACCTCAGCAATTACCTGAGGTTTGCCGATTAGGAAACTGCTGTCAAGATGAAAATTGGCTTTAGTCTTTTAAGTGGAAACTTGTTATTTTATCTCTAAGTACTGTTTTTTTAAGCAGATATAATGCATTTTAAAGAAATCTTTTAGATTTTTTCGTATCTTTAGTAATTTCTGTCAGGTTCTGTTGGTGAACTACACTCTAAGTCATCCGTAATAATTAGCCTCAATTCTAACAGACTCTTCTGGAACTGAATGTTTTCTTAGTAAGGGTGAATTTCATATAGTTTGGATAGGTCTTTCTATCTTACCTTGCAGACAGCTGGAGCACATGGTGGAGTGGGGTGACTATGCCAAAGCAAATCTCTCTCTGTAATGACCACCTTAAGGAAGAATGCAGTTAGCCAGTGAACAAGAGCTTGGGCCCAAAAAGAGAATGTACCATGGAAGCACAGAACTCTGCCTTGGTGTAACTGCAAGAAACTGTAGATCTAAGGGTCTTCAGGAACCTGGTCCCACATGGTTTGTGAGAATATCACACATTGTGCTTATTAAAGCAGAATTCTAGATTGTGCAAACCTGGTAGATACGCTGTATTACTGCGGCTCGTATCCCAATGCACATAGCCTGTATTTTTTTTCTCTGCAGTAATTTTAGATTTGCATCCTTAAGTAATTAGAATATTCCCTAGCCTCAAGGCATAGCTATTACATGCAACAGGGTCACATGCTCATATTGGTTCACTCCAAAATGACCCTTGGAAGGGGTCAAGGCCTGGCTCCATGTGCCACCAGTGGATGAGGACTGTGGTCTTTACCACTGCATTCTAGGGAGATTTTTCTTACTGTCTAATCCTTGCCCCTTGCTTTTCTACATATTTAGTAAAAGAATGGCAAACATATTTTAGTAACAGAAATGTAAAAGGCAGAAGGAGGGGGTGGCACTTTAATCTGTGCATGGTTCTATGTGAGCTTTGTGTGCTTAAGCAGCTTTGTTTACCTGGATATGAGATGTGAATAACCTAAGAAAACTTAATATGATGTATTCCAAAACTATTTCTCAGAAATAATTCTTAGATATATTTCTCAAAAATAAATAGATGAAAATGTAACCTCAAACTGGTATACTTGAAGTTAAACTGTTTGGACTTTTGTTTTCTTCGTGTTTATAAGAAATGTGTGCAAAGCATGCATTATTATATGATATATATTATATATTAATATATTATTAATATATTAATATAACTAATAATATATATTAGATATACTATCTAATACTCATATTTGAGAGGAATATTCACAAGACATGTCCCACAGGATACTGTTTATTATTATTAGTAATTATAATCATGATTTTAGCATGAAAAGAAACATAAATTTTAATTGATAATGTTTTCAAATATTGTAGATTTAGGTTCAAGAAAATCAAAACTTCTGTTCTTTGGCATCAAAGTGTGAATGACTTAAGATGTTTAAATCAATATTAATAGTCAACCCCAGGTAGGATGGTAATTTTAATGCTTTAATATGAAAGCTCTCATTTAACCTTCATAAACGTACTGTAAAAAAAAAAGGCAGATA
Organism: Apodemus sylvaticus; assembly: GCF_947179515.1. Lineage (NCBI taxonomy): Eukaryota > Metazoa > Chordata > Mammalia > Rodentia > Muridae > Apodemus > Apodemus sylvaticus. The sequence goes on along the minus strand of NC_067473.1, from coordinate 68,070,025 downwards.
ATATAGTTATACTGTAAAGCTTCTGACTCAACACTTTTTCCACAGCAGTACATTTTCTCTCTCATGGAATTAATGGACTAAGAAAGAAATGACAAGCTCTTAAAACAAGTCATAGCCCATAGGCAGGTAATTATCCATAGGCAATGTAACTGAATGGCCAGTTGCTGGATGTGTATATACATTCAAATATTTATTCATGTATATAACATGCATACATGTATATATTTTATGTGTACATATAAAATCCTATATGATATTGATAGCTTTACCTACAACATTGATTTCAAATACTGTAAATATTAGGCACATGGTGGTTTTGGCACTACTACGGATCTAATTCAGGACCCCAGACATTCTAGGCAAGCACACTACCACTGATTCACATCTGCACATTAATACTGAGTACGTTTTAAAGCTGTATCTTTCCCTGTTACTATAATTCCAAATTAAGAAGAATTGCTTTCTGGATATTTCTAAACAATAAAATCTATCATTCTAAGTAAGGTAACCCAATCACAAAAGAACACACATGGAATGCAGTCACTGATAAGTGGATATTAGCCCAGAAGTTCTGAATACCCAAGACACAATTAACATATCAAATGATCCCCAAGAAGAAGGAAGGAGAGGGCCCTGGTCCTGGAAAGGCTTGATACAGCATTATAGGAGATTGCCAGGACAGAGAGATGGGAAGTGGGTGATTGGGGAGTGGGTATCGGGAAGAGGGCTTATGAGACATATGGGGAGGGGGGAACTGGGAAGAATATAGAAAATAAAAAGAATTTAAAAAATAAAATCTAAATACAGCAATAATCTCTATCATATAAACAGATCCGATGATATTACTATTGAAATATATTTATATTAAAAACTAGTAAACATCAACCTAAATGTTAATGATTCTAAGTGTAAGTTTGGGAACGGATGTCTTCATAACATTCTTTTACAATTGTAGTTGTCTGACATAGCCACCAAAAAGAATAAACTATCTTGTAAGAGCTGTTTAGTGTTTTAAAAATATAATTAATAACAAACACATTTGGTGTGTCTTCTGTATAAATGTTAACTGGTCAAGGACTCTTTTAAGCATTGGAACTAAAATGTAATTATTTTGATCTGTTTTAAAAACTTCTGTATCAAGCAATCATAGGTTCTGTGGTGGTCTCTCTTTCTTTCAGAGAGGATGTACATAAAATTTTCGTGTAACTAGCTTATATAATTAAGTGATCATCTGTGATTGATCAAAGTTATTTTAGCTATTTAGTGCTGAGTTGTGTGAGCAGCTAGCTTAGTGTCAGTTAGTGTATTTCAGTTCACAGCCCCTTTCTTGTCTCCTTTCTGTGTCTTTGTTCATCATAAGCAGGATTTTAAAATCAAGGTTCACTAACATAAGTCCCAGTGCATATGAATGAAGCTCTGTTTCCAGCATGGGCCATTTTATATTGCATGATAGCACGTTTCAGTTAGTGTAGGTCAAATCTCTTGGTGCATGGAAACTCCAAAGTAGCATTTGCTTTGATGGGTCTGTTTGAACTATCATTTGAAGAAGGAAAATTAAAAATGTGATGCATAATAATTCTTCCCTGAAAAACAAATACTCTCTTTTGTCTCAAAAAATACTTTTCAGTCAGTTCTGCTTAGGTTGTATGAGAAGGAACCTTTTTGTGACAGGCCATAGTATTTTAGATCTGAGTCCCTAGGGATTGACAGCCATGCTGTGCCGAATTCCTGCTGTCAATATATAACCTTGTTTACCATGTAGCACATGTGGACAGGATGGTTCCAGGTTTACCATTCAAACTTTCTCATTTTCTGGTCCTGTGCTTCCCAGTGGGATAGAAACATTAGCTCTGTACATGAAGCATGAATTATACTTTATCTCCAAGTTTGATGACAGTTTGTAATACAAGTTAATAAGATTTATGGCCAGGAAATGAGATGCCCAGGAGTTAATACGATGTGCCTTTTACATTATCCTCTGTCCAGTGATTCCTCTGTAGGCTTCCCATATCTGATATGGAATTGTGTTATGGTGTTGGCTTCTGCCTGTTCATATCTCAGCCAAGCAAACTTCTAAACATGTTGTAAATATGCCTTCCTCATGATCTTAGTTCTGTTTTATTGCTGTTTGGTTTTTTTCTCTCATTTTCCCTCTCACTAGATGAATTACTTACTGTATAAAGTCCTGACATTTTGTGCAGTGTTCATTTGCAGTGCTGGTAATGAATATGATAAAAAGATGTTAATAGTCTGATCAAAAGAAGATGAATATTCATGAGGTAAATTTGGCATGCATGATGGTTTCTGATGCCAACTGAGGGCTCAGGTCTGTGTGCCCATGTACACATTTCCTCAGCACAGTCTCATCTTTGTTAATATCAAAGAATAGATCTCCACAGAACTTAGAGTGGGGTACTGAGAACTTTCCATTCTAGACCGTTCTGAAAACTTTATATTTATTACCCAACTTTAATTCCTTTTTTGGAAAATCACTATTTTTCTTTTCTGATCTATGCTTATAATATTTTTGAGTTTTGTCTAGTTTGTTAGAATCTAGCATAAATTATGCAATACTGAAATTTCAAAATATGAAGTAATCCATTTCCTCACAGAAAATGTGGTGTACTCATAGAATTCTCAGTACCAAATACAGGAAATGTCATATATGTGACTAATATTTGTCCAGCAAAGCATTAGGATCTCATCATCTGCAGTAGAGGACATGGATCTGGAATATGCTATGTTGAATGAAAGAACAGATGCAGAAAAACAAATCCCACATGATCCATCTTATGAGAATATTCAAAAGCGTTGATTAAAGTGTGTAATAGTAATTGCTGGAGGCTAGATTATGGGTAGCAAAGATGCTGGGAAGTTGCATAGCAGGAACTTAACCATAAATAGAAGTGATAAATTGTGGTGTTCTGCAGAACAGTGTGACTGCAGTTTCACAACAGCCCATATATTTTGTGAGTAACTAGGAAAGAGGAGTTTGGAGGTTCCAAACAAAAGGGCACGAGGAAGAGATGGAAATGCTGATTACCCATGTTTGATAAGCACATATTTTACACATGCATTGAAATAGCATAGTGTACTCCATAAGTATAGTGATTGTTTAATGTTAATCAAAACACTTCTAAAAATATCTGAGAAGTAGTGATTGTTAGCTGCCATCATTGATTTTCTATTGCACTGAACAAGTGAAAATGTTAAAAATTATCACTTTATTCCTTATAAATTTGTACAATTAAAGTATTTTTTACATAAAAATAAACATTGGTGTTGAAATGTAGCATCTTAGTTAGGATTTCTATTGTTGTGATAAAACACCATGACCAAAAGCAACTTGGGAGGAACAGTTTACTTTACCTTACAGCTTGTAGCCCATTATCTGGTGAGTCAGGTGGAGGCCATGTAGAGGTGTTGCTTACTGACTTGTTCTTCATGTCTTCTCAGCCTACCATGTTAGACAGCCCAGGACCGCAAGCCCATAGGAGACACCATTCACTCTAGCAGTGACTACAGAAAGCAGAGATGGCACCAACACTGTCTTCAGAGTGGCCAGAACAGGGAGATACATGCTGAAATTCTGAAGCACTGTGACCAAGCACAGAGCCAAATAAGGATAGCTTAGAGAAAAGATCTGACCCAGATTGGACATATAGTTGGTCGTAATTCATGGATAGTCTCCCAGATTAAATGATATCTGAACTCCAAACTAATATGAAGTTATAAAAAGGAAGGAATAGATATTTAATGTGGTACTTTGGAGAACATGGTGCAGTGTACTAGGCACTCTAGCTGGATGTAAAGGCAGGAGCAGCCGTGTGCAGTTGCAGTCCCATGAAGCTGTTTGTGTTGAAGGCCAAGGTCTGGCAGTTGGAATTTTATAAAAAAAAAATGACATTTAATAATAAATTTTAATAGTTGAGAATCACTTTTAGAAATCCCAAAAAGAAATGGCAACTAACTTTCAGAAGTAAACATGAATACGAACACAGTATAGCAGTGTTTGTTTGGGACATGTGCTGGAAAGTAGCTGTTGAAGAGACACAGAACAGTCAGTATTATTGATGCCTAGACTACAGGCCTGGTTACTGAGTGTGCCCTCTGGGATAGAGAATGCCCGTCAAAATGGGAAACTGGCCAGTTGATTGTAGTGTGTCAAGATACTGAAGTGTTTCTGGAATCAAGAAAAGTAGAAGGGTAACTGGTCTGGGCTGGAGCTCGTCCGTGAGGGGGATGCGTGTGCATGTGTGTGTGTGCATGTGTATGGATTATACACACAGTGCCTGAAGCCCTGGAAGAGACTGTTCACTTCCAGATACAAAGTTAAATGAGCAAGGGCAGACAGATGGACCTACGGAGTACCTCAGGATAAGTATCACAGATTTTGATTCACAATGTGAATAGGAACTGGGCTACTCAGTTTGGGCATGAAACGGAGGTAGAGTAACATAGATTTCTCTTGTGCTGTTCTTTACCACCTCTAACTTCACAGATCTCATGTGGCTTCCTTCCCTCTTCATGTGTTTCCTGACTGTCCTTGGGCTCTGAGTCAGATCTACTAATGTCCTTTTCAAGTCTGGGGAAAACTGTTCCATTGAACTTTCAGAATGGCTGTTGCTAATCTTTTCTCTGTTTGTGTGAAGTTACACTCTGCTTAGAAAAAAATCTTTCTGCTTATCACTCTTTTTAAGCTCTGCTGAAAATCTGAAACTTATAGACTGTGCTTGCAAACAAACCCTACTAGGTCTCCTTCATCTGGATTAGTTTTAAAATTTTATATCATAATCCACTCTGGCTCTGTGACAGAATACCATAAAGTGGCTGGCTTAGGAATAGCAGAATCTTACTGCTTACAGCTGTTGGGACTCGACAGCTGAACATCAAGGTGTTGGCAAATTAAGCTTCATGGATTTTTATTTTTCATCATGTCTATGTATCTGGGCTCCTAGAGCTGTGTACATCCTCATCCACCAGGGAAGAACCCTCATGATCTGATAGTGTCACGTCAGAGGCTAGTTTACAATGCACAATTTTTAACAAAGAAAATTCTCAGACATAGCATTTTTCAGATTTTTGCTCCTCTATATTTCCAATAATCTAACTACAAAAGAAAAATATTATGGTAAGTTTTTAATGGTCAGTTCCTTAAAAACATATAATTACCTCCATTTCTATCAAAGGTGAAATAACGGTTATCAGAACTGGATTACCTGAAATTGGCAGAATACAAAGAAATGAAAGATTTAGGTAATCTTAAATGGATTGTACTCACAGTCAAGGTGTTGGTTATTGACTCATAAGCAGGTTACATGCACCCTCAGGTTGGGAGTCAACTAGTTTTCCATTTGCCTTCTATCTTCCTAATTTGTTGGAAGATCATGGCTGCAGTGTGTTACCTGTGGGTAATGGTGGCACCAATGGGAGGATTTAAAGCAGTGTGGGTATGCAGTGTCCTGGGGGCACAAAATGAAACACATTCCTGCTTCCTGCCTACACCATTAAACGTTCTTTGACCTTAAAGAAGTCTTTTACTAAAAGGTTTATAGAAAGACCCCATCAGCAAAACCTTTCAGCAGTCCCTCGGTGATTCTGAAGCAGTGAGAAAATATAAAATTCTATCTCCATGGAAACTGTATAAAAACTTATTTGAATATCGGCCTCTGATTTTCAACCATGAGTGACAGAGAATCAGTATTAGATATTTGGGGCAACCCATGAGAGCCTGTGTGCAAGTGAAACAACAGAAGCAGTGGGGTCGGCATGTGCTGAGTGCTGTCATCATAAGTTATCATAATCCAGTTCTGGGTAAGGTATGGGGATATTGACTGGGAGATGTCATCTACACACACACACACACACACACACACACACACACACACACAGCCATCGTCCTCGGTGGCAAGGACATAAGTACACTGTGGCATGTATACATAGCTCACTTGAGCATTGCTTCAGCATCTTTGATTGAAAACAAAAGGTTGCCAAACCAGTATCAATGAACTGTGAAGGGATTTAAGTATTACCAGCAGGAGAATGAAATGAGCCTCTGAAAGGAAGATTGGCAGAAGTGAAACTTTCTATATAAAAAGCTCCCCTGAAGCTCCAGCTGGGCTGTTCTACTTCTCGGCCAATTAAGTGTTTGCACCTTTGAGTTTTCAAAGAATTTTGGTTTCATTTACTCCAAAAATGACCAAAACACGAAGTAAATAATATGGGAGTGAGTTAAAGAAATAAACTGGTATGTAGAAGAGAGGAAGATACTATTTCAAACTCAGCATTCATTCTGGAAGAAAGTGAGTCTCCATGCACCTCTACATACATGACACATGTAACATACAAGCACATATCCACTCCCTCAAAGCTCAGTTCTTCTATTGCTGTCTTAATGGAAGAAAAGAGAAATGTTTCATACCTCAGTTCTGTTGGAGAGTTTTTTGTGTCTTTTGAAAACCTATATTTTACATGCCTTTTAGAAGTAGTGTTTAATCCTTTATAGTTTTTTTTCATACAGCTGATAAACACTTTCAGCAAAGTAACAGAATACAAAATTAATTCACAAAAATCAGTAGCCCTCTTCTATACAGTACCAAATTAACTGAAAAATAAATCAGGGAAACAGCACCTTTTACAATAGCTTCAAATAATAAAAAAATTTCTTGGGGTAACTCTAACCAAGCAAGTGGAAGACTTATAAAACCTTGAAGACATTGAAGAAAGAAATTTAATACCATATGAGAAGGTGGAAAGATATCTCATGGTAGGATTGATATAGTAAAAATAGCCATCTTTAAGAAAGCAATCTACAAACTCAATGCAACCCCCAACAAAATTCCAACACAGTTCAACACATCTTTAAGGGACAATTTTCAGCTTGATATTGAAACATACATATAACAAACAACAAAACAAGATAGCTCAAACATTGCTGAATATTAAAAAAAAAAAAAAACTCCTGGAGGTATCACCATTTCCAATTTCGAGTTATATCTCAGAGCTTCTGGAATAAAAGCAGCATGGTACTGGCACAAAGACATGCTGATCAGTTGAATCAAATTAAAGACCCAGACATAAATCTACATGTGTGCAAACATGTAATTTTTGAGAAAGAAGCCAGAAATAAACACTGGCTTCTCCCGCCCTTTATCTTCAATAAATGGTGTTGGTCAAATTGTATGTCTGTGTGAAAAAGAATGTGAATATATCACTGTTTGCAGATGTTATGAGAGTATACATAAGTGACACCCCAATATTCTACCAGAGAACTTCTAGACTGATAAAAAACTTCAGCAAAGTGAATTCACTCAATCAAATCAGTAGCCTTCCTAAACAGAAATGATAAGCAATCTGAGAAAGAAATTAGTGAACTAAAGCTCTTCACAATAGTGACAAATAATATAAAATATCTTGGGGTAACTCTTACCAAGCAAGTGAAATGTCTGTACCAGAACTTCAAATGCCTGAAAAAAGAAATAGAAGAAGACCTCAGAGGATGGAAAGATCTCCCATGGCTCATAAATTGGTAGGATTAACATAGTGAAAATGCACATAGTACCAAAAGTAGTCCATAGATTCATTGCAATTCCCATATAAATTCCAACAGGATTCTTCACAGTCATGGAAAGAGCAATTCTCAACTTCATATGAAACACAAATAAACTTCAGGATGGACAAAATAATACTCATCAATAAAAGAACTCCACAGCTGATGGCAAAACCAAACACTTCTGTTCTAACAACAAAAGCTATAACAATAAAATGACTCTTGATGCCAATCAGTTATACTTATAGAATAATGCCTTGCTTAGATAATATCAGAAAAGCTTGCTCCTCCAGCAGATGGGAACAAATAAGAGACCCAGAGCCAGATATTATGCAGAGGGTAAGAGACTTTAGAACACTCAGCCTAAGTGGGTTGTCTCCATCTAAACCCTCTCAGAACCCTATAGAAGAGGAAGCAGAAGGAACTTAAGAGCCACAGTCAACTAACCTAAGCCCATGGGATCTCATAGAAACTGAACCACCAACTAAAAAGCATGCAATGGCTGGACCTAGGCCCCCTACATGTTTGTAGCAGATGTGCAGCTTGGTCTTCCTATGGGTCCCCTAACAATTGGAGCAGGGGCTGTCTGTGACTCTGTTACATGCCATTGGATTTCTTTCCCCTACCTGGACTGCCTGGTTAGGTGACAACAGGAGAGGATGTACCTAGTGTCATGGATGGAGCTAGGTGTCTCAGGATAGGGTGGTACCCAAAAGGAGCTTCGCCCTCCCTGAGGAGAAGGAAATAGTATAATGGAGAGAGGGATTTGTAAGGGCAAGACTTAGAGAAGAGGAGGGAGGAAAGGATGGATGGAGGGAGGGAGGCTGCAATTGGGATGTAAAGTGATTAAAAATAAATATATTGGGAGCGGGTTGGTAAAAAGAACTTAAGAGCCAGACAGAATGAAGGACACCAAGGAAACAAAGCCTTCCAAATCAATAGTATGGAAGTACATATGAACTCAGCATTAAGGCAGCATGCATAGGGCCTTCACAGGTCTGTACCTGATGGGGTACTAGAGCTCAGAGAAGTGGCCATACTCCCCCAACCCAAACCCAGATCCCAATTATCCCCAACTGACAACCTTGCAAATGAAAATTTATTTTCTTTCAAGGGAGTCTCATGGGGAAAAGATCTACTCTTCAAGGTAGACCCAATCCCAGTAGTTGATGGCCAACAGAAAATTAATTCAATGGCTTCTTTGGAAGTTTCTTGCCGCATAATGACATGTCAGAGCCTCGCCCCACCCACCCCTTTAATTTTATCTTATTTTAAAATTCTTTTTAATATTTTTCTTCTCTTTTTTCTAACTGTATAGGTTCTTTGCATGTATATATATATATGCAAAATATATAAATAAACAAATTATGGCTTCCAGTTTGGTGTTTTTATGGGTTTCCTGAGTATGCAAATGAGTGGGTCTTTGTTTCTTGTGCCTTTTCTTGGGCTCTTTATCTTCTGTTTGTTTTGTCTGATTCTAGTGTGTCCTTGTCTTATCTTCTTATGTTTTTACTTTATTCCCATCCCTAGAAGCCTACTTGCTATCTAATAAGAGAAAGAGAGTAGATTCAGATGGCGGGGAAGATGGAGAGGAGCAGAGGGAAACGAAACATTGATCAAGGTGTATTATGTGAGAAAAATCAAATCTAATCAAAGGGGGAAGATACGATCATTGATTAAAAAGAGGAAAATATTTGGATTTACAGTACTTGGAGTGAGTATATAGAGAATAGGTTAATTTTTATAATTTCATATATTATTATTGTATGTGTGACAAGTTCATGAGTGCAAGTGCATGGAACCCATGGTGCACATGTGAATGTCAGTGCTGGTGTGTAGATCCTGTGGTGCACATGTGGAAGACACTGCTAGTGCATGGATCCCCTAGTGTGCATGGGAAGGTGAGTAGTGGTGCATGGATCCCATGGTGTGCATGGGAAGATGAATGGTGGTGCTCGGATCCCATGGTGTGCATGGGAAGCTCAGTGGTGGTGCACAGATCTTGTGGAGTACGTGGGAAGGTCAGTGCTAGTGCACGGATCCCCAGGTGTGCATGGGAAGGTGAGTGGTGGTGCACGGATCCCATGGTGTGCATGGGAAGGTCAGTGGTGGTGCAGGATCGCATGGTGTGCATGGGAAGGTGAGTGGTGGTGCATGGATCCCATGGTGTCCATGGGAAGGTGAGTGGTGGTGCATGGATCCCATGGTGTGCATGGGAAGGTGAGTGGTTGTGCACGGATCACATGGTGTGCATGAGAAGGTGAGTGGTGGTGCACAGATCACATGGTGTGCAAGGGAAGGTGAGTGGTGGTACACGGATCCCATGGTGTGCATGGGAAGGTCAGTGGTGGTGCACAGATCCTGTGGAGTACATGGGAGTGTCAGTGCTAGTGCACGGAGCCCCTGGTGCACAGGACAGAAGGTCAGAGGACAGTGTTCAGGAGTGAGTTTGCTCTGTACTCCTTGAGTCCCAGGGATCAAACCTGAGATTATCAGGCTTGTTCAGAAAAGGCTTTAACTGCTGGAGAATCCTCCATAAATGATCTTTTATAAAGTGACTCAAAGACAGCAAACAAGTTGTACAGGAGTGCCACATTGCATTCAGGAATAGAGAGTATAGGGCAGAAACTGGCTGTGATAGAATAACTTTAAAGATATCCCACTTCTACCTTGTCTCCTCAGACAGACTGTACATATCCTTATCTAATATTCAGTCTTCCTTTCCAATTTGTATCCTTGTGACCTCCTTATGTTGTCAATTGCCCGAGCTAGTACCTCAAGTACAATATTGAAAAGATAAGGAGAAAGGGGGCAGCCCTGTCTAGTCCCTGATTTTAGAGGGATTGTTTCAAGTTTCTCTCCATTTAGTTTGATGCTGGCTACCGGTTTGCTGTATATTGCTTTTACTATGTTTAGATATGGGCCTTGAATTCCTGTTCTTTCCAAGACTTTAAGCATGAAAGGATGCTGAATTTTGTCAAATGCTTTTTCAGCATCCAATGAAATGACCATGTGGTTTTTTTCTTTGAGTTTATTTATGTAGTGGATTGCATTGATGGATTTCCGTAATTGAACCAACCCTGCATTCCTGGGAGAAAGCCTACTTGATCATGGTGGATGATCATTTTGATGTGTTCTTGGATTCGGTTGGCAAGAATTTTATTGAGTATTTTTGCATCGATGTTCATAAGGGAAATTGGTCTGAAGTTCTCTTTCTTTGTTGGATCTTTGGTGGTTTTGGTATGAAGAGTAATTGTGGCTTCGTAGAAGGAATTGGGTAGTGTTCCTTCTGTTTCTATTTTGTGGAATAGTATTGGTGTTAAGTCTTCTTTGAAGGTCTGATAGAATTCTGCACTGAAACCATCTGGTCCTGTGCTTTTTTTGGTTGGAAGACTTTCTATGACTCCTTCTATTTCTTTAGGCGTTATGGGACTGTTTAGATGATCTATTTGATCCTGATTTAATTTTGGTATTTGGTATCTGTCAAGGAAATTGTCCATTTCCTCCAGATTCTCCAGTTGTGTTGAGTATAGGCTTTTGTAGTAGGATTTGATGATTTTTTGGATTTCCTCAGTTTCCGTTGTTATATCTCCCTTTTCATTTCTAAGTTTGTTAATTTGGATACTTTCTCTGTGCCCTTTGGTCAGTCTGGCTAAGGGTTTATCTATCTTGTTGATTTTCTCAAAGAACCAGCTCCTGGATTCGTTAATTCTTTGTACGGTTCTTTGTTTCCAATTGATTGATTTCAGCCCTGAGTTTGATGATTTCCTGTCTTCTACTCCTCCTGGGTGAATGGGCTTCTTTTTGTTCCAGGACTTTCAGGTGTGTCATTAAGCTGCTAGTGTATGCTCTCTCCATTTTCTTTTTGGAGGCACTCAGGGCTATGAGTTTTCCTAGTAGCACTGCTTTCATTGTGTCCCAAAGATTTGGGTATGTTGTGCCTTCATTTTCATTAAATTCTAAAAAGTCTCTGATTTCTTTCTTTATTTCTTCTTTGGTCAAGGTGTCATTGAGTAGAGTATTATTCAGCCTCCATGTGTGTGTGGGCTTTCTGTTGTTTTTGTTGCTATTGAAAATCACTCTTACACCATAGTGATCTGATAGGAGGCATGGTATTAGTTCGATCTTCTTAAATTTGTTGAGGTCTGCCTTGTGACCAATTATATGGTCGATTTTGGAGAAGGTACCATGAGGTGCTGAGAAAAAGGTATATTCTTTTGCTTTAGGGTGAAATGTTCTATAAATATCAGTCAAATCCAATTGGTCTAAAGCTTCAATTAGTTTTACTGTATCCCTATTTAGCTTCTGTTTTCCCGATCGGTCCATTGAGGAGAGTGGAGTGTTGAAGTCCCCCACAATTATTGTGTTAGGTGCAATGTGTGCTTTGAGCTTTAGTAACGTTTCTTTTACGAATGAGGGTGCCCTTGCATTTGGTGCATAGATGTTCAGAATTGAAAGTTCTTCTTGGTGGATTTTTCCTTTGACCAGCAAGAAGTGTCCTTCTGTGTCTCTTTTGATGACTTTAGGTTGAAAGTCAATTTTATCTGATATTAGAATGGCTACTCCTGCTCGTTTCCTGTGACCATTGGCTTGTAAGATTGTCTTCCAGCCTTTTACTCTAAGGTAGTTTTTATCTTTGACACTGAGGTGTGTCTCCTGTATACAGAAAATTGTAGGGTCCTGTTTCCTTATCCAGTCTGTTAGTCTATTTCTTTTTATTGGGGAATTGAGACCATTGATGTTAAGAGATATTAGGGAATAATGATTATTACTTCCTGTCATTTTTAATGTTCTTTTTATATTTGAGTGGTTATCTTCTTTTGGGTTTGATGAAGGAAGGTAACTATCTTGCTTTTTCCAGGGTGTAGTTTCCCTCCTTGTATTGGAGTTTTCCTCCTATTATTCTTTGCAGAGCTGGGTTTGTGGAAAGATATTGTGTAAATTTGGTTTTGTCATGGAATATCTTGGTATCTCCATCTATGGTGAATGAGAGTTTTGCTGGGTATAGTAGTCTTGGCTGACATTTGTGTTCTCTTAAGAGTCTGCATGAGATCTGCCCAGGATCTTCTAGCTTTCACGGTCTCTGGTGAGAAGTCTGGTGTGATTCTGATCGGTCTTCCTTTATATGTTACTTGGCCTTTCTCTCTTACTGCCTTTAATATTCTTTCTTTGTTTAGAACATTTGGGGTTTTGATTATTATGTGACAGGAGGTATTTCTGCTCAGGTCCAGTCTGTTTGGAGTTCTGTAGGCTTCTTGTATATTCATAGGCATCTCTCTCTTTAAGTTAGGAAAGTTTTCTTCCATAATTTTGTTGAAGATATTTGCTGGTTTGGTTTTGTCTGCTAGGTTTCTCTGGCTTCCCATAGTGGCCCGGGCAAACAACCTCCTGGCCAGGTCGGCACACAGATGACCCACCGAGCAGCCCAGGACCTGGGGGCAGTCCAGGGCCTGACCGTCTGAGACCCCTGCTATGTCCGACTCGGGCTATGCCTGTTAGTTGGTTTGGTTTTGCCTGCTAGGTCTCTCTGGCTTCCCATAGGCAAAATGGCGGTGGCGTGCTCGCCGGCCTGGACAAACAACCTCCTGGCCGGCTTTGCACCCTGGTGCCGCGCCCCCCCCCCCCATCAGCCCAGGGCCTGGGTGCCGGCCAACGCCTGCAGGGCTTAGACCCCCGCGATGTTGGTCTCCGGTTATATTTGCATACCTCATTCTGATTTCTCTGGCGACCGAGAACCAATATGGAGGCCTTGTAACTGACAGGCGGGAGGCAGAGTTCTGATCTGGATCTGATTTCAAAAGCACATTGTAATTTGGAAATATTTGAAAATGCATTTAAAATTCCCAAGCCACTGAACTTTGTAGTTAAATGCAATGCACCAAAGACTCAGTGCTTTTCATTTCTGAGTTCTTGACTCACATGCAGGCTCTGAGTTCCTCCTTCTGCATTCCATTGCATGTAAAACGTTATACTATACTACTACTAGCAACATGTTGACAGTCGTTGACAGTCCAAGAAAAAGTCAAAGTTCTAAATTAGAGGAGTAACTTATATTATGTGAGAATTGATTTAACCCCATCATGTAGTTAAAGGATCCTTGGTCAGACGGCCAGGTAGAAGACTGTCCCTGAGCTCCTATTTATATGAGTTAATGTATCTTATTTTTTTGAATTTTGGAAAACCAAAAAATAGACATGATTCTATACTAAATACTATGAATACTTCATAGTAATCAATGTTACTAAGCTAGCTTTTCCCCTAGACTTTTAGTGAGCGGGTCTCTAATGACTCCCCACCCAAAAAAGGCATGGGTTTGTGTGTGAGTGAGTGTGAGAGTGTGTGTGTGTGTGCATGCCTGTGAAGATATTCCTGTCCTTACATCCACTGGGAATACAATATCTAGAACTTTTTTACTTGAAATAACTTCTGTTGTTATTTTTGGGGCTTTGCTATTAACATATAATTATCTTCATTTGGTACAGTTTATTTAGTATTATACGGCTTTGTTTCATTTATTATTTTTAAATAATTATATTGTTTGCTAGAGTTGTTTGTTCAGGAAATGGCTTTCTTTCCTGATCCCACAATGACCACCTTCTTTTTCCAGGATCTTCCAGACTCATAAAAAATATAAACAAAACTAAAATAGATTACATATATGAATATGTCCGAGAATATTTAAAATTTTGCCTACCTATTTTTCCTCTTTTGCTAATACATCTTAGAGACCAATAGTAGACTTCATTGTTATTCCTTTAGTTCAGCGACTTAATATTCCACAATGTGGAGGAACCCCAATATATTATATCCTAATCATTTGTTGAATAGCTTTTTGAAAGTACACGATATAAGTTTAGACTACATAATGCTTTGGATTCATAATATAGAGGTTTGAAAAATATTTTTGTGTTCTATATACATTTCTTTATACATATGCAGTTTTTTAAAGAATCTTTTTATTCTCAAAGCAATCTTATAAAAAAGACATTATGTCATTTCAAGAATGAGCCACTTGGAACCCAGTCTATCTAGGGATTATTCTGTTAGTCAGGATTTATACAGGACATGTCACTTTTGCCTTTCTCCATGGCACTTCTTTGTGTAATAGCTTAATGTGTGAGGTTTGTGTGATACCATGTACTTTAAAAGAAACTGTTTAATAAGGTAATTGCATGAAGCAAATTTGACCTGAAATGGCATCTATTGCTTTGATATGAGAAAACAAGGCTTCCACACTAGCATTTGTGCTTTGTAAATATGTTTTGACAGGGAGGTGGGGTAGATGCAATCAATGTTCTTGTCATGAGGAAACTGCTTTCTATTATAGCTCACATTGTGGTAATGAAGAATCAGATTCCTTCTTTCTGGACACAGGCATGGATATGGAGAACCCAAAATTAACACATTCCATGCAGTAGGAGTCCATTTCTATCCTATTCCAACACCCTCAAAAAGTGAGAGTATAGAAGGCATAGAGTGTGGAGCATAGGTCTTATTTTATCAAGCAAGTTTAGCATCAAAAATGTTGTTCAGTGGACAGTGGCGAAGGATTGATTTTTTTCCTGAGTCATGCTTCTATTACTACTGACAAGTGGACATTCTGAAATGTTGATAATAGTAAATAAAAGGTTGTGAGTAGACCTTCATTTTTTTAACTTTTCACATTGTCAGTTTTATAAGGGCAGAGAGCCAATCAAAAATAAAAAATGAACATTTTATATAGACATTCAACTAACACATTAGTTGGGGCTTATTTCTATCAATGTGATAAGATAAAACTAATTCAGTAATATATAGAGAGAGTATTCTAGATATCCAGAGAAGCATTGAGTAATATGCCCCAGAAAAGCATGGAAAGGATTCGTGGAGGGGTCTTTCCAGATCAAACCTAGAAGTCAACCAGTGAGTTGGGCTTACTAATAGTGGAAGGGGCAGAACAAATGCAAATTAAGCAACAGGACCAAAAGTGAGCACTGACAAGGTAATTTCAGGGGACTGTAAGAGGCCTGCTGTCTCCTGGGTGGATATGGACATTATAGAAGACAAGCCCATAGGCCATGCTAAAACATATGGTCATTGTCTTCTAAATATGCCTATTCTAACAGGAATTTGTGAAGTCCTCTCCTCTGCAGTTATGTAAGCTCTGGAACTACATATAGTCTTTCACTTAGGAACTGGCTGTATCAGACAAATGTCTCTCATTACTACCAAGTATATGATAAGGATTCATCTGTATCACAGATACTTAAAAGTGTGGTTTCTAAGTAATCATTAGTGATCAAATTGGGAGATCAGTGAGGTTCAATAAAGACAACAATGATGACCTAGCTCATGCTGACTGAGACTTTACATGTACCAAACATGTTGAGTGCTTATATTAATTACCTCAAATATTTTCTTCTACTATTACTATCATTGTCATCATCATCATCATCATTATAATTATCACTTACAGTATGCCCCCACATACTCAGGATATAAATATGAGTATCCAAGTTTCACTGGAGAAAAATCAAAGCACAAGAACTTATATGGAGCTTCTAATGTACAGATATGAGCTGTACTAGACATTGCTGCTTATGGATCTTTCTATCACCGTAGTTACTTCACTACCCTGCTCTGAGAAAAGAATCACCCAGGAATCTGCTTTACATGATAGAAGCCCAGAGGGATGGGACACACATAGAAGTCAATGGGAAGATCCTCATTCAGTTCATTGAACTAACAGCTCAGATATAAATATTTCTGCCCTGGGAAGCACCAGTGCTCAGCTGCCTCACTCCCAGTGTATTTGGAGTGTTGTAAAGTATGGCCACAGGACATTGAGAGCAGCATAGTGTCTCATATCATCAAGCTGGCTACATGGGAGCTTCATTTCTAAAACCCCTTATCTTTAATATGCACTTCTTTTAAAATAGTTTTGTGTACTGAACTTTAACTTTATACTTGATACAAAAATATTGATGTGAAAAGTAAAAAATTATCAATAATGCTATAGATTTTAACTCTAATCACTTTTAATGATGTTTCACTTTAAAACTGAATTAATATCCCAAAGCTACATGTTCATCTCAGTTGAAACAGAAATAGCCTATCTATAGGGATTGAAGAGATTGCTCTACAGTGAAATGTTCTTGCACAGGACACAAGTTTGTTTCCCAGCATGTGTGTTGGGCCACCTAGAACCTCTACTTACAACTTCCAGCTCCATAGAATCCAGTGCCCACATCTGGCCTATCACCTGCACATCTGCCCCCATTGCACATTCCCACAAACATGCACATAATGAGAAATAAAAAGTAAATCTTTACATAAATTTGGAGGTGTTTGTGTATATGTGTGTTACGTGGATATAGAAACAAAAAAGTTGCAGAGGTATTGCCATCAAAAGAGGGAAAGCATTTAGAAATGTTAGTTAAGTTAGGTGTGGAGTATCAGGCCTGTAATCTCAGCACTTCAGAGGTTGTGGCAGGATCCCTATGAGTTTGAAGTAAGGTGCAGAGTAAGAGCAACCTGTCTCCAATGAAACGAAGCACTGAAAGAACATGGAGATAGGAAATTATAGTATCGCATTATTGTGTTGATGTATGAAGCAATGTGATGTATATGGTCCTGTGCCTTATTAGTTAGGGGACATTTTAATTATTTTTTAAGATTTGTTTATTTTACATATGTGAATATACTGTTATCAATATTTTGATGCTTCTGATCAAGCAGTATTAATGTTTCTTTCTGGTTCTGAGTGGGAAGTTTGAGCATTGTTGTAGTATTAATTGACACATCCTGAAACTCAAAAAAGTCTCTGGTAAGTATGTAGCATTGTGGTTTTTGGTTTCCGTTCAGCTCCATGTGGGCATGGTAGATTAATAGCTGTCCTATTTTGTTAATGGCCAGTCTGGCGGGCTATTCAGTTTGGATTTGCTTTACCATCCCCATAGTCATTCATACTTGCTATTTGACATTTACCCCCAGGATTCCTTTCCCTCTATACATAGGACCATCTAGTGGAGCTGAAGAGATAGTTCTGACCTTAATATCATTCTTTCCTTCTGAGGTTCAGTTAGAACCTCAGGATGAGCCTGAGGTAGCTCACAACTACCTATAACTCCAGCCCCAAGGAGCCCTCCTTCCTCTTCTGGCCTCCACACCAGTTGTACACATGCCAACACACAGACCCAGTTGTATACACATAATCAAAAATAAATTATTTTAAAAATGAAGACATTCTGTAGCCAAATTACTCATGAAGCAATGTGCTTGCTGTGCAAATATGAGGATTTAATTTCAAATCTCCAGCAGCCATGTAAAGCTGACGTGGTAGCAGACATGTGTGATCCCTGTGATCCTGCAGGGAGCTGGGAGACAAGAGATGAGAGAATTCCTAGAATCTTGTAGATAAGCTGGCTTGGCACATGTACTGGTGACAAGAGGCCCTGTTTCAAACAAGGTAGTAGGTGAGGAAGAGTATCAAGATTGCTTTCTGATCTTTAAAACACACAGAAAGGGATCCAAACATACTATCTGATATATATTATACATAGTTTCTGTTTCATATTTTCATTTTATATTTTATATTTTCAGTATATATATTTTATTCTTATTTTCATGACTTTTTTTGGTATTCTGATTAAACCTAAGACTTTGCACAGGTCTACCATTGATCTATATTCCTAGTGTCATTTTACATTATTAATTAGTTAATTTTTTTATGGAATGTCTCACTTTCAAACAGAGGCTGGCCTTGTACTTGCAATCTTCCTGCCCTGCCCTTCAGATTTCAAGGAATTTGAGGTAAGTGCAGTGAGGCTCAGTTTGAAAAACACCTTTTTCATACAGAGAGAAAGGTACTTTTAAAGCCATAAACACATTGCCATTATCAATTTAATTTCAGTATTTGAAACCTAAATTTTTGCCAGGTTGACAAAATCATTTAAAATTTAATTTAAAAAATTATTTGATTTTTAAATATTAAAGTCATTTAAATATCCTTTTAAAATGTAAAAATTATTATTTGATAAAATAACATATACTGTTCATATTTTCTCCACCGTTTTAAAATGTTTTGCCATTTTTTTTCATTTTAGCTAGTTGGTATGTTTTTTTTTATTCGATATAATTTATTTACATTTCAAATGATTTCCCTTTTCTAGCCCCCCCACTCCCCGAAAGTCCCATAAGCCCCCTTCTCTTCCCCTGTCCTCCCACCCACCCCTTCCCACTTCCCCGTTCTGGTTTTGCTGAATACTGTTTCACTGAGTCTTTCCAGAACCAGGGGCCACTCCTCCTTTTTTCTTGTACCTCATTTGATGTGTGGATTATGTTTTGGGTATTCCAGTTTTCTAGGTTAATATCCACTTATTAGTGAGTGCATACCATGATTCACCTTTTGAGTCTGGGTTACCTCACTTAGTATGATATTCTCTAGCTCCTTCCATTTGCCTAAGAATTTCATGAATTCATTGTTTCTAATGGCTGAATAGTACTCCATTGTGTAGATATACCACATTTTTTGCATCCACTCTTCTGTTGAGGGATACCTGTGTTCTTTCCAACATCTGGCAATTATAAATAGGGCTGCTATGAACATAGTAGAACATGTATCCTTATTACATGGTGGGGAGTCTTCTGGGTATATGCCCAGGAGTGGTATAGCAGGATCTTCTGGAAGTGAGGTGCCCAGTTTTCGGAGGAACCACCAGATTGATTTCCAGAGTGGTTGTACCAATTTGCAACCTCACCATCAGTGGAGGAGTGTTCCTCTTTCTCCACACCCTCTCCAACACCTGCTGTCTCCTGAATTTTTAATCTTAGCCATTCTGACTGGTGTAAGATGAAATCTTAGGGTTGTTTTGATTTGCATTTCCCTAATGACTAATGAAGTTGAGCATTTTTTAAGATGCTTCTCCGCCATCCGAAGTTCTTCAGGTGAGAATTCTTTGTTTAACTCTGTACCCCATTTTTTAATAGGGTTGTTTGGTTTTCTGGAGTCTAACTTCTTGAGTTCTTTATATATATTGGATATTAGCCCTCTATCTGATGTAGGATTGGTGAAGATCTTTTCCCAATTTGTTGGTTGCCGATTTGTCCTCTTGATGGTGTCCTTTGCCTTACAGAAACTTTGTAATTTTATGAGGTCCCATTTGTCAATTCTTGCTCTTAGAGCATACGCTATTGGTGTTCTGTTCAGAAACTTTCTCCCTGTACCAATGTCCTCAAGGGTCTTCCCCAGTTTCTTTTCTATTAGCTTCAGAGTGTCTGGCTTTATGTGGAGGTCCTTGATCCATTTGGATTTGAGCTTAGTACAAGGAGACAAGGATGGATCAATTCACATTCTTCTGCATGCTGACCTCCAGTTGAACCAGCACCATTTGTTGAAAAGGTTATCTTTTTTCCATTGGATGTTTTCAGCCTCTTTGTCGAGGATCAAGTGGCCATAGGTGTGTGGGTTCATTTCTGGATCTTCAATACTGTTCCATTGATCCTCCTGCCTGTTACTGTACCAATACCATGCAGTTTTTAACACTATTGCTCTGTAGTATTGCTTGAGGTCAATTCGACAGCATAAGGAGGTCAAAGGGATACAAACTGGAAAGGAAGAAGTCAAACTATCATTATTTGCAGACGACATGATCATCTACCTAAGTGACCCAAAGAACTCCACTAGAGAGCTCCTACAGCTGATAAACAACTTCAGCAAAGTGGCAGGTTATAAAATCAACTCAAGCAAATCAGTGGCCTTCCTATACTCAAAGGATAAGCAGGCTGAGAAAGAAATTAGGGAAATGACCCCCTTCACAATAGCCACAAACAGTATAAAGTATCTTGGGGTGACTCTTACCAAACATGTGAAAGATATGTATGACAAGAACTTCAAGACTCTGAAGAAGGAAATGGAAGAAGACCTCAAAAAATGGGAAAACCTCCCATGCTCATGGATCGGTAGAATCAATATAGTTAAAATGGCCATTTTGCCTAAAGCACTATACAGATTCAATGCAATACCCATCAAAATCCCAACTCAATTCTTCACAGAGTTAGAAAGAGCAATTATCAAATTCGTCTGGAACAACAAAAAACCCAGGATAGCTAAAACTATTCTCAGCAACAAAAGAAAATCTGGGGGAATCAGTATCCCTGACCTCAAGCAATACTACAGAGCAATAGTGTTTTGCCATTTTTATTTGAACGGAGATGAAGTAAGAATCACATACTGCAACTGACTGCTGGAGGATCCTTTAAGAGGGCCCGTTGTAGCTTTCATACATTTGTTTTATATGAATTCCTTCTCTATTTTCTCTTTTCTTTTACTTCTTTGTTTCTTCTCATTTTATTTCTTGTGTCAGTTGCAATGTGGAGGTTTTCACAATTTAAACTGTTCACATGAAAGTGTCATTTGATAATTTCCAGAGACCACTTATTTTCCTAATGGGTAGTTGGTGTTAAGCTGTGATCGTGACAATTAAAGTATTTACAGTGGGCATGGGTGCTTCTGAAGTAGATGGCCTTGAACGAGGATGCCTTTTCCTGTTGTTCTTCTTGACCTTCCAGAGCCATTGGTGGCAGTTGTTGACATCTATGTATCTGTTTCACTATCCAACTCAAACATTCACTTCTACCATTTTTGTTCAACTGCCAAAACACTTTTACACAAAGAAGCTTTCTTTATTTCAGGAGGTAATTGTTTTTTGACAACTAATTTTGCTAAAGACAGGAAATAACACTGATTCCCCATTTACTTACATGGTTTTATTTTTTCAAAACCATAAAATGATTTCCCAGAAAATTTTGTTGTCCATCCATTGTTTGGGTATTTTTCCCAGTCTACTGAATTTAAGCGTATGTGATGTGAAGGATTTAGTTGTTCTAGTGTATTTATTGCTGTTCAAAGGAGTGTTCCTTTGGCCTGCAGCAGAATACTCAGATTGCCACTTGAGTCCTTTCTTCATATCTACTGGCTGAAGCTTAGGGTCTTTGCCTGTTCAGTTTTTGTCAACTTGGCACAAATCTAGAAATATCTGGAAAGAGTGAACCTCAGTTGAGAAAATTTCTCCATAAGGCTGTCCTGTAGGCAAATCTGGGAGGTGTTGTCCTGAAAACAGCTGATGTGAGAGGGTGCAGCACACATGGGCAGGGCCATTTCTGGGACTGGGTTATATAAGAAAGAAAGCGGAGTTGTCCAGGAAGCAGCACCCACCATGGATTCAGCTTCAGTTTACCTTCAGTAGCCGCCCCGACTTCCCTCAGCTATTTAGGATGACATGAAAATTGTAAGACGAAATAAACCCCTTCCTCCCAAGTTGCTGTTGGTCATGATTCTTTATCATTACAACAAAAAACTGAACCTGTTTAAATAGAGTCCTCAGTAGGTTTTATGTAATAGCAATTAAAGAAGGAACACTTTTAACTTGAGTAGGAGGTTGGCAAGGACCATGAGAGGAGAATGGGGAAAATGTAGACATGAAAATGATGTAAAAAAAAAAAAAAAAAAAAAAAAACCAAAAACTAATGTATATAATTTTCAAAATTTATAAAAACAGTTTAAAAAATAAATAGTCCATAATCAAGGCTTTAAGGAAGATGTTTGATGTTACTAACTTGATTTAGTAGCAAAAGCTAGTTTTCATTTGCTTGTGTTTATACTTCCTGTTCATAACTAGGAAGAAATGATATTCCAGAGGACAGAACATTTAATTTTTATAAAGCCTGATCTACCCATCTGTTCTACAGTGGACCAAGGTTGCAACATTTTACTGAGAAACTCGTGTAGTCCAGTGGTTCAGAATTTCAATTTAGGTTTGCTTTATAAATTTTACAGTCTTGTATTTTATGTTCTAATTTTGACTTAATTTTGTCACTGTGAGGATTATAAATTAAAATTATATTTATTTTCATGCATAGTTTCAATTATTTTGTGACAGTTTTTTTGAAAAGTCCCTTTGCTCTTTAATATGTTCTATTATCAAGTCAGTCAAAATCGATCATCCATGTGAGTGTGAATTATTTCTGCTCTCTCTAATACACCCAACTGATCCTGCAGTCGCTCAGGCTTGGCTCAGTTCTGTGATCACTTTTGACTACAATGAACGGTCTTGCTTTTGTGCTTTTGTATTTTTGCCAATGTTCAGTGAAGGGACTTTTCAGCTCTAATGAACAGCCATTTTTATTTTCTCCAGAACTGATGCAGAAGTAAGGGTGACTTCCAAATGCCCCACAGTGTTATGCAAAGAGATTGGTAAGCTACAAACAGGTACTTGTTGACCCTCAGTGTAACCAACCAAGTAGATGAGAAGAATATCCCAGTGTAGTTTTAATGTTCCTCCATGTTCTTATAAATGAGGCTAAGCACATGAAAACCTGTTCATGTTCCTTGTTTTAGGAATTGCCCATCTTTCATCTTGAGTAGTTGGCCTTTATTCATCTGTGTTAGGAGAAACAGTTTATAATTAGTAACTCAATCCAGTATCCTTTTGTGATTGTAAACTTTTCTGTGTGTGTGTGTGTGTGTGTGTGTGTGTGTGTTCTTACTTAATACTACAAGATAGCCTAAGCTCATTTTGCATATCCCCTATCGGTACCTTAGAATCAGTCATTTCTCCCTAGTGCTCTCTTCCTTTCATTAGACCATGGTGTTAGACACCAAGAACTGGTTGGTTATCACAACTACAGTGCTTTAATCAGCTCAGGAAAAAAGCAAATAAGTATCTGTTAGTCTACGAGTATACATATATTTATATTTCTATATATCGGATGCTTATATTTCTATTATTGGTATACTTGCATCTCCATTTGTGAAGGCATGATTTATAATTAGTATCTCCAACACTACTCCTGTGTATGGAACAATCTGTTTGGTTCCCCTGAGCTACTCCAACAGTATTGAACCTGGCTTCTCACTCCTGCCATTCAGTTAATTCCAAAATGTATATGCAGGGGTACTAAAATTGTTAATTGGAAAAATAAATCAATGATAAATAAGTAAACATTTTTTAACAGTACTCAAATGAGAAAACAGCTGTGCCAGCTGGAAATCTTATGTACTTGTATGTACTTTTGCCATGGGCAAAATCATCACAATTACTCTTCCTTCCAAGTTGGGTTGACACACTTTTGATTATTCTCTTCAATGAGATTGATTCATGTATTTTTCATATGAAAAATGTATATTTTTCATAGTCTGCATTCTTTCCTAGAGTCTTTTAACCTTGCAAATGAATTTTATTGTATAAGATGCAACAATTGTGTACGTTTACACAGACCTTTGACGTCATGTACATACACGGTACCCAGGCAGAATTTCTTGAAGTTCCAGTTGTTTCTTGTGTTCTCCCGACCCCAGGAGGGTCTGGTCTGCAAAGTGTTCTTATAGCTTTACTTAATTTTTTAATGCATATAATATGAATATTATGATTTACAGTTTTGCAGACTGGCTTGTTTGCTTAGCAGTGTGTATGAAAATCCTGTGTAATATTCTCTGAATTTTTCATTGATATTATACTTTTAAGCTTGATCCATGTTCTTCTCTGTACACCGATTTTTTAAAAACTTTTTCAGCATTATATATTTCCACAAATTTACTCTCTAATGGACAGTTTCCTGGCATATCTTTATGGACTTACATAAGCCCTTTTTAGATAATGTGTATGTTTATAGAAAAACAGAAACATTACAAACTCCTTTTCTTTAAAAAAAATCACTTTTTTGCATGTGCATATGTATATAAGTACTGCACAGAACAAAATCTGATATGGTCAAACAAAGTAGCATTTAACCTACAATGTAGCGACTCATTTCCTAATTGTTTATCACATATTTTTGGATATAATTGTAGGAATCACTTGCCATAGTGTCTGCTAACTTCTCTTTTTTGTTAATACTACTGAATCACATATCCTCCTGGGCTTCAGGCATTTCTGTTACAGAGAGTCCTTATTTTGCTGCTTAGAAGCAGTCCCTTACATATTTTAAACATCAATCTATTGTCACCTTTGAATATTGCAAAATATCTCTTCTTCCTCCACTATGTATTTATGACCATTGTCAGGCAAATTTACTTAGTCCTCTAATTTTTGAGCTATGGCTATGTGACCTGGGAGGTCTATCTGGTTGTGTGTAGTTGTTTCTGAAGCATCAAGTGTGGTTCTAAGTTCAGCCACTGCCGGTGGAAACCTGCCCTCAGAACGAGTTTCAGACTTTCCAGCTGATCTTGTTTCTTGCTCCAAATGTATCTTTGTTGATGTTTTTTTTTTCAGATCTGTATTATTAATACTTTAAATTCCTGGTAAGATTTATGGAATTGGCATTAAAATTACTTTGAATTATACTACACTTGGGTTTATGCATTTAATTTTTTTAGTGTTCAATTTTTCTTATTCCAAGTATGTCATCTATTTATAGTCAGGATTACCCTAAAATGCAGAGTTCAAAGCCAGCTCAGCTCTTGCCCTCAATATTTTGGGGTGTTTCAGAGATTTGCCAAGTGTATTTCATAAAAGATTAATCATATTGATCCCTTTGTAAATGGTGATATGTATCCACATTATTTCAACTCTAAAAAACAAGTCAAGGTGGTTCACATCTGGAAACTGAATATGAAAATAGCTTTGATGTGGAATATACTGTGAAAATGGACAAAGTTACCACCTGCTGAATATTTAGTGTTTAACCATCTTCCTTGTGAAGAAAATGTACACCAACATATTAATTGTAATTTGTACTAGTAAATTGTAATTTGGTACAGTTATTAGTAAAATACCTTAGTCACAGAGTTTTTAATTAGAAGACAGTTCTTTAGTTTTTCAGGGTTTTTTTCACAAGTGGTCTTCCAAACAATAGAGAAAACTGTGAGTTAAACATTAACATAATTTATTTCTTTTTTATACTCACAGAGGTAGCTCATCTCAGTTTGTAGTTTTTCACTACTTTTCTGGTTTCATACAAATGAAGAGGTATTCCCACTTTCTTTGTTAAAATAAATCTTTAATTTGCCTTTCTATAAGCCATAACAACTAATTATGGAATGTGTATATATTCTTTTAAGTGGTCATCTAAGTGCTTTCAGTTGTAACTGATTTCTAATTAAGATGTAAATGTTAGGTACATTCATGGTTTGTGGTCTTCAGCTGTGTCCATTTAGTTATTAGTATGAGGGATTAAATGTATTGTCCATCAGTGCTTAGAAAAGTATTACCCCCTCCATCAGGAGAAGCAGCTATCCTTGAGAAGCATTTTCCCCTTCAGTACTGAAAACAGAAGAATGCCTCTACAGATTTGCTGGGGACTCATTAAAACCTCCAGTGCTTTCAAGCACCAGTCATCAGTTTCCATTTGTAGGGGAAATCTCATTATCTGCACCAGATTCATATATTCATTTAAGTACTTAGAGGACTTGTCATAACTTCAACTCCATCTCTGCTATGGTAAATGCCAACACATCTCTATTTTGGCAGTTTGTCTCATAGCACTAGGACCGTGCATGCTCCTAGATGAAGGGCACTGTGTCCTGAAGAACCCTGAATCTTTCACAGTTCCTCCATCTCTGCACACTTACTACAGTTGTGTTTACCTTTTCATCATTTTAAAACCACCTCACAAGCTTGCTACTCAGTTAGAGATGCCAGATGAACCAAACACCTGGGTAAATACTGACAATGTGAAAGCAGGGGGTGAAAGAAGAGCTTCTCAGCTTGTCCACAAGGTGCTAGAGAACAGGGTCGTGGGAGGCCAAAAAGCATCACATTTACCTTAATGCTTTGCCTTTTCCACACTGCCTATGGCATGCAGACTTCTCTGACTGGGGTGAGTATGTGCATGGAGAAGTGCATTTCTGAGAAGTGTCAGGTGGGTGTGGTACATTAAATGCAGACTATTACAGGTACCATGTTTCATCTTTTTTGTAGATTGTATTTTTTAAATTGAGTGAGTTAATTTATCAATAACCAAAACTAATGAGTACTCAAAATGGATGAGACAACTGTCCACTGGCTCTCAGAAAAGATTGTAAGAGGAAAAATGTGTTATTGAGAGAGGAGATATTACATGCTTTAAAAAAAAACCTCTGCAGTTGTTTCTCTTATAAGAAAAAGAAAAGTAGACTATGAAGGCTAGTATTGATGGACCCATCTACAAAAGAATTCCTCACCTAAGGGAGGTGAACACTGAAGAAGGGTGGAAAGCCAGAGAATCAGGGAGTTTGCTCTGAGACTAGGTTTCCTAGTAATATCAGAAGCTACACCCATAAGGTCTCACTAGGTAGTTTTAATGTCATCTTGACCTAAGCTAAAGTCATCTGACAGGAGGGAACCATGATTAAGAAAATGCCTCCATAGGATAGAACTCTAGGCAAGCCTGTCCTAGTATTGAATGATCGGGGAGGGCCCAAGCCATACGGTACAACCTATGTGTTGTACCCTTATGCCTTATGACCTTTCTGTAAGAAAGCAGGCTGAGCAAGCTCTTGGGATCAAGCCAGTAAGCATCACCCCTCCACTGCCTTTGCACTGGCTCCTAACTCTAGGTTCTTGCCCTGTTTAAGTTACTATCCTGACTTCCTTCCATGATGAATACTGATATGGAAGTGTAAGTCAAATAAACCCTTCTCTCCAACATTTCTGGTCATTGTATTTTATCACAGCAGTTGTAACCTTAAGACATTGAGCTAAACAGTGAGAATACCAATGGCCATGCCAAAGTGGGTGGGAAAAAAAAAAAAAAAAAAAAAAAAAAAAAAACGTTCGCCAGGCCTCAGCCCTACACAAGGAACTACAAGGAGTTACGGAATGCGAGAACAGGAGAAATAATCTTCCCTGAGGAAGATTATACCAATTGGTAGTCCAATACCAAATAGTCAATCCTGAAAACAACATACATACAAGTAACATACTGACCAAGGAGGTTGTATTTAGAAGTACACATGTACACACATACACATACACACACATACACACACACACACACACAGCAGTTAACTGGGAAAGTATCATGGGTTTGAAAGAGCAAGGAGAGTTATATGAAAGGGTTTGGAGGGAGGGAAGGTAAGGAAGAACTGATAACATTATATAATGGTCTCAAAACTAACAGAAGAAAGTAGGTTAATGTTTCATGAAATAATACATGGTAATCTATACTACCGCCTGCGGGCAAGGCACCAGTGAACAGGCTGGCCTATTCTCAGACAGACAGTCTCTCTGACTCAGAGCTACGAACTCTCTCCACCTGGCTCACCAAGTTCCCAGAGCGAGCCGCCGCCACACATGCCCCACACTTCCAAATACACATGGCTGGCTGGGGTGCCCTTGTCACTGTACCTTTCTCTGGAACCTAGCTGAGTCGCCGTGTGAAGGAAAACAGCACAGGATCATAGTTTAGAATGAACAGACAACACAATCACTGAGCACAGAAACTAGCATCCTAATTTTGTAAACTATTCTAAATTATAAATCCTCTGGTGGCAGATCCACCTAAACCGGGGACCTCTGGCTACCTACATTATGCCTCCCTGCTCATCCTGTCCAAAAGGAAGTTTCAGCTCTCTGACCTGGAAGTCCCGCCTCCTTCTTGCCCTGTGATTGGTCCTTTGAAATCTTTATTCATTGGGGGAATATTCTGCCACTGGTTAATACCACTCTGCAGACAAGTCGTATTTTTCTTTGATTCCAAGCACACTGCCAAGCTCCTGCTGCAACAGCATACATGCAAATTACAGGTTGAAGAGCTAATTTTTAAAAAATGAATAATATTTAAAATATTTCACTGATAATTTAAAATTATTCCAAAATCTTATTTGCCCAACATCTTCTATCAGCTATGGCATTCTGTTATGGTCTGAAAGTAAAAAGCCCCTTCCAGTTTTGACTATTACACAGATTGTGTGGTCGCACTGAGTAGTAGTTCCAGATATGCTTAAGACAAAGCAACAGAACAGTGGGATTTTTTTTAAGTCTGACAGAATTTGGAATATTTATTGCTTGTTTTTTCTTTTCCTGAAGGAACCTCTGTACTATTTATTGGGTTGGTTTTTATAGCGATGTGGTACTCAGCAACCTGACATTGCAGTGTCAGTTGACCAAGGCATCAGAATCCGAAGCTAGGTCTTTGTGATGTAGACAGAGTTCTCAAAAGAATGCTCTTGATAGACTGTAAGCGACCATTTCCTTCTCATGTTCTCCACTGATCAAAGTAATGAAGGTAATAGAGTGTGAACAACACAGAACTTGTACTTACCAAATACCACTTAAACAGGAAAGCTAATTTCAGCCCCTACAATGAAAACTGTATCTGGGATCTTAACTGCACTGTGGAGCAGTCCTCTTCTCATGGCTACGTGTTACTTAACAAGAATTAATGTCACAGCAATAAAAACATGTGAGGCCTACATTAGCAATGTTTTCAGCCTTGTGCCCATGCCAAACAGACTGTATTAGAAAGCAAATCAAAATGAGAATGGTCATACAGAAGTAACTGCAGAGTAAGGTGTATCTGGTACTGAGTAGCATTTTAGGATATGTAGATGCTCATGTTTATGCTGAGGCTCCCCACAGTACATACGAGCACTGATATCAGGGGTCCTCTGGTGCTACCATTTCACCTTCACCTATGTCCACAGTACATACGAGCCCTGATATTGATGGAAGTTAGAAACAAAAACGAAGTTAAGACCTCACAGAATCCACGGCCCAGGCATAAGGCAGGCCAGGGGCAAACCAAGACAAGCTGGGGCCTTCTCAAGTTTGTTAGAATAGCAGGATGGTCCTCCCAAGGTCGTTAAGAGATTCCAGAAACTAGTCGGCCAGAAAGGTAAAAAGTAGCCTAAACAACCTCCACTGAGTCATGGGCCATCTGGGCTCCCTCCCCCCACCCTTTCTTTTCTCCTGTAGTTTAATGTTAACTAGGCCCTCTGCTAACAAGATAAGTCTCCCACTCCCCTATCTTCTACTCTCCTACATTGCTGATGCACATACTACCCGCTGATGTAATTGTATGCCAATTACTCCCTCAATGTATGAATTGACTAATTATGTAAAGCATGCGAAACCCCCTTGCTTTTTCCCATATAAACCCCTAGCTTTTGAGCCTCGCCGGGGACTGCTTTGTCTCTCGCACGAGACGTGTCAGCCTGGAGCTCCGCAATTAAACTGCCTCGTGTTTTTGCATCAAGCCAGTCTCTCGCGTTTTCTTGGGTGTGCGCCAACCCGCACCCAACCCGAGACTCGAGTAGGGTCTCCCCATTGGGGGGTCCTACAATATCAGGGGTCCTCTGGTGCTACCATTTCACCTTCTTCTATGTCCACAGGACATACGAGCACTGATATCAGGGGTCCTCTGGTGCTACCATTTCACCTTCTTCTATGTCCACAGTACATACGAGCACTGATATCAGGGGTCTTCTGGTGCTACCATTTCACCTTCATCTATGTAAGGTTTGATTTTGTTAATGTTAGTAAAATACCTGAAGTCGGGGTTCTAAATGTCAAATGTTCTCGTAAAGTTGTGTTACTAAATAGAAGGGATGGAAGAGGACAATAAACACTTTTATTAATGACTGTAACTAGCAGGAATTATAAAAAGTATTCTACTCATGTCAGGTCACATTCCCTTAGGCTTTCTTCCCATAAATGTCACAATTCAGCAGTAAGAACACCAATCTTACTTTGACTGTCTTTCTGCCCATGGTGAGAAATGGTTTATAAACAGAGAAATGGAATAATTCGCATGGACTGAAGAAATTCTTCTCTTCAGATTCTACCTCACAAACTCAGAAGGGCAATTGCTGACTTATGTAACTCCTTACCTCAGTAGTAAGTTTGCACTACAGTTCTCATGATTTTAAATCTGAGGTAGAATTAATTATCTAGTAAAACATTTTGATTGGAGCACAAAAAATGAGATTCAGCAATGATTGGAGCACAAGAAATGAGATTCAGCAAATCTGACCTTTTCAGCATTTTTGTATCCTATAATTTTAAATTTTATAACACACAGACACACACACACACACATACACACACACACAGAGAGAGAGAGAGAGAGAGAGAGAGAGAGAGAGTAAATGTTATAATTCTAAGTTAAAGTTTGACTTCTTTAAGATACTGAATTGGGTTGTGACATTACCTGTTAGATATCTTACTTGAAAGTATGTTTAAAAAGAAAGGTATAGTATCCTAGATTTGAGTAAATCAAAAATATTGACACAAGAACTAAGGAGTGGCCTGGGACAGGACCCTTCTACTTTCCATCTGCTCCCAGAGCTGATCCTGTACCACAGAACTTCATACCAAATAGCACTGGAAGAGAGCTAGCCTCCCAGGAGTTCAGACAAGCCTGAGAGCAGGCGAAACATCCACCACTGCTGCTCAGAGGGACCCGCCCAGAACCCTCAGGACCCAGGAACTGAGGAGTGGCCTGGGACAAGAGCTTCTGGTTCCAGTCTGCACATCCTTGCTGATGGAAGCCTGATAGGGCTGTTTCCTATGAGGCTTTGCCAGAGTCTGACAAATACAGAGGTGGATGATCGCAGCTAACCGTTGGACTGAGCTCAGGCATCCCAGATGGTGGAATTAGAGAAGGGAATGAAGGATCTGAGGGGGGTTGCAGCCCCATGGAGGGAGCTAGGGTATCAGCAGGCCAGACGCCCCAGTGCTCCTGTGGACTGGACCACGAACCGAAGAGTACACATGGAGGGCCCATGGCGCTGGCTGCATAGGTGGCAGAGGATGGCCTTGTTGGACATCAGTGGGAAGAGAGGCCTGTAGACCTGAGGGTGTTCAATGCCCCAGTGTCGGAGAATGCCAGGGAGGGAGGACAGGAGTGGGTGGGTAGAGGAGCACCCTTATAGAAGCAGGGGGTGGGAAATGCAATAGGGGGGTTCTTAAGGGGAGACCTGGAAAGGGGGAAACATTTGAAATGTAAATAAAGAAAATATCCGCTGTAGGAGCTCTCTAGTGGAGTTCTTTGGGTCACTTAGGTAGACGATCATGTCCTCTGCAAATAATGATAGTTTGACTTCTTCCTTTCCAATTTGTATCCCTTTGACCTCCTTATGTTGTCGAATTGCCCAAGCTAGTACCTCAAGTACAATATTGAAAAGATAAGGAGAAAGGGGGCAGCCTTGTCTGGTCCCTGATTTCAGTGGGATTGCTTCAAGTTTCTCTCCATTTAGTTTGATGCTGGCTACCGGTTTGCTGTATATTGCTTTTACTATGTTTAGGTATGGGCCTTGAATTCCTGTTCTCTCCAAGACTTTAAGCATGAAGGGATGCTGAATTTTGTCAAATGCTTTTTCAGCATCCAATGAAATGACCATGTGGTTTTGTTCTTTGAGTTTGTTTATGTAGTGGATTGTATTGATGGATTTCCGTATATTGAACCAACCCTGCATTCCCGGGATAAAGCCTACTTGATCATGGTGGATGATCGTTTTGATGTGTTCTTGGATTCGGTTGGCAAGAATTTTATTGAGTATTTTTGCATCGATGTTCATAAGGGAAATTGGTCTGAAGTTCTCTTTCTTTGTTGGATCTTTGTGTGGCTTTGGTATCAGCGTAATTGTGGCTTCGTAGAAGGAATTGGGTAGTGTTCCTTCTGTTTCTATTTTGTGGAATAGCTTGAAGAGTATTGGTGTTAACTCTTCTTTGAAGGTCTGGTAGAATTCTGCACTGAAGCCATCTGGTCCTGTGCTTTTTTTGGTTGGAAGACTTTCTATGACTCCTTCTATTTCTTTAGGCATTATGGGACTGTTTAGATGGTCTAGTTGGTCCTGATTTAATTTTGGTATTTGGTATCTGTCAAGGAAATTGTCCATTTCCTCCAGATTCTCCAGTTGTGTTGAGTATAGGCTCTTGTAGTAGGATCTGATGATTTTTTGGATTTCCTCAGTTTCCCTTGTTATATCTCCCTTTTCATTTCTAAGTTTGTTAATTTGGATACTTTCTCTGTGCCCTTTGGTCATTCTGGCTAAGGGTTTATCTATCTTGTTGATTTTCTCAAAGAACCAGCTCCTGGTATTGTTGATTTTTTGTATGGTTCTCTTTGTTTCTACTTGATTGATTTCGGCCCTGAGTTTGATGATTTCCTGCCTTCTACTCCTCCTGGGCGAAATAGCTTCTTTTTGTTCTAAGGCTTTCAGGTGTGTCATTAAGCTGGTAATGTATGCTCTCTCCATTTTCTTTTTGGAGGCACTCAGGGCTATGAGATTTCCTCTTAGCACTGCTTTCATTGTGTCCCATAGATTTGGGTATGTTGTGTTTTCATTTTCATTGTGTTCTAAAAAGTCTTTAATTTCTTTCTTTATTTCTTCCTTGACCAAGGTATCATTGAGTAGAGTATTGTTCAGTTTCCACGTGTATGTGGGCTTTCTGTTGTTTCTGTTGCTATTGAAGACCACTTTTACTCCATAGTGATCAGATAGGAGGCATGGGATTAGTTCGATCTTCTTATATTTGTTGAGGTCTGTCTTGTGACCAATTATATGGTCGATTTTGGAGAAGGTACCATGAGGTGCTGAGAAAAAGGTATATTCTTTTGTTTTAGGATAGAGAGCTCCTACAGCTGATAAATAACTTCAGCAAAGTGGCAGGTTATGAAATCAACTCAAGCAAATCAGTGGCCTTCCTATACTCAAAGGATAAGCAGGCTGAGAAAGAAATTAGGGAAATGACCCCCTTCACAATAGCCACAAACAGTATAAAGTATCTTGGGGTGACTCTTACCAAACATGTGAAAGATCTGTATGACAAGAACTTCAAGACTCTGAAGAAGGAAATGGAAGAAGACCTCAAAAAATGGGAAAACCTCCCATGCTCATGGATCGGTAGAATCAATATAGTTAAAATGGCCATTTTGCCTAAAGCACTATACAGATTCAATGCAATACCCATCAAAATCCCAACTCAATTCTTCACAGAGTTAGAAAGAGCAATTATCAAATTCATCTGGAACAACAAAAAACCCAGGATAGCTAAAACTATTCTCAGCAACAAAAGGAAATCTGGGGGAATCAGTATCCCTGACCTCAAGCAATACTACAGAGCAATAGTGTTAAAAACTGCATGGTATTGGTACAGTGACAGGCAGGAGGATCAATGGAACAGGATTGAAGATCCAGAAATGAACCCACACACCTATGGCCACTTGATCCTCGACAAAGAGGCTGAAAACATCCAATGGAAAAAAGATAGCCTTTTCAACAAATGGTGCTGGTTCAACTGGAGGTCAGCATGCAGAAGAATGCGAATTGATCCATCCTTGTCTCCTTGTACTAAGCTCAAATCCAAATGGATCAAGGACCTCCACATAAAGCCAGACACTCTGAAGCTAATAGAAAAGAAATTGGGGAAGACCCTTGAGGACATCGGTACAGGGAGAAAGTTTCTGAACAGAACACCAATAGCGTATGCTCTAAGAGCAAGAATTGACAAATGGGACCTCATAAAATTACAAAGTTTCTGTAAGGCAAAGGACACCATCAAGAGGACAAATCGGCAACCAACAAATTGGGAAAAGATCTTCACCAATCCTACATCAGATAGAGGGCTAATATCCAATATATATAAAGAACTCAAGAAGTTAGACTCCAGAAAACCAAACAACCCTATTAAAAAATGGGGTACAGAGTTAAACAAAGAATTCTCACCTGAAGAACTTCAGATGGCGGAGAAACATCTTAAAAAATGTTCAACTTCATTAGTCATTAGGGAAATGCAAATCAAAACAACCCTAAGATTTCATCTTACACCAGTCAGAATGGCTAAGATTAAAAATTCAGGAGACAGCAGGTGTTGGAGAGGGTGTGGAGAAAGAGGAACACTCCTCCACTGCTGGTGGGGTTGCAAATTGGTACAACCACTCTGGAAATCAGTCTGGCGGTTCCTCCGAAAACTGGGCACCTTACTTCCAGAAGATCCTGCTATACCACTCCTGGGCATATACCCAGAAGACTCCCCACCATGTAATAAGGATACATGTTCTACTATGTTCATAGCAGCCCTATTTGTAATTGCCAGATGCTGGAAAGAACCCAGGTATCCCTCAACAGAAGAGTGGATGCAAAAAATGTGGTATATCTACACAATGGAGTACTATTCAGCCATTAGAAACAATGAATTCATGAAATTCTTAGGCAAATGGATGGAGCTAGAGAATATCATACTAAGTGAGGTAACCCAGACTCAAAAGGTGAATCATGGTATGCACTCACTAATAAGTGGATATTAACCTAGAAAACTGGAATACCCAAAACATAATCCACACATCAAATGAGGTACAAGAAGAAAGGAGGAGTGGCCCCTGGTTCTGGAAAGACTCAGTGAAACAGTATTCAGCAAAACCAGAACGGGGAAGTGGGAAGGGGTGGGTGGGAGGACAGGGGAAGAGAAGGGGGTTTGCGGGACTTTCGGGGAGTGGGGGGGCTAGAAAAGGTGAAATCATTTGAAATGTAAATAAATTATATCGAATAAAAAAAAAGAAAATATCCAATCAAAAAAGAAGAGAAAGAAAAATTATTAAGCTATTTAGAACTAAATCAGTGGTAGCCTAATAAAATGCCTTATGCTGGCTAAAACTGACATCTTAAGAGATACAGTTGTAGAGATAGTTGAAGAAATAATTTGTTTGAAAGAAAATTGTCTAAATAAACCATCTTTAGAACTTGAAAAAAATCTTTCCATGTTATAAAAAAGTGCTGTTCTTCCTGCTAGATAATCTTCCTCTAAGCTGCTTTTATAATACTCTTCAGATTAGCATTGACTAGGTTTCAATGTACAGTACTATGTTTATATGTTCATTCATCAAGCCATCGTTCCCAGTCAGAACTTGTCAGTTCCACACCCTGTGCTAATGCATGCCATTGGTTCCAGGCTGTTAACTGGTGTGCGCCCTTTGTCTTTTGTTATCTTTCCTTTGCTATTCTCACCCACAGTCCAAATTTCCTTACAGCATGAGTTGAATAATTCTGCTTTCAGCTTCCAACACGATGGACTTTCCAAAGAACCCTTAAGTTCTACTTCAGCTTATAGCCAGAGATTGGACAAGAAATTGTGGTTTCTGTTGGCTAGTTTCTTTTAATTATATAAATTAAACAAGACTTTGATAACAACTCTTTATCTTGCTCCTGTGAACACAGATTTTTTTAATAGTAATTACTGCCAACATTTTGGAGGGTTTGAGTGTCTCATGGCTGTAACTCTACTCTTGCTGCTTTTTGTGATTACTGAGGCTACCCTTCTGTTTATCCTGAATGCCAGGGCTGTCAGCGTGGCTTAGTTGGTAACATACCTCCTGTGCAAGGACCTGAGCCCCTAGCACCTCTATAAAAGGTGATCCTGAAATGTAATGATAAGGACTAGAGGGGCAGACTCAGGGAAACAGCAGGGCCTCAGTGGCCACCCTTCCTGTCTGGATCATCTCTCTCCAAATCAGGGAGAGGTAAGAGGTCCTGGACTGAAGTATAAGGTACTATGAGATAGAAAAAGATGCCAGAAGTGAACCTTTGGCCATCATATGAATGCAGAGACACACATGTACACATATGTATAACACACAACAAAACCTAAACAATTGAATTGTACATATTTCTTCATAGCTCTTACGTTAGAATATTGGAATCCTCAAGCTCTCTGATAATCCCAAGTATGCAAAACATCCCTCTTAGTGGTGGCCGTGAGGGAGAGGAACCTTTCTTGAGAAGCCTGGTAAAGCAAGTGGTTCCTGTAAAGCTTCCTCTTGACCCTGGTTTTCATTCCTCCCCAGCTTCTTCTCTCGAATTTTTTTAATCTACTCACAGCCATAGTTAAATGAAGGACTTAGTCTTTGAAAGCGTACTGATTCTTGCATGCCCGTTCTCTATCTACCACCCCATATCATCACCCCCATCTGCTGCTGAGTTCTAAAGATGTAAACTTTACCAAGAGTGAGCCCCTCTGCCCCATCTTCACAAAGGCAATTGAGTAGGTTTTCTACAACATTTACCAGAATCCTTGGAAAGGAACTCCATCCTCCACCAACAAAGCATTGCAATTCCCGCAAGCTTTCTGCTTTCTCTCCTTGGGTTTCATCTTCTTTGAACTAGTGTCCTTGGCCTCAGTCTTATCCATCCTAGCATGGCGCTCACACTTGCATGCTGTTCAGCTGCGGCATCTCCTATAGTGTTCTGACCCTTGCTTCCCCAGCAGATAGGCTAATTTCAGCCTTTGCTCTTGTTCCTGGGCTAGTGGCCATGAGAGAGAGGAGTGCTGAACAAAAGGATGACCTGTTGCTTTGCAGGTCATGTGTTTGTTCAAAGTCATTTCAAGGATTAGAGAGTTTAGTCTTTAATAGGAAAATGCAGGATGACTCCCCACAGCCTGTACACTTTAGGTGAATCAAAAGGTTTTAGCTCATTTAGTTCAAGTATCCCTACTCTGTTTGTTTATTTTTTCCCAGAAGAATACTCACCTTGACATAAAAGACTTGGTGGGAAACTAAGGACATACCCTTAATGGGGACTCTGTCCTTTATAATGAAATCCTGGCCATGGTCCTTAGGTTTTTTTATACCCTTGTGAAAATTGAGACTTACATAGACTCCTTCTAAGGAGGCCATGAAGTCTATGCTACTTGAGACAATTCACCAGGGTTGCTTTCCACATGCACCTTACTGTGGCATGCATACTTTTTTTTCTAAAGGAAAAGAATAAAATCCAAAACTTCCCAGTACCTCACTCTGAAGCATCAGTCATGTGGCATGGTGTGTCAACAATTTCCTTTGCCTTAATATTATGGTGTTTTCCCTATTGGAGCTGTCTCTGTTGTTTATTAGTACACAGAACAAAATAATAGTGATAGGTGCTTTATGTGAGCCTCTTCTTCATCCTAGGCACTCTGTACCATTAGATAAGATCCATGCTAAAAAAATAAAGTAATTGATAGAAGGACGTTTATTATACAAAGTCACACAGCTCGGTAGCAGAAGGTCCAGCCTGCTTCTCAGGACAAAAAAAAAAAAAAAAAAACTGATTCTCTTAATTCCAGTTGATGCCAACACAAAGATAAATAGATTAATAAAGAAATTGAAGTCAAATCGCATTATTGTTAACAAATTGTCACCTTGTGGCTGCTAATGAAATTTTATTATCTATCCCTAAGATACAAAACTAAATAGAAAGCAATATCTAAATTTTCATACAGATAAGTATATCATACATCATATATTGAAAAAGATGAGTTTAACTTAAAGATTGCTATTTTGCCTAACACTTTTTTTTTTTTACCTTTTCTCAGGAACACCAGCACATCTCAGAAGTGTTTGATAACCATTTCTGTAAATATCTTAAATAATGTCACTAACAGTAAGAAAAAGACTTCCCAGGACCTCTTCCCTAATGACCCCGGCAACAAAAAACAGTGATCTTTCATGGGGAAAATTCCAAAGAGTTAGCTCTCTTTTTAAATTTTTCAGTTTAAAATGTTTCTTTCTTTTTCTAAGCAGCTTGTGTACCTGCTTCACTTGCCAGCGTGGCATTGACTTTTCTTACAGCGCTCCAAAATCATTCATGTTGTGGTCATTTTGGGGGTAAAATAACTATGTTGTGCTTGGATTTATTGTGACACACAGAGGCTAAATTTGATTAGTTTGGATTCAGAGGGTAAAATTAGACTGGTTATTGAAATGCCAGCATTACTCAAGAATGGGACCTGTACTTTTATAACCTCAGAGACTGTTTTCCTACCAATGACTGAAGAAATTAAGCTCTAAGAACATCCCTGGTGCAGCTTTTCCAAGGTGCCTGCGTTCGCCAGTAAAAATGCAGTGTGCTTCCCGTGGAGGTTTGGAGGGGGAAATGCTATCAGTTATTTAGAATCTGATTTATACCTAAAGAGAGTGGCTGCCACTCTGTGATTTCAGAGAAGCTGGGTATCAAGGAGCAATTTTCAAAGAATTGAAAGCTGGTGCTAGGTTATGAATAAACTCAGGAAAGTTCTGACCTTCCCTGTCAAATGATAAGGCTGTAAATATGTTGGCAACTCCACTATGATGTAAGTACCTGGGTGTTTTTTTTTTTCCATCTCTGTGAAGCTCTCAGGGTACAGAGAATCAATAATAGCAAGCTAAAACAAAATGTATTGTATGAAAAACAATTAGAAAAGTAAATAATCCTGTATTTAGTGCACAGGAGGCTGCTGTCCGTATGTTGCCTCTGAAATATGTCTGGAATTAGATTTTTCCCATTTTAAACAATAACATCCTAATGAAATTGAAAAGACTGAATAGGTCACATTTTAGTGTTTATTTAAATGAAGACAGCTTAAGTGACTATTGGATAGAAAGTGAGGTAGTTTATAATATATTTAATGCTTTCTTCCCATTATGCAAAATTTATTTTGGAATGTGGATAGTTCCTGCTAAAATGTAGTCTTTTAAATAACTGCTTAAAATATATAGTCCAGAGACAGCATCTACTACCACATGCTCTACGTGCCATTTGTAGGATCTGTCTAATCTAATACCTCATGGGGATCCTTTCTTCTTTCTGACCTTAGCACTATCAAGTTGGCAGCTCAGAAGAAAATAAAGATGAAGAGAGAGGAATTATTTCAGATAATTTCTGGGTGCCTGGAGCTTTTGTGTGTCTTGTTTTGGTTTGGGTTTTTTGTTTATTTGTTGTTTTGTTTTCCTTTCCCTTTAGGAAACACATACACACACACACACACACACACACACACACACACACACACACACACACACAAATAAACTTGCCAATCCTTCACTTTTTTAAAACTGATCTATGTGCTCTTTGTAACAAAAGTTTAAAAAATGAATTTTCCCTCTTCTGGTCACTAAAATCGAAAGGACATAGAAGGAGGGAAGAAAGACGGCTGTCAGAAGGCAGATGAAACAGTACAGGCCACCGCATCTGGACAGGGCTGAGAGTAGAGAGCTTTAGCCGACTGTTGCATGTTGTATCTTAGAGTTTCTCTCTGGTCAGGATTTGGAAGTTGGCTGGCTCTTCAAGCAGAGGGTCTTAGGAGACTCATTTGTCCTGGCATGGGTTCACTTGTGGCATGCAGCCCACTCCCACAGCAGGGGAGCTGGCACTGGCTGTCCATACACAGAACTAACAGATTAGTCTCCCGTTGGGCCCTTGAGGTCTTTGTGACACAAGGACTAGCCTTCCTCAAAGAAGTAAGCTTCAAGCAAGAGAGCAGCTGTCCTTTCCTTCTTTTTCTTACAATTTCAGCCTCAGAATTTACAGATCAACACCTTGTCCATCCCTCACACAGATAGGTCTTATTAGCTCTATGAAATATAAAGAAAAAAATACCAGATGTTATTGTTCATGATACAATGAGTATCATGTTGGAGACATTAATACAGAGCAGTGTGACAAAGAAAGATGTGGCCTCATTCATGCACATATATCTTTGCAATAAGAGAGACTATACCTTCAGTCAAGTGGAGGTCGAGTGTGAACAGGTCACCCTGAGGGTACCTACAGAGAGAAAGCATGAAGAATGTTGACATGTCACATGCTGCTTCAAACACATATGACTCCTGTACTGAATTGTACCCTCATTGTAATAAGCTCTTTTGCAGTGCAGAGGTGGAAGTCAGTTATATTCTTGTGTGTTTCTTTCAGAAATTTTACCATCATTTTGCCTCATTGAATCAGAAGTTATTTTTTTCCATATTGTTTGACTAAACTTTTTATAGCTTCAACAGTTAAAGACATAACACCCTGAATGAGGGACTTCAAAGACTGGACTTTGCAGCATATTATATGGAGAGAATCTCTTATGTTCTATATGGAGGTATCACATATCCAAAAAAAAAGCCAATGACCTATTAGCAAAAAGCACAAAGTATTAATAGGTGGGAGTTCTGGTAGAGAGGAACTCTGGGATAGTAAAAAGCAGAATATTCACCCCCTGAATTCTGAGGAAGTCAGACAGGAAACTAGGAAAGGTAGCTAATGAGCCATGTGACATAGGTCGGAATAAATGTGATAATACCTTACAAGCTAGGTGGGGAGCAAGCCAGATCTTATGACCTAAGCATCTATTCATAGACAGTTAAGGTGCCAAGTTGTATTTTGGGAACAGGGATGTGGGTGGAAGAGCTTGCCATTACAATATTACATAAAATGTGTGCAGGTGCTCAGACTATAGGTTCAGGGGAGTATTTGGAAATGGAGGTAGGTAAGGTAGTATTAGAACTGAACCTTTGGACATATTCCTTGTTATAGTATATGAATAACCTCAGTAGTACTTTATAAAATCTGTGGGAGGAAAAAAATTTACTTTCTTTCAAAATAACTTTCTTATAGTATTTTTAATGCCTTTTGATTTTTGTTTTCTGGATCATATCTAGTTACTGAATTCAAATTTTAGATACTTATAAAAATTTTTTAAAAATGTGTTTTGAGAGCATGAATGACTACAGTATATGGTCGCATCTACATCTTCTTGAACTGGTCATTTTCAAAACATAGCCACATGAATAAATAAAGGAGAACTCAAAACTTGTATGCTAGGTAATATACTCTGAAAATTGGTGCTCTTTCTTTCAAATTCAAAGGTTAAAATCCTTACTCCAAAGTCATAATTTTTAGGACACTGTTATTGTTTGAATGTGAAATGCCCATCATGGGCTTCATGTATTTGAATGCTTGGTCCCCTAACTGGTGGTGCTGTTCAAAGAGCCTTTATGAGGTAGAGCCTTGCTGGAGGAAACAGATCATGAGGCTTTGAGGTTTTATATCCTGACACCACTTCAAGTTCTCTCAACTTCCTATGTTGATTCAACTGCTTCCTAAGTCCAGCCTCATGTTCCTACTGTCATGCCTTCCCCTCCATGATGGACTGTATCATTCTGAGACTGTAAACAAACATAAAAAAATTTCCCCCAATTTGTCCCCCCATCTTTTATCACAGCATCAGAAGTAACACATAGAGAAATAGTGAGGTCATAAGGACAGAGGCCTCATGAATAGAATTAGGGTTTTGTAAAGGGCATCCTCAAACAGTCCTTGTTCCATGTACTCCTGAAGACACTGAAACCCTGCCACATGTGAACTACATAGTCACTGTCAGCTTGAGTCAGCCGCATCTGGACCTTAGAATTCCCAATGCTATAAATGTGAAAACTTCCTTATTATGGTGTGTAAATCACAAGTTTATACTATTTCATTATAGAAACTAAGGCGTGCAGTTCTTTTCATTCAATTAGCGCATTCTCATTTTGTTTGCTCGGCTAGTTTGATAGTTGTGCTTGGTTTTCCGATATAAAGTTGACTTTAACATTAGTCAAGGGCACCAAAAAATAGCCATGGATATGGCTAATATAAATGAAAATATTAGAAGCCCAGCTTGGATTAGATCTGCTGGACATATGTCCTACTTCATTCTCATCTAGTAGAGACTGCCTGGAGATTTTCACATTGAAACACAGTCACCTTGTCTTATCCTTATACTCCATTCCCCATCTAGTCTGAAGGATGTATGGTTTCTGGGACAACAAAAAAAGATCATTGTTGTGGAGTGCCTGTAAATACAGACTGGCAAGAGGGAAGGTTATAAGGGAACATGATTGGTTTTAGAAACATTGTGTGAAGCAGATCTCTGCTCTAGGAGACCCTGTATACTTGCATAATGGGCAAGTAAAGGCGAGGCAGTGGACATGAGGAGAAAATGGAAATACATTACTCAGTAGTGATATCTCAGCACCACCTTTTCAATTGTGATAAAAGTTGGGAAACAGTTACAGTGTATTTTGGTAGCTGAGAATGGATCAATTATTGCTGCCTTGTTATCTTCTGAGGTTGGATTGACATTTGGCAATTTGAAGAGTCTGGCTGCTTAAAGACCATTGGTTGTTTTATGTCTGATTATTGTTTCTCATAATTTTCACAAAATAAATATTTCAATGTATAAAAAGAAAGAAAGAAGGAAAGTAAAAGATCTGGGCTAGGGTGGGGGGGAGGGAGATGGCAGCTGCTGCCCCAACCAACAGAGGAGCTCCAAGGAAGACCCACAGAGTCTCCAAAGGGTGACAGGGTGACAGGGTTGGGGAAAGGGAGTCTGCAGAGCCCATGGTAGCTCCAGAACAACTTTTATTTTAAAGAGCAGGTATTATGGGAAGTTGTGTTTAAAAAGTGAAAAGTGGACTCATAAAATTGGAAAGGAAGCTAACAGGACTGAGCCGCATGAAACGGAGAATTACAAAACTGATGCTTCACTGCTGCATCTTCAGCCCAAAGGCTGAAAGCAAAGGGTTGGACCAAGGCCACTACGGGGTGGCTCCTGCTAGCATCTAAAGTACATCCTGGCACTGCAGATAGACAGACCCAGACAGGAAATCATTTACATCAAATATATGATTTTTAAAAGGTATATTAGGACCCATTACTTTTTAGAAAATAATTCATCGTGCAATTCTTTTTTAAAAAATTGTATTTTGTGTATGTGTGTAGCCAGTATGTATTTACTCCTGTGAGTGGGTATAAACGTAAGTGAAGATGTACCAGGTGACTTCCTCTATCATTGTGCACCCTGTTTGTTGGAACACTGTCTCGATGAACCAGGAGCTCACCAAACTAGTTGGGCTGACCTCCTCCCTCTAACCAGTGCTGTCCTTAGAGCATGCCTGTGCAGCAAGCATTCTATGACTAAGCCACCATCTTGACACTGTCATGTAATTCTTTAAGTATTTTTAGAAAGGAGAAGGATATTTTAGAAAATATGTACCTAATAAACAGTTCTACCTTGGAAGCCTGACTACTCAAGGGTAATTGGCAAAACTAACTTGGCAGTTCACAGGCTCATGTTGAATAGGATGCAGTGAAGGAGTGGAGAGAAGGCAGTAATAGAGAGATGTGCAGAGGTTATTACTGAGTAGGGCTGGACCCAGCATGGAAGGGCTATAGCTGCTGCTGGTGCAGCTTACCCTGCTGGGATATAGAGAACACAAAGGCTATAAGCACAAAGGTCAACCCAAGCGGGTCTCAGGAGCAGCATGTATCATGGATGGGGAGGTGTGTGGCAGCCTGGAACTTGCACAGAACCTGCCCCTGGACACCATGCCTAGCTACAAGATCACCCTGACTCCGGACAACTGCAGGATATCCAAGATGAGTCTTAGTGATGGTCCTGTATTTATGGGTGCTTCAGAAACCAGAAACCTTGAACCAGACCAATGACTCATTTCAATAGATATTTGCATGTAATGATGCTTGGGCCAAAAATGAAAAACAAAACAAAACCCCTGCAGTGTGACACACTGTAGTTTCTAATGCTCCTATGATATACAAATATGCAGTAGAGAGATTGAAAGGTGGCAGAAGGAAGCAGTGAGTACTTGGTGGAGAAAAGCAGAACTAGAGATGCAACTGCAGGGTCTGGTGTGAGAGAAGGCTGCAGTGGGCAGGGGAACATGCCATCATCCAGTATGGTGGCAAGGTAGTGTGCAGCAGGCTGGAGCTTATGCACACTCAGCCCCTGAACATGCAGCCCAGCAGCACAATCACGTAGGCTCAGAACAACAGCAGATGTCAGAGAGGAGGAATGGTTTACTTTCTAGATTGGACCTCTTTGAAATATCTCCATGGTCCATGCTGCTGCCCTAGGCCGTTTTATAGCCCAAGGTTCATGTGGGTATCTGTAGTCTGTGTTTCCACAGAAGGCCACGTTAGTGTCAGTGGTCTGGGTTGCCACCAGTGGCCATTTGGATGTGAGTGGCCTATATTGCCACATGAAGCTATGTTGATATTCTTGGTACATGCTCTCACTGAAAGCTATTTGAGGTCAGCAGTCCTGCTGTGGCTGTGTTGGTCCTACTGCAGGCAGTATCCTTGCTGATGTTCGCTAGCCCATGTTAGCACCAAAGGCCATGTAGATATCCATGCTCTGTGCTGCCACCTGGAGCCAAGTTGATGACCATGGGCCATGCTGTGGGGGTGGGAAGGGTGGAGGGCTATCCAAGACCATATTGATGTCAAAGGACCAGGCTACCACTGAAGACAATATTGGTATCCATGGCCACTGATGCAGCAGGGGACCACATTGATTTCCGTGGGCTATACTGCTACTAGAGACAATGCTATGATCGATGCCACACACTGAGTCTGGAGACTGTATGGATATCTGTCGTGTGTGGTGTCACCAGAAACCATGTGGAAATACATGATCCATGTTCCAGCTCACTATAAAGAGCAAGGAAGCTACAGTTGAAAAAGAGAGACAGACAGAAAGGTTGAGAACCTCTACCCTTCCTTATCCAACCCACTTCCAAAAAAGTAACAGCC
Organism: Apodemus sylvaticus; assembly: GCF_947179515.1. NCBI lineage: Eukaryota > Metazoa > Chordata > Mammalia > Rodentia > Muridae > Apodemus > Apodemus sylvaticus. Next base: position 68,025,209 of record NC_067473.1, on the reverse strand, counting down.
TAGCCAGGAAGCCATCAAAGAAAACTCTTAAAACTTGTGAGATGAATCCTGAAATGTAGTTCTTCACAGTTAAGGGCTTCTGATAGGGGTGTGGGTGGGGAGGGACTCAGTGTTCTTTAAGGTGCTGGCCACCAACACATTTGATCATACTCCAGTGAGTATACAGCCAACACAAATTGGACTCTTGTTTTGTTTGGTTTATTTTTTGTTTGTTCTCAACATTACCATCCTCTTTCCCCTTCTCCTCCTTCTGTTCAGCCTTCTCTTCCTCCTCTACCTTCTGTTTTCAGGATAGGTCAGAAAATTCTGCAGCAGACCTGGGAGGACTGAGAAATGAGTACAATTAGGAATACTATGATGAGTTCATTATGTGAAATAGTCATAGACTCCATTAATATTGGGAATTTCAGAACATAAGGGGTATATTGCAGGCATGGTACCTGTTATGCAGTATCACAAATTCTTGGAACTTTTCGAAATGATGGACAAAGAATGATATATATATAAATTTACTAAATATCTGGACACGTGATCTTCTTTAGATACCTTAATGAAAGTATTCTAACACAGATGTTTTAAATATTTTCTCTTTGCTAATATTTTGCATTATTCTCATGAGGAATAATCACTTACTTTTTAAAAACCATACTGTGGAATGTAAACCTGTACTTGAAGCAAACTCTCAAACAAAGGAGCATAGATAAATCAGTATTCATAGTTTAAATGCCTAAATCTCTGTTCTTAAAACACTTAGTATGCCATAATCAAGTCCTGAGATGATGAGCTCATGGAGCCATATAACTTCCATTTTATACAACAGATGTATACACAGCATATATTGTAAAGTGTGGTTTGAGCACTGTTGACAGGTTACTCATAAAAGCTGGTTGAGTCCAGTTTTATCCTAGTATTTAATTAGGTGAACATTGACTAGGTAGTGTGTGCCTTTTGTGTGCCTTTCTGTTCACCTGGTGCCTTCCTGTACTTTAAAGCCCCCCTCCATTAATTCTATTCAAATTTTCAAATAACTTTTCAAAATTATTGATGCATTTTTATCAGTAATTATTCTGTTTGCTCTAAACAATTTCCCAGTCAGATATTTATTGAACATATAAAGACATTCTCCCTCTGTGCTGTTAATTCAGCCAGCAAAATAAAAGCAGGCTTTTTATCAGCTTTAGAGTAACAATATGAACCTTTTTGCCAGATGCAATTTAGTAGCAAAATGCGGCATCTTGTGCCATAGGTAAAGTTTGCAGCAGTTGAAAGGAAATCATTTGTCAGTGCTAAATGATAAACATAAGGAAATCACATGCAAAACAGGTTTTGCCTTTCTTTGTGGATTCTCCTTTTAAGGCAGGAGGAACAGTGGAAGTGCAGAAGAATGTGGCCATCCCGACCAGGAGTGGCATCTCATGGAAGGCCACTCAGTGAAGATTATTTTGAAACTTAAGTCATTAGGCTGGCTCATAATGCCCTTCCATGTAGCTCCCCTCTGGCTCTGCTGCTAGTATTGCTTACTCCTGGAGTAAGTCTTCTTAGAAATCATTGCTTAAAATGGATTGGTGAAGAATAAGATTTCAAGACTTTAATATGTCAACATTTGGCAGACTCTTTACTCCAATTGCAATAAAAGGTAAGCTTAAAGATGGGGTAGGATTTTTTTAAAAAAAAAAAAAAAGCATGAATGCAGGTGTGAAGGAGAATAAAAGGCATGTTGATTTCACCATTGTGAATACTGAGATAGTCTAGGTTTAGGAGGATAGTAGGGAAAGGAGCCTACTCTTGCAGAATTCCAATGATTATAAAAAATCATTTCACGGTTTTTCTAATTTTGAATAAACAAAGTAGCTTAATTATCATTAAGAAGGTTCTTTCTTGTTAGTCATTTAATGTTAACTGTTCAATTAGAGAATAAGATAAACCCATGTCAGAAAACACATTATTTAGTCTGACTTCACCAGATAATTCCCAATTAAAATCAAATACCAATTGACAGTTTTGAAGCATATCTATGTAATGGTTCAAGATAATAAACCAAAATGTTAAAGTTATATACAATGTGCTTGGTTATATGTTTCAATGTGTGTGTGTGTGTGTGTGTGTGTGTGTGTGTGTGAATGGTCATCATTATCAAGTGAATTTCTTGAAAGGAATCTTTCCAAAACTAAAGCTTCTATAGGAAAGGAGATATTATTTCAAAGGTAAAGGAAGTCTAGATTATTATTCATAACAATGTTCATATTATTCAAAAATTATTCTTCAGTCTGTTTGTTGTTGTGGTTATTGCTTTTCATCTTTTTTTCTGCAAGACTGTCTAGATTCTAGATATAGAATATGTTAATGGATATTGTTACTTCTTATTTGAATTAGGAGTGTCGGGATATGTGTGTGTGTATATATAAAATATTTTTAACACTGCTTTAATGTGGGCTACTTAATCTAACGTGCTGCTCCTATGTTTTGATTTCTCTATCTATTAAGAAAAAATTCAAAGGGTCTCATGAGTCTTCTAGCTCTGAAGTCTTGCAAATGCAAGTTCTTTGGGGATACCATTTGTTGTATAGCTGTTTCACAGTATGTGATCAGTATCAGCATGAAAATTTACTAATCCAAGTTTGTGTGTGCACACTGTAACAGCTTCTTCTGTTACACATAGTGTGGATCCACCATTTATTTTCTTCCTTTAATTTTTCCTGCAGACTATTTACTTTCTTGCAGTTATTTGCTAATACATTTTAAAGTACATGGACAGAGTGACAAAAGATGCTGGAGGTCACCCTTGTATTTAATCAGTGTTTAGGAGTGTCCCATTCATACCAAATCTGGTTGTGTACTTGCACTGTATACAGAAGTCAACACAGGGTATGTTTTGAGCATTAATAGCAATTTAATGAATGACTGCTTTGTGAATCACCAGTATCTTGAATGTGTGTTTGGTGATCTTCTCAATTTGCTATGTATTTTGTGAGGCTCATACTAAGACATACTAAAACACTTTTGTTCAAATGTCAGCATAGTTCCTAAAGTTAAGGAATTCAAAATATAAATTGAATTAAACTGTCTTTGAACTTGGTATTTTTCAATGGCAAAACTAGGGCAAGCTTTAACTTTTTTTTTCAATTAAGCCTTCATCACTTGCAGTAATGCACATGGTACAACATGTGATGGGAATGGCCTCTTTGCCCTCAGTAGGTATCTGTCTATCTGTATATTGTTTTCCTGTGGCTTAGCATTACAGTCTAGGGAAACTGATTGCATGATACTTAAGCATGATTTCCAGTACATATACCATGCTACATCTTTGCTGCCTTTTTATTGGATTATCACTTCCTCACAGTAAGGTTGCTGCATATGTTCTAATAAACACAACTGAAGAGGCAAACCATGACTGATTTTTGTTGCTTCTTCACTGTATAGAACTGCTTTTGACTTCAAAGAGTTATCTTAGCTGAGAACAGAGGATGGAGCAGAAACCTGTGCCGTGATTCATGGGAATATATGGAAGTGAATGATTAGTTCATGTGCCTCTGCTCTTCAGTGATGCCATAAATCCTGCAGGAGTTCTTTAACGTCAGCCTGGATGCCTGCTTCTGTCAAATCTCATATAGACTAGCATATATTATAAATTGAAAAATCCAGGGAATGTACAAAAATTCCTTCACCCAGTCATTCATTTTTTTAGTGATGTCACATTGACATGCAGATAGAGGATGAAAGCTTAATACTGTTCTCGTTTAGCCATAAAAGCTAAATTTGCATATTTATAAACACCAAGACCCTTCACATATGGCAAAACACACTTTTAAAGTGAGAAACAAAATGCTAACTGATGATAGTCTAAGATCTATATGTGACTTCTCAAGTCTCTAAACCATTTTATTCCCAGAATGAAAATGTTAAGGTGCATCGGTTCTTAGAATAACGAGAAAAAGCCATGAATACTTAGCAAAACCAAGTAAGGAGGCTTCCCACTGTGCTGCTTAAATCAGTGACTTTACAGCATTGCTTCTCTTGCCAGGATAATAAAATGTAACCTGTGTATGTGCTGTTTCCTTTGCATTATATGTTGGAAGCTGAAGAATCATCACTCAAGGAGTTAATATCCACTAGTTGAAAAAATTATTTTCTTTCCTTCTTTGTTTGACTTCTCCAGAACACCAAATATACAGTGTATTTAGCTGGATTCTTCCGAAACATAAAGCAGTCCAAAAATAAGGAAGAAGAGTAATTAAAAGCAAGGGTGAATATCAACACTTTGAAAATAAGATACACCCATAATGTGGCACTCCCTCCTTGATACGCAATAGGAAATTGTCCCCATTGTCAGAAAGGCCAGAGGGACAACAGTCTGGGCCTCTGTGCAGATGCCAGCTCTCCCTCTTCAAGCCCTCTTGAGCCCTGTATATGGGGCCTAAGCCAGAAGGTTGCAGTTTAGCTGTCAGCCTCCAGTAGTGTGGGATTTCTGACACAGGGCCCTAGAAGTGCAGCCTTATACAGGAAACTGGGCCAAGTTCTGCCTACATGAAATGCTGCACATAGCCACAGTACAAGATACTGTAATGAACTGGGGATTTCTGCCACCCTTTCTGCTGACAACTGCTGTTATTATAAAGGAAACATCTTTACCTCTTTCAGCATCTGTTAAAATGTGCAGTGTGTGGTATCAGAATGTTTGGCTGTATTGTATTTTGAATATCTATCTTCAGAGAGAATTATTTTCCTTTGGAGAAAAAGGGGGGTGGGGAAAACAAGTGTGTGGTAAATCCTCCAGTCTCATCACTTTAAAAGAAAACTATACAAAACAATAAACACATACTTGCCTTGCAGAGAATTAAAGACTTTTTTTATTAAAGCGACAGGCTAACCATTTACAGTGCTTATGTTGAATTCTGAATATTAGAAACCTGACTCGTAGATAAGTAAAGATTTTACTTGGGAAATGTTCTCTTATATAGAATTGGATGAATATTTGGTTGTGAGTCTAGAATTCAGTGTCACATTGCATCTTCAGCAGATGCAATGGACGGTAGCTTTATAATTGATCGGCCTCAAGAATAAAACTCTCTGTGTGGTCCTGGGCATATTTATCCAATATTTCAGTGTAAAGCTTAAAATGAATAGTAAGCTGATATAGAAAATTAGGTCTAAATCAGGTGAAAGAATGCGCTGAGATAATTTGCGGTTAGTGTTTTGATAAGCCACAGTGTTATTAGCTGGCTGCCAGCACACTACACGTTGTTCCTTCTTGTCCTTCTTTCATACTTGCTCTTCTTCTTCAGGGAAAGCACAGGCTCCACGTAGACACTGGAATGGAAGGCAGCTGGTGTGGCCTTATTCCCGTTGGACAGCCTTGCAACCAGGTGACAACAACAGGCCTGAAATGGAACCTCAGTGAGTAAAACCCTTTTAGAAAGGGAGGGTTTGTCTTTCATTGGGAAGAGGATGTTTGCTTTGGGCAGAGATGGCTTTGAAAACATGAGCTTTTGGGTAGCCTCTTCTTCCCAGACATGTGCACCACCACCCCTGTCAATTTTCATCCTCAATGTCTTTGGTGTTCATATAGGTAACCTAAGGATGAAATGACAGGCTGATTTCTGTATCCCCTGTCAATTCCCACCACCATCTGAATGTTTCAATTTTCAAACCCTCAGTTGTTCTTCTGTTCTGCCATGGTGCTTGGAGCCATATAAGGTATACTTATAATTTCCACTTGTTTTGGAACTCTTTTGTATGCTTTATGATGGAGCATTTGTAGATCTTCCTTGGAGAAAATCATATCAAAGTCTTTGCTCCTCTAATAATTGAGTTGTTCCTTTTGGCCTAGGATGTGAGTCCTTCACATGTTCTGGTTATGAGTTCATCAGATATATGGCTGACACATATGTTCTTAAAATTCTTTGCTAGCATTTTTAGTTCCTAAAATGTAATTAGCTAAGTTAATTCTGACGATGTAGTTCTCTTTTTCTTAATTTGGTTTTGCTTTGCTTTGTTTTATGCCTCTCGATGTCAGGATGCCATCTGTGTTGTCCACTGCTCTCTTGATTTGTGTATAGGAACCACTCTTTTTAGAAGTATCTCAAGTTCTGAATTTGCAAGTGGTTTTCATAATCAAACCTGTGAGCTTTTACAGATTAGCTGCTGCTATTAAATATTAAAATGTTTTCCAAAAATTATGAGCTGCACTAAGCTATGCAAAGACTTCCTGCCTTGAAAAAAAGAAATAAGAATGTGGGATCTGTTTATTAAAGAAATGTTGATGCATCTTTCAAAGAAGAGAAAAAAACTACCAGACATGGAATCAACCAGCTATGATTAACCATGATCCATCTAATGCCTTATAAGAGATATTTACAACCATGTCATTATTTTTTAACATGTTCCCCATTGAAATAGCTTGAAGATGGAAAGATTATTTTTAAGACTTTTCTGTGACTCAGTGCTGAAACAATTAGGAAAACTAGAGCTCCTTTGAAACACATCTTGAGACCTGTCAGCTTGAAAGGAGAAAGCAGGTCTCCTCCCTTCAAGTGGCTTTGAAGCTGCTCAGCCGAAGCTGATAGGAGCTCCCATTAGAAGTGTTTTGAAAACATTATAACCTAAATCAACTGTTTTAGTTCCCACATTTCCCATTACTTATAAGGATCCAAGGTTGACAGCAGTAAGCTCCTTCCTAGATCTAGGGATGGCCACATTTCTCAGTACTGGTGCAGGAAGGATGAAACACCAAGCGAAAGACAGATGGAGGAGAGGGGCTGTAGCCCAGCATCCTAGTCCACATGGTAATGGGCGTCAAGTCCAAGTGTACTTGCCTGAGCTCATCAGATTACCCTTCATCCTCCAGTTGCCACAGCAATATGCACATCCTGATTTTGAAGAATAGTGCTCTCCTGGAAGGATATAATGTTTGAGCTTGCCTAAATACAATATGTCATTATTCATTTGTGTGGTTACAGGTTGCTTCAAGATTTTCAAGATTTAAATTAATTGTTTTTCTCTACATATTTATGCTAATAAATGAAAAATGCATGATGGGGCACATCTGTAATTCAGAGAAATGCAAATCAAAAACCACCTTGAGATTTCATATTACACCTATCAGACTGCCCAAAACTAATAAAACAAATGAGAGCTCATGCTGGCAAGGATATAGTAAAGGAAAACTCATTCTTTGCTGGTGGGACTGCAGAGTTGTACAGACCCCACAGAAATCAGTATGGCTATTCTTCAGGATGCTAAGAATTGATCCACCTCAAGGTCTGCCTATATTATTCTTGGGCATATATCTAAAGGATTCTTAATCCTACCACAGAAACACGTGTTCAACCATGTTCCTTGCTGCTGTCTTCATAACATCCAGACACTGGAAACAGCATAGATTTCTGTCAGTAGATGAATGGATAAAGAAAATGTGGCACATTTACACAATGCAGTTTTATGCAGCTATTAAACAAACAAAAAAAAATCATGAAAATTGTAGGTACAAGTATTGACCTAGGAAAAAAATCATTTTGACTAAGCTAACCCAAACCCAGAGTGACAAACTCAGTTTTATTCCCTTATATGTAGATATTAGCTGTTAAGTCAGTGATAACCATACTGCAGTCTGTAGACCTATAAATGTTATGTATGGAGTAAGGGGCTGGGAGGTGATAGACATCTTCTTAGGAAAGGGAAAAGATAGTTATGGATGGATCAGGTGGGGACAGGAACAGGAGGATCAAAGGTTATGGTTAAGGTTACAGGGGGAGGGTTAGGGTTAAGGATAGGGAAGACGGGGAGAAGGAAGAAGTATAGGGAGAAATAGCTAGTGTTAAAGGCCATTTGAAGGGCTGTATGGGAAATGAATACAAGCTTCCTAAAGTCTATTAGTATATGAAAGAGATTTAAATAAAGTTGCGAAGTGACAGAGAGATGAAGCCTCAACGGAATATCTCTCATCACCAAATGAAGCTTCCAGTGTCAGGAATGGTTATGTCTAATCAAGTTGTTGTCCAAAGGGGCCCCATGGGAACCCCAAACAACCCAGGCTACTGCCAAGGCTATTCAGCTAAGGAAACAAGGTCCTGTAAACACGGCAGGACTGACACAGATATAAACTTACATAGAGTGTGACAGCATGCAGAGAGCCTGCAGGGATCTGACCCAGATGTGTCCCAGTGCTGAAAGGACCACAGCCCCTCGCCATCCCAACCTAGGAGATATTTCCAACTAATAACCACCCACAGAGGAAAAGTCAATCCCCTCAAGGGAGTCTCACTGGGAAAACAAACTACTTGTAAGGCCAGTCCTCATGCTCAGAAGTAGATGAATAATACAAAACAAACTCAGTGGCAGTTCTTATAGGGCATTTTTAAATCATATAGGTTTTTTACATTTGTTATGACTTCAGTTTTGTTTAGTAATTCCTCTATGTATGGAACATGTATATTGCTGCTACTCTAGTTGGTGATGTGATCCTGGGAGAAGGGACCTAAAAGTGAGTCAGACTAAGTTTTCATGTAGTAGCAAGTTTATTGAGAGCATCAAACACTATATAGTCTGCAGGTAAGAAGAGTCAATTGAGTAAAGTATTCAATCGCAAGGACAAGCCCCACTGGGCTTTTCCATAGAGGCATGAGCACAAAAGCACATTCCAAAAATGATTCTATATTTTGAGGAAACCGAGGTCACAAGAATCTTGTCGTGTTTTCTTGGAGTTCTCTCACAAGCACTCAGAATTCTCACACAACACCATAACTGGACTGTATTCTAACTGTATTCTATCCATCTGCATGTGCATCTCATGCTTTTGCTTTAGTGCTTTTTCTTCTGCTTGTTTGTTTGTTTTATCATATTATATTTTATTATTATTCCTTAGACACCAGTGTATTTTCTGAGGAGAGACAGAAAGGATGTGGACTCTGAGAGGAGGAGAGTTGGCAAGCAACTCAGAGGAGTTGGAGGAAGGGAACAATAATCAGAATATATTGTGTGAAGAAAATATATTTTTAATAAAAGAAAGAAAAGTAAAAACAAATTTAAATAAAAAATAAATATAATGAAATTCTACATGTTAAATTGAGTCAAAGTTAATAAACCAAATAACAAAAATTTTCACCTCTCAAACCACTCATTGCCATGAAAACTTTCAGAAGCCGTTGAAGTAGACAGAAGCCTCCCTGGTTATCCTTCAGTGGATGGGGATTCCAAGTCTGGACAACCTGATTCTATAGTACATTGAGCCTGTTCTTGACTGTGGTTATTTTGTAGCTCTGAGTACTTTGTGTTTTAACTGCTGACTATGGTTCCTATTGAAATAAGTCATACATCTTCTCATTCTGTTCAAAGAAAATAAGTTATTATTGTATGTAACTAGACAGTTTTCTGTTAGCAGATTTATACAGCAGCTCTGACCATTGATATGTCTATTGTTTAACTCTCCTTTGAACTAATGGTTTTCATTACTAGTTTGGTGATTAATAATAGAAATAAAATACTTTATGTGTTTATTCTAATCCCCACCTCACCCTTAACACCTACTTGAACTTCAGAGGCTCTCTGAGGGAGGATGGGGGTAGGGATTGACCACGGGACAGATATTTGGTTTAATTAAGCGAAATTCTTCACAGGTCTTCCCAGCCATTTTGGAGTTTAAGTTAATTCCATATTTATTCAATTTGACAACCAAAATACTCATCCCAATAGTTTTTGTGGGTTTCTTAGGGGATTCATTGCCTTGGCCCCAGTCTTTGAAGAAAAGTATCCAGTCTCACAGTATTGTGTGTTTATTCACATTGATAGGGCACTTACAGCAGACTAAAGAAACAGTTCTCCCTAATTCTATGATGACAAGCCAGTGAGATTACTATGGTTACTTATAGGAATCTGAGTAAGAGGTTATGTACAGGAGCACAGGCAACTCAAGGACAGCTGCCTCACAACAAAAGCCAGCCCCACTGTGGGTGGGGTATCACCACAAAAGCTGTATCACCTGAGTTTCCTTGGCTTCAGGCAGCTTCAGTAAGGAAGCTCCTGTCCATTGGTTGTGCAGAGAGAGCCTCGTAAGCCTTCATTTGTGTGTTTCCTAATCCTCTTGTGTGCTGGGCTTCTTGGATCTTTGGCACTTTCCAACTCACTTCAGGAGAGAACATTTCATTTTGAAAGAAATATCTACACTATATGCCATCCCTTGATTCAGACCTTTGTGGTGAGTCTGTGTCTCCTGCAGATGTTCCCTGACCCTTAGAGAAAGTGGTATGAGTGTCTGATTATTATCTTGTATTTGGGGCTGAGCACTGCGGTGAATCTCTGCAGTGACCACTGTCCACTGGAAAGAAGTTTCCCTCCAGTCCTCACACAGAACGGAGTGATAGTCTAAAGGGGTAAACATGGTGGTCAGGTCACCTTTTCTCTGATATTAACTCTTCAGGCTCCCTCTTTTAAGGGATCTTTGATGATTGGAGAATTACCTAGATATCCCAGGTTAATATCGCCTCAAGGTATTTAACTTAATTGCACCTGTGGTGATCCTCATTATATAAGTACCATAGGCTGAGGGTCCAGAGATAGTAATTAAATGTTGAGTATGGGCTGTCAGTTCAACCTGCAATATTAGATTCCTAATCAGTGGACTTCATAATGTTCTAAAATAACATCATTAATTCAGTATACATTAGGAATCCCAAAGAAGTTTGCCACTACCTTTTCACTATTACTCTGAAGATAGGCATTAAGGATTATTCATATTCTTTGGAAAATCTATCTCAATGTTGTTATTCAACATGACTTTTAGGCACTAGTGCCAAAGACTAAGGATTAAAAAAAAAATTGATCTCGTGGCCATGGTTCACTCGATGAGAGTCCCAACTCCCATTCAGTCTGATTTCTTTTACTGGAAGCTCATATTTAGGTTTAGCTGAATGTATAATCTAATTCTTGGGATGCATAAAGAATCCCTTAGACCAAAGCTATAGCTCCACCCACTCGTGGATTTAACCATTTTCTTAGTACAGTGTCACTTGTCCTTGATCTTGATTAGCCTTGGAGGCTGTTTTTATGGCAGAGACTGGTGCTTTCTACTCAAGATAGGCAGCAGTCTGGTGGGTGATGTAAAGAAGCAGGAGGCAGAAGGCTTGGCTTTCTCTTGTTAACCTCATATGCATGTATCATTAGAATCTCAGGAAATGGAAGTTGCTTAAATACCACTCTACTGACAATCATTTGATTCATGTATCCCATGCACACCATGTAGCAGCAATCTGGGAGCTGCTTAGACAAATGTCACTTTACTCCACATGTGCATGATTGTACTAAGATACAAGCTTGGATTTTCATATTAAGTACACAGATTTTTGTCTGTGAGGGACTGTTGATAATCAAATTTCCACTTTGAATGAGTTCTGAAATTGGCATTTTAGAAGGATTTTACTCCTGGAAACCAATATTTTTTTAGATATTTTGTATACTGTTGTCAAAAATAAAAGAACATAATTTATTTTTACAAATTTTCTTGGTTTTTCAACTCTTAAGTAGTCTAAAAGGTTTTTAAATACTGTGGTTATAAGAAAATTACCTTTTCAAGCATATAAAACTAAACAGAACTAAGTGTACACACACGCACGTGTGCATGTGAACACACACACTAACTTCTCTTGGTTGCAGTACTATTTTCTGTGTTTTAGAACTTGAACCAGACTTGAATGGTTTTTCTTTTTTAAGACCTTACCCTTTTGTGATTCTGCTGAGAGCACAAAGAACCAACAATAATTTACTATATGCCATAGCATCCTGTGTTATTCTTAGAAAATGTCCAACAGTCTGACAACATACATTTTTGTGCTTGATTCTTGCCATTAAAATATGAAAACAATTAGTGGGCATTTGCAGAGAATATGATAAATGGGAGTTTGTGTGTATGCCAGGTTTTCATTGACCTGCATTCAGGAACACTATTATAACTCAAGCTCGCCTCCCAACCTGTTTAACGGAGTTGATTTCGCAGTATTTATGTGGGCAGGTTGACGGATGAGTATGACTCCAGTGGAAGCTCAAGAGTCCCTTTCTATTTTCCCTCCTCCACGTTTCATTTTTGCACTGATTCAGATGTGGGCCTTGTGCACTCAGCCATCCAGTTAATATATCCAGACAACAAAGCAATAACTTTCATGATTATGTGAATTGTAGAGAAAGAATCAAGAAGTGCTGTGAATAAACTTTGCTGTGGGAACAGCACAGTGGGTATAATTTTCTTCTAGTCCCAAATAATAAGCCCTGTATTCTGAATAGCTCTGTCACATATCCTGGCCCATCCTTTTTCTAAACTCAGTCATTAAGTCAAGCTTGATATTTATATGGAGGGAATATCATTATCCACATTTTATAGATGAAAATTTAAAGCAAAATATTGGATGGACTGTTCAAGTCTGTATAACTTAGTCCTCTGTGTACATATGATCAATAATCACTATTCATTATCTTGTCTATTTCCTTAAGCTTTGAATAGTATGAAAGAGCCTATCTCAAAGTCCTTTTCAAAGAGGAATTTTCCCCCAAATTGGGCAGGCTCAAAACAAATAAGATAGAGAAGAAATACTTCAGCCATTAAAATCATGTAGGCATTGGCTAGGATAGTCTTTCCACTGGTTGATCTTCTAGCGTATAGACCAGCAGTCTGAGGATTGTACACTAACTTACACAGAACTTAAACTCACTGTGACAGCTTGTTTCTGGAATGGTTATAAAGCAAATGTTGTCATTCATCGTGCTTCTCAAGGAAATTGTACTAAGAATTCAAGGGGAAAAGATACATCCTGCATTCATGAAGAAAACTAACCTGTTCAAAGAGGGTTTTGTAGCTAGGATAGTTTGGCTGCATTGTCTTCTACAGGTGACTTTCTCAGCAGGGAGCTGCTACTATAATCTCTAGGTTGTTTGAGATGAAATAGTTAATAAAGGAAATCTGAAAATATTTGGAGAACACTGGGTTTAAATAAAAGATAAGCAGGTGGATTGCCAGCCCTGCAAACCCAAGCAGAGGTTCCTTTACCTAAGAAAATGTGTTTGCACAAGTTTGAGTGGGCCTATGCATGCATACAACCAAAGTTTTTGTAAAGAAAATTTTTTATAATCATAAAATGTATTTTTCTATATTCCAAAGAGTAATCACAGTAAAGATTACATATAGAACAGATAAATTCTTAAGCTAATGGAAAACAGCAAAGAATTGCAAAGAACTTTCTTCCCTCTCGAGACAAGTGTCTAATTAAACCAACTAAAGAACACAACAATCTCTGACTTCAAGATTATAAGGCAGCAAAATGACATATTTTCAGCACTTTAGACCTACTGACAAAAATTCATGTCTAGAGATCAGTTTAGAAGAACTTGCCATCTCTGTTATTCCTACCTTGAGATTTCCTTGAAATGTAACAGAAAAAAAAAAAAAGGAAGCATATAGTTGTTTACTTCAGTTACTGATATGAAAGAAAGATGGCAACAGGGCTCCAGTTCTGACACCAGCAGCAGTGACTTCGACAGTACTATGAAGGCACGTCAATTCTTGTCACACCAAGAACTAGTGGGTGACTACTAAGGCTTTCTTTATTTTGAGAACTGGTGAACCCACAGAGAAGGAATGCACCCAGATAATAAAAGCCAGGCGCTTGCTTTCTTCCCTAGTGTCTTTTGTGGTAGCATTCCAAACTTAGAGAAGCTGAGACAAGATGAGAGTTGGGGACCTCTCTGGGAGCTGTTGGGGATTCACGCTGCCATGTATGTTTCTTTTCTGTGTAAGTTATTTGTGACTTAGTTCACTGTTTAATGATGGCTTTGAGCACTGAAAACCAGGATGTGCTAATTATCTTTACATCTAACAGTCCATCTTGAAATAACAACTTATCTCTTTCATCCCTCAATAATGTTTGGGTTTCCTATACATATGTGTCTTGAGGGATTACTTATTTAAATTATCAAATAGACAAGCATTCTGATTTATTTATTTAGTGTGGTGTGGTGTGTGTGTGTGTGTGTGTCTGTGTGTGTGTGTGTGTATGTGTGTGTGTGTGTGTGTGTGTGTGTGTGAGAGAGAGAGAGAGAGAGAGAGAGAGAGAGAGAGAGAGAGAGAAATGTAAAGGTCCAAGGACAAGCTTGTGGAGTCATTGTTGCCCTCCACTTGTGAATTTGGAGGATGCTACTCAGACCCAACAGGTACCTTTATCTCCTAAGCCATCTAATTTACTTTCTGGGTTGTGTTGTGTTGTTCTGTTCTCTTTTGTTCTGTTCTGTTTTGGTTTGATTTGGTTTGTTTTTAACCAGATAAAATTGTTAAGCAATTTTATTTACCTATTTAGAAAATTACTAACTTGCAGAGTATAAGTGACATGTCATCCCAGATAGAAAATACGAGTTGTGGGCAAGTTAAATTTGGCAAACAGTTAAGAAATGTGAAAAATGAGACCTAGTTCCACCAACTTGTGTCCTACCAAAGGCAGTTTCTCTATAAGGACAAAGGTGTCTTAGTTTCCCACTGCATTGATGACAGTAGGAACTAAATACATGGGGTTCATCTGTATGGGCATACCCATTACAAAAGTTACATGGTGGGAAGTCTGACTTTTTGATTATAGGACTAAGAGAATAAAGACTGGGGTGGCCCTGGCAGCCTTCTCATCATATTTGATTTTCCTGTAATTCTAATATGAATATAAACCACCACCATCACTTTCCCCACCATCCACTACTGTCTGAAAAGAGGAAATGGATTAAGTCATTTCGAAATCTTTTCCATCTCTTGCATTATTCTGTGTATTTTATCCTAATGGAATAACTGAACTGCTTTGTTTTCCTAGGAGCCTCTTAAACCATTTGACATTCAGCATTATGTCTCCATCACTCTCCCCTCATATCACATGACGTTATCCCTGGTCTTGCTAGAATATGTTTTGCCAATTTAAATCACACTGTACACAAACCACACTGTTCCTTATCAAGTGAAGCATTCTTTTTTATTTTGGATTCTTAATCATGCCAACCTTTCAGGATCTATTGCAGGTATTATCATCCTCCATGCGTGCTTCCTATTCCTTTACTAACAGTGCATTGTCCTTGGATCAGATGCCCATACGGGTCTACTCCTAGTTATCTACACTAATGCCATGTGTAACTTAGTAATTAACAACCTTTTAAATGAGCAAGTGCATTTTACCTACATGAATTCCGTAATGAGACAAAGTCAATGGCACTATGACAAAAGGTAATGAAGCAGAAGTTCATTACCCAAAAACCACAAAAGCAATTAGGATAATAAGGGATAGGTTGAATTCTAAGGATGTAAATTCTAAATTATACTGCCAGGAATTGATACACTTTAAAGTGATGTATACACATACATGTATGTATGTGTGTATGTGTGTTTGCTTTACTAGTCTAAGCATGAGTCAAGGTGTAACACATTCCTTAACTTCAGACACACACACACACACACACACACACACTCACACTTGAGGGCAAGTATCACAATCATCCAAATAAATAAATAAATAATGAAAACAATTTTCTCATTTTTTTTATTCCTGAAACATGTAATATTTTCCTAGTAAAAACATAGAAACAAAATCCCTCAATCTACTTTGCTATTTCCTGTGGGGCATTAATTATGTGAAGATACTGGGTTATGTGGCCTGGCTGGTTTTGTGTGTCAACTTGACACAGGCTGGAGTTATCACAGAGAAAGGAGATTCAGTTGGGGAAGTGTCTCCATGAGACCCAGCTGTGGGGCATTTTCTCAATTAGTGCTCAAGGGGGTGGGGGTGGGGACCCTGTGGGTGGTCCCATCTCTGGGGTGGTATTATGGGCTTCAATAAGAGAGCAGGCTGAGCAAGCCAGGGGAAGCAAGCCAGGAAGAAACATCCCTCCATGGCCTCTGCATCAGCTCCTGCATCTTGACCTGCTTGAGTTCCAGTCCTGACTTTCTTTGGTGATGAACAGCAATGTGGAAGTATAAGCAGAATAAACCCTTTCCTTCCCAACTTGCTTCTTGGTCATGATGTTTGTGCAGGAATAGAAACCCTGACTAAGACAGTATGTTTGAGAGTAAGGAAGCCTCTCTCAGCTCTTGGTGATCTTGGCTCACAGGGCTATGGTACTAGAAAACTCACCCACTCAAACTACCCTGAGCCAGTGGCCTTCAGATCTTTTTCTCTTGAGTTTGCAAAATGAAATTCATGGAACAGAACGGGTGAGTTTTAGAGAGACATTTTCTGTAGATCCACAGATAGAAGACTACAAAGGAAAGAAGCAGGAAGAGATAGATCAATTGGAGCTTCTATACTGATGGTTGTGGCCTGTCCTAAGGAAATAAAGAACCATTAGAACTGCTAGATAAGGGGATTTTGACAGCTTTTAGTTGGAAACTGGGTGAGGCACAGGGAAGGATGGGCTGGACAGCCCACTTGTACACAGCCAAGAGGTGTCCACCTTCCTAATCTCAGTTCCAGCTAGGTTCTCACATACAGCCTCTAGGCAGAGGTGCTTATTGGGGTAACAGATAAGAAGGGAGCAGGAGCCAGCGCTCAGAACTGCTGGTTAGGGTCGCTGCCCTTACTATCCTGTTTTTATCCTCTCTTCTCATTAGCTACATTGTATCAGTATAAACATTGTCTTGATGTTCACATTGTGTTGTTTACTTTGCTCACCAGACACAGCTGTTTTACATTGTTTACAGATTCTTAGATTATACTCCCAGTCCTACTTAATAAAATCTTTATAATACTGATCCCTAACTGACATTGATTGACAATGGAGCTGCTTATCAAAGCAGCCCTTGCTATTTATATTTAGTCCTTACTCATTTCCTTAGCACAGTCAACTGGAAGGACTAACTTCTCAAGTGGTAATTATCCTTGGGAAACTGCTAGATTTCCAGGTGAACAAGAGAATAGATCATGTGTTGAAGGACAGACAGACATGAAACTGCACAGTAAGAGGGAAAATCATACAGGCTTCTAGGAGGAAGCCATCACTGGAAAGGGGGACTAACAATTTGAATGAGATGCAAAGAGATTAGAGTTGGTAGGTTTCCCTTAATAGATATTTTAAGCACTCTTTGTAAACCCAGAAAAAGCAGCAGCATTTTAAATACACACATAAAATGAAGCCAGTCAGAGTCCCAGTAGTGATGGCTGAGGAGGAGATATTGGCAGTTAATAATGGCTAGGAAGAGAGAATCTTTTTTTTTTTTCTTTAGAGATACAGCCACAAGTGAGTTGCATGTTCCAATGGACCGCACTGCAACCATGTGCACAGGGGCATCAATAATTGGATTCTGGGGCTGGAGAGATGGCTCATCGGTTTAAAGCACTGTCTGCTCTTCCAGATGTCCTGAGTTCAATTCCTAGCAACCACATGGTGGCTCACAACCATCCGTAATGCGATGTGATGTCCTCTTCTCATGTGTGTCTGAAGACAGCTACAGTGTACTCATATGAATAAAAATAAATCAATAATATAATATATTTTTTTAAAAAAACTGGATTCTGTGAATGTTCTCTTTTTAATTTAGGCATTTACTTTACATCTCAATCATAGATTCCCTTTCCTCCTCTCCTCCCAACCCCTACCTCTCACCTCATGTCCCTCCATGCCCCTCCCTTTTTCCTCATAGAAGGTGAAGCCTCCTATGGATTTCAACTCACCTTGGCATATCAAGTTACAGGTAGGTCTAGCCTTATATTCTTCCCCTGTGACTAGGCAAGGCAGCCCAGTTAGAGGAAAGGGATCCAAAGGCAGGTAAGAGTCAGAGACAGGTCCTGCTCCTGCTGTTAGGAGTCCCAAATGAAGACCAAGCTGCACAACTGTTACATGTATCCAGAGGGCCTGGGTCCATCCATTCACGCTCTCTGGTGGTTCAGGCTCTGTAGGCCCCTATGGGCCCAGATTAGTTGGTTTTGTATGTTTTCTTGTGGTATCCTTAACTTCTCTGGCTCCTTCAATCCTTTGTCTTCCTCTTCCATAGAATTCCCCAGGCTCCACCCAACATTTGGCCGTGGGTCTCTGCAACTGTTGCTAGTTAAAGCCTCTTGCATGAGTTATGCTAAGTACCTTTCTGGAAGTATAGCAGAATATCATTGTATCAGGGGTGGGCTCCCTCTCATTGCATGGGTATCAAGCTGGACCAGTCACTAGTTGGCCATTCCTGCAATTTTTTATCCATCTTTATGCCTGCACATCTTGTAGGCAGGACAAATTGTGGGTCTAAGGTTTTGTGGCTAGGTTGGTATCCCAGTTCTCTATTGGAAGTGTTTTCTGGTTACAAGAGATTTCAGGCTCTATATACCCCATTGCTAGGAGTCTTAGCTAGAGTCACCCTTATAGAGTCCTAGAAGTTTCTACTGTTGTAGGTTTCTAGTTCATTTCAGAGATTCCTTCCCCTCCTCTACAGTTTCCAGTTCTCTTTCCCAGTTCTCTGGCCCTCTGTCCTCCCCCAACTTGATTCCTCCTGCTCCCCTTACAAACCTCTCCATCACCCAGTTTCCTCCCTCCATCCACCCCAATGTCTATTTTATTTCCCTTTCAAGATTCAAGTGTCCTCCCTTGTGCCCTCCTTTGTAGTTTCTTTGGGTCTGTGAATTGTAACATGGTTATTCTGTATTTTATGGCCTATATCCACTTATGAATGAGTGCATACTAAGTATGTATTGCTGGGTCTGGATTACCTCATTAAGGATGATCTTTTCTAGTTACATCCATTTGCCTGAAAATTTCCTGATGCCATTGTTTTTAGTAGCTGAGTAATATTCCATTGTGTAATTGTACAGCATTATCTTTATCCATTCTTCAGTTGAGGGACATCTAGAGTGTTTCCACTTTCTGGCTATTATGAATAAATAATATCTTTTATTTATTACAAATATATACAAACCATCTGCTGGACTGGTGAGATGGCTTAGCAGTTAAGGACACTGCTTGCTCTTCCAGAGGTCCTGATATCAATTCCAAGCACCTATATGATGATGGCTCATGACCATCTATAAAGGGATGTGATCCCATCTTATGACATGCAGGTGCATATGAAGACAGAACATGTATATTAAACAATATTATATAAATAGTATATTATAGTTTTTAAACATAAAAATATCATGAATAAAGTTTCTGTGAACACAGTTGAGCAAGTGTCATTGAGGTACGGTGGAGCATCTTTCGGGTCTACAATCGGGAGTGAGTGGTATAGCTGGGGATTGAGGTAGAACTCTTTCCCATTTTGTGAGGATCCACCAAATTGATTTCCTGTGTGATTATACAAGTTTGCATTCCTACCAGCAATGGAGAAGTGTACTCCTTGCTCTACATCCTCACCAGCATGTGCAGTCAATTGAGTCATCTTAGCCCTTCTAATGAGTGTAACATGGTCATTTTGATAAGCCTTTCTCTGATGACTAAGGATGTTGAACATTTCTTTAATTGTTTCTCAGCCATTAGACATTCCTCTGTTGATACGTCTCTGTTTAGATATAGCCCATTTTAAAAATGGGTTATTTAGTTTCTTGAGTTCTTTGTAGATGTTGTATATCAGGTCTCTATTTTCTGTATATAACCTTTATTGAGTTTAGATGTGCACCCTGTATCTCTCCAAGACTTTTATCATAAAGTGGTATTGGATTTTGTCAGAGGCTTTTTATAGCATCTAATGGGATGATCTTCTGGTTTTTTTTTTATTTTGTTTATATGGTTGATTACATGGATGGATTTTTATATGTTGAACTATGAAACTACTTGTTCATGGTGGATATTTTTATCTGTTCTGTTTTTAAATTCAATTTTATTAAATATTTTTGCATCAATGTTCATAAGGGAGATTGGTTTGAAATTCTCTTAGGTGGTTGAAAATTGTGTGGTTTAGGTATCAGGGTAACTTTTGCCTCATAAAATGAATTTGGCAGTGTTCCTTTTGTTTCTATTTTGCAGAATAATTTGAAAGGTATTGGTATTAGCTCTTCCTTGAAATTCTGGTAGAATTCTGAACTAAAACCATCTAGTTGTGGGCTTCTTTGGTTAGGAGATTTTTTTAAATGACTGCTTCTATTTCCTTAGGAGTCATAGAACTATTTAAATTGCTTACCTAATCTTGATTTAACATTGGTAAATGGTATCTATCAAGAAAATTGTCCATTTCACTTAGATTTTCCAATTTTGTGAAATACAGGTTTTTTGATATAAGACCTAATGATTCTCTGGATTTCTTTGGTGTCTGTTGTTCTGTCCCCCCTTTCATATCTAACTTTGTTTATTTGGTACTTTCTCTGCCTTTTAGTTACTTTAGCTAAGAGTATGTCTGTCTCTCTCTTTTTTTTTTTTTCCTTTTTTTTTTCTATTTTCAATTAAGCAATTCTTGGTTTTGTTGATTCTTTATATTACTTTGTTCGTTATATTGCTTTATATTCTTTGATTCTAATTTATTGATTTCAACACTGGCTTTGATTACTTTATGCCATCTGATCCTCTTGGGTGTGTTTGCTTTTCGTTCTAGAGTGTTTTGGTTGTTTTTTGTTGGTGGTGATGATGGTCTTTTGTTCTGTATTGTTTGTTTAAAAAAAACAGGATAAGAAGTTGGGAAGGAAATTTTTGGTCAGAATTGGGAAATGAAGTTGTGAGGTAATTATGATCAAAATATATTGCATGCAAGCATGCTATCTCAATGAAGAAATGGAAATATTATTTTGTAAAAAGAACAGATCCTGTTTTTATCTGTTAGAGTATTTTTAGAGTATTTGAGAGATGTTTTATATAGGCTTGGAACACACAGAAAGTATACTATTAGACCTTTTTATAGAACCATATTGGTTATAAGATATATGCACATGGAGAAGTCTATTGATGTCTATGTCTGTGATTAAATCACTTATTGCACAAGCATGGACATGTGAATTTGGATCCTAGGACCCACATAAGGCTGGTAATAGCCCATGTCTATAACCCAGCATTTCTATAACAAAATGGGAGGTAGATATAGGGTAGTGCCACAAAGCTCATAGGCAAAAATACCTGACATGCACAAGTGGAAGATGAGGTCCAGTCTCTGAAGATGGTCTCTGTCATGCACATGTGTGCCATGGCACTTTTGTGCCTTTACACACACACACACACACACACACTTAGGCATATATACATAATTTAATTTCTAAAGGCAGAACAATAGCATGACAAATGACATGCATATTTATCAATAAGTGAGGTGGGGTAACTTTGTTATGCCAGTCAGTGTTCTTTAGCAAACTGCAAACCAATTTGTTACCCAGAAGTCAATAACTATATTTTTCCCACACTCTTGTGAACAACAAAATATCCATCTTCATTTGGCCTGGTCTGAGCCTTTTTTGTTTGTTTGTGTTCTTGAGACTCATTACACTTTTAAGAACATGTGAATGTCACTGATTGTCACATGTATCTTCCTATCTTTGCCCTCTTAACTGCTCCTGTGAGCACAGAGATTTGTGGGATATAATCTTCCATCTGCTTTGTATATAAATTATCCCTTTGGCTAGAGTACCTGACTTAGAAATGTTGCTGAGTAAAATTTTTATCAAATGAACTGTCTACAAAAACATGTCTAATGTAACATGACCATCAAACAATCACAGCTGGCTCTTTGTGCCATCTGGTTTACTCCCTTTCTCCTCTACTAACAAGGATGATGTGGTCCTCAACCTTCTTAACGCTACAAACCTTTTATTCAGTTCCTCATATTGTGGTGACCCCTGTCCTTAAAATTATTTTGTTGCTACTTCGTAATGTCAATTTTGCTACTGTTAGGGATTATAATATAAATATGTGATATGTGTCCTTCCATAGGGGGTCACAAACCACAAGGCGTCATTAGGAGACGTAGACCAAACCCAGAGAGGCTACATCAGGGAGCTCCTGGGATAGAATCTGACAGTATCTGAAGTAAATCTGAAATTATATCCATTTTCTGGAATAATGTGACCAGCTATTATGTTCTTCAGAGAGCCAACACATCTAATATCTTCAAAGGAACCCTGTTCATCATGGTATATTCTATATATCTAAAAATCTTTTCCATTAAATGCAAGACTTTCACATATCTAGAAAGTCTATCATCAGGAAGTACGGTCAACACCTCAATCCAATAAAATCATATGATTCATGTTCTTAGACCCATTGTCTTACAGGTTATTCATAGTTTATGGCCAGTGCCATAGAATGGACAATCTATATTATTTTCTAATGTGTACAAACTAAGCTTTCTCAATCCCACCTCATCTATCTGTCTGTCTGTCTACCTGTCTGTCTGTCTGTCTGTTAATTGATTTATTGATTTATTTTGGCTTTTCAGGTCTTAAGGTTTTCCCTTGTTCCTCTAAAAAGATATAAATTTTCATTTCCATGAATTTTCAAGAATATATTAAGTCTCTCTAAGGGTCATGTATCTTTAAATTGTACTATTCTGTCTAGATCCCTTAAGCCCCTTTCTCTGACTGTGTGCCCAGTTTGAAGGAAGAAGTGGGTGAAATACATGTTTTATTAATTGGTAAGCATTGATTCCCTTCCCTTTGCTAAAATTCTCACATCTCTGGAGTTAAAATGAAAGGGAAGTGAGCAGCACAGGACTTTCTGGTGGGTTCAGTGGGACTGGGTCTCTAGTGTGCCTGGTACAGAGTGAGAAGTACATATTGTTATGGTGATGAGTGCTATGGGTGTCACTCTGCACCTGATCTGAGAGTGCTCTCCTCTAAAGGACTATCTAATATTCTGATGTGGGTGACATTCTTAAATGTTGACTGTCAGGAGCCAGTGAATAAATGCAGTACCAAGAATTCTGCAGTGAATTCAGGCCTATATCCTTAATTAAGAGAAGTTAACAGTGGAAAATCACTTCTGCATCTTATACATAGGAAATTGGATTTCCTGATGGGTAATTTAAAATACTTTGGGAGCATAAATACACCTGGAGCACTTGAGCTGTAAGTCGGTGACTCAGAGAACAAGGGCATACAATCCTGAAATAAGCAACAGCAAATGGCCACTTAAGCTCTTAAAAGCAAATTGCAGAAAATAAATTAATTCTCTTAAATATGCATGAAGCTTCTGAGCGGGGAAGGTACCGAAATGGGGCTGAGTGGTTTCCTTTGTTATGTGTGTTCAGAAGTATTAATAATACCCCCATTTGTGCCATATACCTTTGAGTACAACAAGTCCCAGAATCTTTTGGTTTTTTAAATTGTTTCTCAAGTAATTCACATTATAACTGGAAATTCTGCTGAAAGAACACATTGGACTCATTGATTTGGAAATGTAGAGAGTGAGTTTATCATAGTTAGGATCCCGGGGGGGAGTTGAAGGTGGCTCTGATTACATTGTTAGAAAAGAGCTTTACAAAGACTGACATAACTTTGCAGAAACTTCTTACAAGTTAGAAACTTACCAATAATTTTCCATAAAATATGATTTAACCAACTTCTACACACTGTGGAAAACAGTTTATGGTCTAAGATTCCTTGTGCTCAGTGTAGACTACAGGGTGCGTTTAGAATGTTTATCAGAATTATTACTCAATTATTTCTAGCCCTCGTCAGATCTTTTCATTTTCGCTATGGGAGCCACAGACACTAAAATCCTGGTATTTTATGCCCTTGCATACTTAAAAACAAAGTTTATGGCTATATAATTGAATAAATAAAGGGAAAGGGGCCAAAGGGAGGAGGCAGAGATGCCAGAAACAGAAGCGGGAGCAGATTATCAACAAAGGATGCTATGTCCAAGCTGTGTTCTATGTGTGTGCTTGGAGGAGAACAATTCAAGGAAATGACTTCTGTGCAGCACATACTGGTTGTTGGGGTCACTTTCCTTGATGGCCA
This sequence comes from Apodemus sylvaticus, assembly GCF_947179515.1. Classification (NCBI taxonomy): domain Eukaryota; kingdom Metazoa; phylum Chordata; class Mammalia; order Rodentia; family Muridae; genus Apodemus; species Apodemus sylvaticus. The sequence goes on along the minus strand of NC_067473.1, from coordinate 68,001,354 downwards.
CATGTCATTTTGATGCCAAGTCAGTGAAGAGGAGCTTGGCAGCAGAGCAAGGATTGGAACCAAGGAGACATTCACTGTGGGCAGATACGGCTTAGGAAAGGAATTGGCAAGCCTGCTTGAGGACAAAAATAGCCAAAACAGATGCCAAAAGCCATCACAGGAGGAGAGCAGGAATGTAAACTTGATTTTTTTAAAAAATGTGGAAAAATATTAAATCTGTTGTGATGTTCTTGGTTTCTATCAGGTTCTTTTACTGAATAATTTCTATTTTGCCTTGGTTCTGTGAAGAGGATCAAGTTGGGCATTTTTTTCTGTTGTGTTTTAAAGCAGAGCTACTCACATGAATATTCACATGCAGTCTGCAAAACGTTTAACCTGTGTGTGTGTGTGTGTGTGTGTGTGTGTGTGTGTGTGTGTGTGTGTAGGTATGTTTAAGTGTATGTCTATACTTTATTATTCCCGTTGTTGCAAAAGGTTCATGTGTAAGCTTTATGGGGGTTTTGGGGTTTTTTGGTTTTTGGTTTTTGGTTTTTTGGTTTTTTGGTTTTTGTGAGGAAGATGGCTTGTCCGGGACACAAACAGCCTACACAGATGACCCACTTTGAACAGCTATGAAGAGAAAAACAGAAGCCCATTTCCAGAGCCAAGGGCACCCTGTAAAATGCTCTTAAGTGTCTGTGTGGCTGACTCGTGCAGTAGATGATCTGGTAAAGGAGCGTACAGATGAAAGGGTAGGTGGGTCCACTCCTAGAGGGTGTTGTTGCTGCAGTTTGTTTTCGTCAACAGAAGTCATCAGGATTGGCTCTACAGGCAAGGAACAGAAGTTTTTAAGCCGAAGCGAGAGAGGATTACCTTTGTACTTTAACAGATGTCACTCTGAAATGATTGTGCGTGCTAGTTTACAGAAAAGGTAGAGTCCATATTATTTGGTTGGGCTATCTCAGTTCTGTGTTTATGTTAGTAAATACTACTTTTCAATGCTGCCCATTATCTGAATAAAGTCTCAGAGGAAGCAATTATCTAAAAGCAATGATATAGTTGAAACATTTTGTAAAAGATTATCTCTCAATCACTCTTCTACAAATCATCCTTTTTATTGTATACTTGCCTTCAACACCTACCTTCATTCTCAGTGTCAATGTAAAGGATATTTTCTTCTTTAGTTATTATTTATGATATCATTTGATCCAACCATCCACCACTAACACAACATTAGAAGTGTCTCTATACTGAGGTCCTTTCAGCTCAGCCTTTAGAAAGCCATGTTTATAGGCCTAAGCTGTACATAGCTTCAAACATTCATTTCATTTCTGTAATCTAGTTTATCCGCTTGTTATGTCCGAACCTGATGACACTGTTTAATGCCAAACACTTTGTTAAGAAGTAATATGATTTAAAATGCTGATGTAGTTCTTCAGTCACTGACGCATCATCCTGGTGCACCCCCACCCCTTTCTTTACATCTGTGTATGTTACAGTACTTAGTGCTATTGATAGAAAAATCACAAATACAAATCAAATGTAACCTCAAAAATGAATAGGTTACTATTTACTTATAGGGTCCCTACATAAAGCTGCTTCCTTAAAGACATATATCATAAATTGAAAATCAATCATAAATAGAAAATCTGGATCTTCAAGAACTTCAGTGATGAAATGTCACAGCCATTGCTACATTTCTTGTTACTAATTTGCTTTCTTAATAACTCCCTGGAATGATTCTCTAATCAATACACATGATCTGTCATCAAAAGTAGAATTCCTAATTCTGAGCCCAAACAGTTGGAGGCCAACCAAATCAGGACCTTTAATAAGGTTTTTATAAGGAAAAACTATCAATCATTCATCTCACTCTCTAGTTCTGCATATATTGAAATTTTTGATCAAAGTTTTTGTACCAAAAATTACCCTTTTAAGAAATTTGAATAGTATACATATTTGAATAGTACACAGTATTATCTAATCAAAATTTGATTTGTAACAGTGAATCAGCTAATAAATTCATACTTTTAATCCTGCTAACAACTTCAAAATTGGCTGATAATTACTATAGAATTAGAGGCTCTAATTTGTACATTGATGATGTGTTTCCAATCACCAGCCAATGTAACAAAAATAATAAATTACTCTCCTGTCTTTGCCGGAATTGTGAAAGACATCTGAGGAATAGAATATCAAACTTTCCTGAGTATTAGAATCACATGCAGGTTCTCAAGATTCATTGCCAGGTTTAGCACTGCTAGTCAAGGCCTAGTCATGACTGTCAGTGTCTTTACTCAAATTTTCTCTGTGTCTAAGAGAGATTCATCACCACTGGCAGCAAAGGTTCTTGAGAATCAAACAAATATGAAAGCCACACAGTTGACCAGGTAGATTTCCCCACATTTACAATATGCATCAACTGTGTACGTGGTCAAACAAGCCTCTAATAAAAGATTCTAGTGTCCTAATATATCTCTCTGGTGTGTTTTAAATCTGTGTGGTAGGAGTAAATAGCTTAGCAAAAGAGTTTTTTATTTAATATTTCCTTAGGTTGTAAAGTACTTTGCTCAACAAATGTTCTTAGATCCTTACAACTTAAAAATTACTAAGTGGTATTTATAGTAAGCACAACACAAATGCTGTTATACTGACATCAGTTACCACGCTGAGTTCCTGACACAATCCGCACATTTCTAACTGTATGGCCCCTATTTTCTTTTCCTGCAAGAAATAATGGCTAGTAAGGATTACAAGACTATGAGCAAAAAAGTACAGTCAGGTCAGATACTCCTTGTGCATTGTTTCATGCAATCCACAGTGTCAAGTCCTATTTTGCATGTGTGGAGATGAGGTGTTAAGGTTACCTGATGTTATGGTTCAGATATGAAATGGCACCAAAAAGCTCATGTTGAAGGTCTAATCCCCAGTTGATGAGACAGAAAAGAGGATCACAATAGCACTAAGAATGTCATCCACAAATTTCCTTCACTTCACCTCTCTCTCTCACTCTCCTTCCTTCTTTATTGCCATACTTTATCAAACTTTGCATTCTGAAATTCTGCCTCATCTCAAACTCAATGCCATGAGCCACCTGACATGGACTAAGATCTTTGAACTCAGGAGCCAACAATCGGCTTCTACTCATCATGGTTTTTTCCTTGAACAATTTGACATAGTAACAGAAATTTAATTAATATATAGCCATGGTCACAAAGACATTAAATGATCAAGAAAGCTGGGTTTTTTATTCTGCCCATTTACTCCAGATCCCATGCACTTCCTATTTGTACCCTCTCCTGTCTACAGTGAACAAAAGCCCTCACCAGGATTTTCCTTTTTTAATGTACATAAAGAGAATTTGGCAAAGTATAGTCTATGACTTTATAACAAATTAGTACACGGGTAAGAGGTTTTGTCTTACCTTTTTACCCCTACTCCTGTTTTTCTTTTTTTAATTGGATATTTTCTTTATTTACATTTCAAGTGTTTTCCCCATTCCAAGTCTCCCATTCAGAAACCCCCTATACCATCTCCCCTCCCTTTGCCCTCTATGAGGGTGCTCCCTCACCCACCTCCCCACTGTCATCTCACTGTCATGGCATTCTCCCACACTGGGGCATCAAACACCCTGAGGCCCAAGGGCCTCTCCTACCCTGATATCCAACAAAGCCATCCTCTGCCACATATGAGGCCACAGTCATGGGTCCCTCCATGTGTACTCTTTGGTTGGTGGTCCAGTCCCCAGCTGCTACAGGGACTCTGGCTGGTTTACACTGTTGCTCCCCCCATGGGGCTGCAAATGCCCTCAGCTCCTTCAGTCCCTTCTCCAACTCCCTGATCAGGGACCACTCGCTCAGTACAATGGTTGGCTTCCAGCATCTGCCTCTGTATTTGTAGGCTCTGGCAGAGCCTCTCAGGTGACAGCCATATCAGGCTCCCAATAGCAAGCATTTCCCAGCACCTATAATAGATTCTGGGTTTGGTGGCTGTATATGGGCTGGATCCCCAGGTGGGACCATCTCTGGTAGCCTTTCCTTCAATCTCCACTCCATACTTTGTCTCCATAGTTCCTCCAGTGAGTATTTTGTTCCCCCTTCTAAGAAGCAATGAAGCATCCACACTTTGGTCTTCATTCTTCTTATGCTTCATATGGTCTGTGAATTGAATCTTGGGTATTCCAAACTTTTGGGCTAAGACCCACTTATCAGTGAGTACAAACCATGTGTATTCTTTTGTAACTGAGTTACCTCGTTCAGGATGGTATTTTCAGGTTCCATCCATTTGCCTGGGAATTTCATGAAGTTGTTTTTAATAGCTGAGTAGTACTCCATTATATAAATGTACCACATTTTCTGTATCCATTCCTCTGTTGAGGGACATCTGGGTTGTTTCCAGCTTCTGGCTATTATAAATATGGGTATGAACATAGTGGAGCATGTGTCTTTATTACATGTTGGAGCATCTTCTGGGTATATGCCCAGGAGTGGTATAGATGGATCCTCAGGTAGTACTATGTCCAATTTTCTGAGGAACTGCCTAACTGTTTTCCAAAGTGGTTGTACCAACTTGCAATCCCACAAACAATGGAGAAGTGTTCCTCGTTCTCCACATCCTCTCCACTATCTGCTGTCACCTGTGTTTTTGATCTTAGCCATCCTGATTGGTGTAAAGTGGAATCTCAGGGTTGTTTTGATTTGCATTTCCCTGATAACTAAGGATGTTGAACATTTCTTTAGGTGCTTCTCACCATTTGATATTCCTTAGTTGAGAATTCTGTTTAGCTCTATTCCCCATATTTTAATAGGGTTATTTAGTTCTCTGGCGTTTAGTTTCTTAAGTTCTTTGTATATATTAGATATTAGACCTCAATTGGATGCACAATTGGTAAAGATCTTTTCCCAATCTTACGGTTGCTGTTTTGTCCTGTTGACTATGTCCTTTGCCTTACAGAATCTTTGCAATTTTATGAGGTCCCATTTGTCAATTCTTGATCTTAGAGCATAAGCCATTGGTGTTCTGTTCAGGAACTGTGTCCCCCTGTGTCCATGAGTTCCAGGTTTTTCCCCACTTTCTCTTCTATTAGATTCAGTGTATCTGGTTTTATGTGCAGGTCTTTGGTCCACTTGGACTTGAGCTTTTTACATTTTACCTACTTCTTGAGGAAGTATTTTTTATTGGATTTTATCTATTTGCATTTCAAATGTTATCTCCTTTCCCAGTTTTCATTCCTCAAACCTCCTATCCTTTCCCCCTACCCCTGCTTCTATGAGGGTGCTCTCCCACACACCCAGCCATTCCCACCTCACCGCCCTGGCATTACCCTAGACTGGGGCATCTAGCCTTCACATGACCAAGGGCCTCTCCTCCCACTGATGCCAGATAAGGGCATCTTGAGGCAATAATTTAAAGTAAATTCATCTACAATAGCAGGGTTCTCAACCCTAGGTGTAGTCACCTGGAATCTGTAACACATTCTGCTGTCACATGGAGTGGTCTCAGTGCTGCTTGGGAACTTGCCTCCCACCTCAGCAAAAGGCAAATTGTTCTGTGTCTACTTGTATATTCATACAGGGAAACGGGAACACTGGACACATGGGATAGGCTGCCAAGATAAAATCACCCTAAGCCTTCCAGTAATGGGATCACTGAGGAGTCCTGAGCCTTTAATTTCTTCATCACATATAATTTCCAGAATCAAATGATGCACCAAACATTTTCAAATGGATCTTTGGAAAACAGCCTAGGGCTCTAATGCATCAGACCCTAGCTTCATGCCTTACTTATTATGTGAAAAGGGAGAAGAGCTGTGTGCCTGGGAAATTACTGCTCAGATGCAGGTCTAGAAGTGAATGTCTCCAATAGAGAGTGAACTTCTGCTTATGGTTATGAGCCAGAGATGTGAAGGAAACTGGCCCTCACATCTTCTATAGCAGCCTAGTTCTCAGCTACTGTGTATGCCACATGCAACCCCTCTGTAGACTTTGACAGCTAAATGATGAGTGTCCAGGGAGGAACTCAGCCCTGGCAAGTATAAACAAGTAAATACAATGATTTTGATGCCCATCACTGAATTATTACTTGCCAAGGAGTGGGCAAGTTGATTAGTTATTTTCTGTGATTACATGCAGATGCAATTATGTTTCCATCTACAATAATTAAATGCATTCACTTGTTTTCTAGAAAACAAAACAGACTATATCACCAAATGATTTTTCATTTTAGAAAACAAGTGATCGTGTAGGACATAAATCTAGCCCCACCACCGAAAACATACACTGCTCACAAAAAAAAAAGAACCTTAAATTCTTCCTCCCCAAATTTTGATGTCTTGTGTTGCTCTAAGAATCATAATTGTTTTGTTCTGATAAATTCATTGCTATGTTGAGTGATCTTTTTTAAGTTGCAAATTAAAAATTATATGGTTGCTAACTCCATTTGCTTTCTCCTTTCTACATCCAGAATACAATTATGATTATTTTTTACGTAAGTATACATAGATGCATTTTCTACCCCCACCATTTAGAATTGTGTTACAGCATGGATAACAGAATCTTTGAGGTCAAAAGAATAAATATTGCCTACAGGGTCACAAATTGGGGAATATCACAGTTGTTTGCTTCCATGGATAGTCTACAGTGAACCTCTTTAGCTGGGGGGGCAGAAGATGGAATTGTTTCTTGGTCAGAAGTTGCATACCTCTCTTAGGGTTTCATTGCTGTGAAGAGACACCATGGCCATGAAAACTTTCATAAAGGTAATTATTTAATTGGGGTTGGCTTACTGTTGAGACAGGCTAGGCTGACTCCATAGCAAACTTCAAATTGGCAGTCCAGAAGACTAGGCCTTAATCTTTGTTTCCAAGAATTGGGCAAGTCCAGGCAAATCCAGGCCTCAGAAGTTGGCCTGAGGAAAGGACAGTGAGTTAGCAGCAGCTTCCAAACTTCCTTAGTAACAGTTTCCAGACTTCCCCAGCAACAGTTTCTTGCCCCCATGTTCCAGCAGTGGTTCTGAAATGTCTCTAAGAGAGCCAACAGATTGAAGTAGAGGTCACACACCCCTCCCTGGAATCCCCCTAATGTATTTTAAATTGGGCCTTTGAGCTAACTCTGGCCCTCCATGTTGGAAGAGGTAGGCCTGCGTGCTGGAGTTCTGCAGAATAAACTGCTCTTCGCTGTTGCATACTATTTGAATCCGGACTATCATTCTTCATTGAATCATGGACCCCTACACTATTTGGGGATTTAGTCAATTATCATCAGGGCAAAAAGCATGATAGAATGCAGACAGACATGGTGCTGGCGAGAGAGCACTGAAAGTATCCAAAGGTAACAGAAGAAGGCTATGTACCACACTGGGTGTAACTCCAGTATACGCCTCAGCCCACTTCCTCAGACAAGGCTACACTTACTCCATAAGGCCACACTTCTGAATAGAGCCACTCCCTTTGGCCAAGCATTCAAACAAATGAAAGGTCTGTGTGAGCCATTACTATTCAAACCACAATAACACCCTGACCCCAGAACTGCTGGCTATGGCTGCAAAGAGCACTTTTTGTTGAATCCAAAGAGTTGATTGTAAATGTCTTAATTGAAATAAGACAAGGAAGATGCTATAGTCGGAGTGTTGAATTCCTCAGTGTCCCCATCTGCAGACATTGTTAAGATGTGCACTCAAACCTGAGACACAGAGAAAAGTAGCAACATTGTACTGACAATGTATTTGTGAGTTTTCTTATTCATGATGTTACATGCTGTGTCTTTTGGAGCTCTGAGTCCCTGTTAGATTCTTTCTGGCATCTCAACATCCAGATAACTGAAAAGTAAAACCTCTGTAGTCAGTGTGAGGTATTAAGGGTCAGAATTGATATATTACAGCCCTCTTGTCCTTCTGTCCAAAGTACCACTCTGCTTTCTCATCATCTTGGCACCTTCCTGCTTCTGGACGGGAAGCATCTGTCTTTATATTTTCCTCCACTCTTGATTTCTGCACTGTGTTTCTTGGGCCACATGGGCCATGAGCATGAGAGGTTTCTTGAAGCAATAAGCTCTAAGCAGAGGATAGAAAGAGGGCATCTCATCTCTTCCCTGTCAGCTTTTTCAAGTAAGTGACTCAGACAAAGGTCAAGAGAAATTAACTGTCTCCCACAGTCTGGGTGACTGTCAGCTACAAAAGTTCAGCAAAGCATCTTGTTCAGAGCAGAGCATAAATAGAGAGCCAGGACTATAGGGATTGTTTCCTCTTAGCAGTGGTTCTGTGCTTGAATGCCTTCATTCAAGTACCTTTGTCTTGATGGTCATAATGAGTAACTGTTAGTCTTGCGCCCAACTGTATGTAAATGGTTTACCTACAAAGAAAAACTAGTCCACAGAATATAATGCCTAATAGCTACTTAACCTTGACATATTTTGTTGACTTGAGTTTTGCTAGAAAAATAAAAAGTCAAGAACTGGGGGAAAGGTCACACACTGGTTCTGTGGAACCACTTGTATTATTTTTTTCTTCTTATATGACCATTAGTGACCCCTGCAAAAGTGCTAAAGAGTCATAAAAATATGGGTTTTGAGACTAGAAGTATTGTTGACCTTTGTATTTCCTCAGTGCTTGGGCCAGCATGCTGCTGCTCTGTGATATACTCCCCATCCTATTTTGGCATCAGTCTTGCTGCTCCGTGATATACTCCCCATCCTATCTTGGCATCAAAGTCTGATGTGAAACAACTGTATCTTCACCCCTCATCTGTCACCTTCAGCAGACCTGAAACTTGCTTCCTTGTAGAGTGTTGCTTAACTTCCTGGGCCAGACAGTGCAATTTAAATTCCATAAAAATTGTTCATTTGGTACTGTGAGATCAAGTATGCACAGTAATGGTTTATCTTTCATTCTCTCAATGAAACTTTTTTCTGACCTTGGAAACCAGCATCGAACTATACTTGACAACACACTGAAAGAATCACAGAATAAATAGAATCATTTTAGCAGCCCAGCCTTTGTGGGACATACTACATTCTAAGGAAATGTTTAATTACATTGCAGACTGGAGTTGTGTCCTGCAGTTGTAAATGAGGGATGCCGCTGCACAGTGATTTCTGCTCTCACAACAGATATGCGCTTCATAGAGTACAGAACGAAGCTAGACAGTGATGGCAAGACTTAGGAGCAGGGAGCATTGCTGAACCTGTAGTGCCATCTACAGAACACACTGGATAATGTAGATGCCAGCTCTCATGCTCTTCAAGTAACATTGCCCTAAAGAATTGAGATTTGTACATTTAGAGTTCCTGTGCATGCAGGAATACTTTGTTACTTATTTAGTTGTGTATATATATGTGTGTACATATATGTATGTATATATGCTTATGAATGTTGTGTTTTCATATTTAAATGTCTATAAGTCTCATAAGAGAATGAATATTGCATTATATTTTATTCTGTATTAATTTGATTACCTACTTTTTCAAGACTTTTCTTTGATACCTTTTTGAAGCATAGTATTTGACTTCCTGGTTACTTCAAACAGATGTCAGACTGTGACCCTATTACTGTGCTCTCCCCTTTTAGAACAACTTCACAGTTCTTAAAAAGAATCCTTTTCACTAGCAACTCCAACAATTCAGAACTCACACTATCATGTATATTTGATGCTCTTCTATGTTAATGAGTTTCTCTGATGAGTTGGAGAGAAAAGTACCTCAGAGCAAGAAACTGTTAAATGCAGTGGATGACTGCAGTCGTATGGATTAAGTGCTGATCTAGCATGGTGGCTGGAGCACGTGGCAACCGGGTGGTCATTCACATTCCTGTTCCTCTTCCTCCTCCATTTCTCTTGGTGAACTTTTTTGCTTATTCATCATATCCACATACTATACAATGGGAATTCTGCTGTCGGGCTGTACAAAGGATGCTAAATCCCAGATCTGCCTCCAGAGGGCTCAGCATCTGGTAGAGGAGCTGGGACCTGTTCATAACAGTACAGGCAACTTTATGTATGCACAGAATAAAGTGATAAATGAGGTGATGGAGAAGAAGCGCTGAAGTCATCAACTGAAAAGAAAGTCTCGCCTCATTTGTTTCTTAGAGGGGAAAGGCTAGAGAAATATTTTGCATTACTAAGTCTTCATTACTTTTCCAAAATATCCTGCAGCATGCTTACTAATGTATTAGGAAATTCTCTTGAATAAATAACTTAAATGTCACATTCACAAATGTGTGAAAAAAGAACAGATTTTAATTTTTTTCAGCATGCTTCATTTTGCATATTACCTCCAAGAATCATATATATGTGTATGTATATATATATACATATATGTGTATGTATGTATATATATATATATACATACACAGTTAGACATATTTGTAGAATTGATGTTCCGTAAATCTCATTATTCCTTTAGATATAATGCTTAACTGTAGTTGAAAGTATTAACCCATATCTATTGCTATAAAATATTTTTAAATGCAATCTAGTTTCATAATGTCTATGGCAAATGTATTTGACAACCTATAAATATGTTTACAAAAACAATTTTAAATTATACAGCTTCAAAATCTATTCATGTTAGACCTCCATAGACACTGGAGTTCTTTGCAAATGGTTTGATCATTAATGGTTATTGTGTGGGTTTCCAACTATCTAAGAAAATCCACTTGCCACATGTTTAAATCATCAGGGTTAATTTTCCTTTCAGATAAGGAACATTTTTAAAATCCAAGCTCTAGAAACACGTTTCTCTAGTGCTTGTTTGATAAGCAGTCACAGTGTTTATATGTGTATTTCATCTGAAGAACATGAAAGTCCTGTGGAAAAAGAAAGATTCTTTGCATAAGTAAGGAGGAAGGCCTATGTAGTCAAGGAAATTCCCAACCTAATGTATGTATACAGGAAATCACCATGGTTTGAGAAGGCTTCATGGTTTAGAGTTGAGTTGAGCAGGACCATATCAGTAGTTGAATACAAGAAAGGGGAAGTGGGCAGCATGTCAGGAGTGAACATGCGAGCTCATGCAGTCCACCTTCACCTTTTCCTTGAAACATCTTGTAACCTAATTACCACACTATCAGGTTAAGGAAAACCCTAGCAGGCATCCCAGCAATGGCCATCTTGGTGCTATTTCTATATGACAGTCCTGAGGAGTACAGAGGTGTGAGCATAGGGAGAGGTGTGAGCATAGGGAGAGGTGTGAGCATAGGGAGAGGTGTGAGCATAGGGAGGACCCGGTCCAAGTGTAGACTGAACAAGTGAGCAAACAGTAAACTGCAAATAGCAATTTGAAGTCTTTTTCAAGTTTGCAGTTGCTTGAGGATTTTGTCAACAAAGATACAAATAGCAACTGTTTGTTTTACCTGAAGAACAAAAGAAATATATTTGTTTCAGTGTAACCTGGCAGCTAATCCACCCCTCCCCTCTTCTGTGCCTTCCTTCAGCTTCCTGAGCTTAGTTAAGACTATAAACATGCAAAGCAACAAGATGCTAAATTCCTCCACAACACCTTTATGGCTATTTTAACATAATCCAGTAAAGAGAATAATGTAAATGACCTTGGCATCAGTGAACTAGTCTACTTGCTTCCATGGAACATAGAAAATCCACATAAAACACATAACATTTTCAAATTAAAGATCAGCAAACATATGTAGAGAATTTAAGAACTGTAAACCATTTCTGTACAATAGAAAGCAAATGAGCAGATTAAAAATATAGTGAGAAGTAAACAGAAATCAAACCAGTGTGGCCAATGAGGTATGAATCTTCATGTGTGTGCACATATACACCTATGCATAATTGTGAATAAGGATGCACCAGGCACTCCCTAATAGTAGTAAAATGGAAGGTTGTTAGCCCCCTGTTGGTAATAGCTTTCGGTAATGTTATAATCTTCAACAAGTGGCAGTTATAAGTGAATGTGTATGAGGTTTGAGAGATACATTAATTTGTGGGTATAATAAAAAGCCATTAGTATTCTGTTTAATGCCATATACAGAGTTCTAGTAATAGGTTTTCCCTAGAGCCTGTGGCCTACTGAGCCACAAACAAGTCTGTGGTCCCCAAAACTGTACCTGGTATGAGTCCATCTCTCAAAACTCAAGAGAGACTTCTTTTTTTTTTTTTTCACGAAAATAGCTACTAACACAGAAATGCACAACTGGTCAAGATGCAAAGAATAAGAGAGTGTGGTGTGTTCAGTCCTAAATGGGAAATTTATTACACCAGCACCACCTCCAAAGACTCAGGCATTATTGTGATACATGGGAACAGAACGTATATAAAAGCCAGCCATAATGAGAATGACCCAAGGAAATAGTGTTTTCTGAACACAGCAGGACAGATGCACATATGAATTCGTAGTGGCTGTGTCAACATGTACACAACCTGCACACACTTAAACATACAACATACTAGCATGGAGAACTAGAATTGAGCACAAAACAAAGTCCCACCACTGGCCCACTGGCAAAGAAGCTATTAGTAGTTGATAACTCCCAGAACAAGTAGAGTTAGCTTTCTTTAAGAATATAGTCCCTAGCATGTTTCAGTAGATGACCACACAGCTAAGAGCACATTGGCAGCACAAACAGGCCCAATGTGTTAAAAGAAAATATGAGGACTGTCTGAGTTAGGGTTTCTATTTCTGTGATTAAAACACCATGACCAAAAAGCAAGTTGGGAAGGAAAGGGTTTATTTAGTTTACACTTCCATGTTGCTGCCCATTATTGAAGAAAATCAGGACAGAAACTCAAGGCCAGAACCTGGAGAGAGGAACCAGTGCAGAAACGATGGATGGGTACTGCCTACTGTCTTGCTCCTAATGGCTTGTTCAGCCTGCTTTCTTATAAAACTTAGGACCACCAGCCCAGGCATAGAACCACCCACTAGGGGCTGAGCCTTCCTCCAGCAATCACTAACTGAAAAGATGCCTTACATGCTTGTCCACAAGCCAGTCTCATGAAGGCATTTTCTTAATTAAGCCTTCCTCCTCTTAGATGATTTTAGCTTGTGTCAAGTTGACATAAAATTATCCAGCACAAGGACCGAAATTTGAGTGGCTCTGGAAGAATGTGGGAGTGAGGATAAATGCAATGTATGAAATTCTAAAATAATAAAATACAAAAACTATACAGAACTGTCAATGTCATTTCTAAACTGGAAAAGAAGCAGATGTAGAAACTGTGAAGAAAGACAAGCAACAAAACAAGCAAAAACATAGTTGGAGAGATACAACTAGAATAGCCATGCTAACAGTTTTGTATAAGGATGAAAAAAAAAAAAGGAGAGGCAGAGGGGGAGGAAGGAGGGAAGGGAGAGAGGAAGGAAAGGATGGGAGGAAGAAAGAATATTCGTTAAACTACAGTTCTGAGAATTAGAAGCTCAATGAATTTTTGCTTTTGATCATTTGAAGAAATGGGCATGTCATTACCAAGACAATCTCATTACTATAGAATATTTTGCTCTCTTTTCCCTCAGTATATGTGATGTGACCAAGACAGAACATGCATTGTTCGTTTAAATGAAACATGAACAGGGCAGCCATGTGTATTAGATAATGCTAGAGTATGATAATCACACTGATGTGTCTGTGTTAAACTGATTTTGAACTGTTAGTTGGTGGTAGTTTCTGCAGGCTGTGATTAGATAAATGGATGCAAATGGTAATTGTAACTGATGAATGATTGATGACGGCTTTCTGTGCTTCACTTTGCACCCTTGGAAACAGCCTAGGGTCAGCCAGACATGGAGCTGCTAATACGAGAATTATGATCAGTTTGAAGGTGGGGTGCCTACTGAGTTTCTTGGAGTGAGTGGATGGGCTGAGAGCAGCAAGTTCTACCAACAGACAACTCTGGCCTTTCCTAGGTGGGTGGGGTTTTTGTTGGTTTGGTTTGGTTTTTGGTTTTCTTATCCTTTTCACTTTCTGGGTCAGACCATTGATAATCAAAGCTTAAAACAACCAAACAAACACACAACAAAAACTAGAAAAATCCTGTAGCATGATTGTTAGGTTTCAAACCAGGGACAAGTGGCTGAGGTATCTATTAACATGTCAAGGCTTTGACCTCCTTTTGTTGTCTAATTGCTCTGGCTAGGACTTCCAGTACTATATTGAATAGATAAGAAGAGAGTGGGCAGCCTTGTCTAGTCCCTGATTTTAGTGGGATTGCTTCTAGTTTCTGTCCATTTAGTTTGATGCTGGCTACTGGTTTGCTTTTACTATGTTTAGGTATGGGCCTTGAATTCCTGATCTTTCCAAGACTTTTATCATGAAGGGGTGTTGGATTTTGTCAAATGCTTTCTCAGCATCTAATGAAATGACCATGTAATTTTTTTTCCTTGAGTTTGTTTATGTAGTGGATTACATTGATGTATTTCTGTATATTGAACCATCTCTACATCCCTAGGATAAAGCCTAAATTCAGAAGAAAACTTGATGGTGTCATTTCTTTCCTTCCTCTGTGTTTATTAGCTATGGAACTCCTGTGGTCAGGCTTTCCCTGACTACTGAAGCACCAGGAGTCACTGCACCTTTTCTGCCCTGTGTAAGTCAGTCTTAATATCACAGCCACTTTCTACATGGTAGTCAACTTGTGGCAAATTATTACCCATGTCTCACAATTTCACAATTTGTACCTGAGAATAAAAAGGTCAAATAAAGACGTCATACTATTAAAAAAAAAGAAAACCTATCAATACAAACTCAGTTCCCTACCTGTAATAGGCTCCTCCTAGCTGGCATATTCTGTCCCCTACCCTAAACTTCTCTCGCCCAACCCCAGCTGCTCTTACTCCTATATAATGGAACCATTTTGGCTACCAGTTCTTTTTTGGCCTTTCGGCTTCTGGCCATCTTGACTGCTGCTCCAGATTCTGCTCTCTTCCTCTTCCCTCTCTCCTCCTCCGTGTCCTCACATGACCGGCCTGCTCAGTCTGCTACACATGCATATATGTTTATGATAGCTAGTATATGGTCACTAGAGAAAATCTGAGACAGCAAGAAAAAATGAGGGAGGCTGGAGAGAAGGCTCAGCAGTTAAGAGCACTGACTGCTCTCCCAGAGTTCTTGAGTTCTATTCCCAGCAACTGCGTAGTGTCTCACAAACCTCTGTCATGGGATCTGATGCCCTCTTCTGGTGTGTCTGAAGACAGCTATAGTGTACTCATATAAATAAAATAAATCTGAGGAAAAAGAAAGAGGAAGAAGACGACAACGATGACAAGTACGAGGATAAGAAATAATAATGAGGGGAATTCTATAGTCAGAAATACAATATAATGTCTCATCATGCAATTTTCATGTATTTCCTCTCATGCTTCCAATGTGCATAACAATGCTGTGTATACATTAACATACTATCTCTGGACTTATGGCAGATATAACAATATGCTGGTAGATGGTGCTCATGAAGGTATGCAGTCCTTGAGTAATATTCAGTGGAGTATGAGCTAACATGTTTGTTTCTCTTGGAGTTATATGCTTTTATTGTTATGAATAATGGTGTGACCAACACATACATACATAGTGTTTGATCTCTATGTGACTTTTTTTAAAAGATAAATGCTCAGAAGAGAAACTACTGAGCCGAAGATAATGAATTCTGCAGATGTGATTTTCACCATTTAATTAGAAAATAAGAACAGAGACAAAAAGACAATGGATAGCAATATCCTGGCCCCTGGGCTCCTGTAACACTCCTTAAGTCTCTTTTCATTACACATGTAATTACTTCCTCAAAGATGCCTTCCCTGGGAGCACATCCACCAGGATTCAGCCCAAGGGAAGCAGTCCCAGAAGAGCAGAAGCTCAGACTCTGCAGGACAGGTTTCTTTCACAAAGGAATGTGCACCGGACTCAGTCAATGGGTGAGCTGAGTTCAGAAGACTGAGTCCTCCCCCACTGCTCCTCAGTTCCTACATGGCCTCTGCTCAGGGCCAACAAGTAGAAGTGCTTCACTTCAGTATCCCTGGGGACAGCTGGGATGGGAACCTTTATCAGCTGTGTATCTACAGGAATTCCCTATAAGGAACTAGCAAGTTATACACACACAGCTTTATCTACAACTTTCTCTGATAGATTTGCCTCCCTAAAAATGAAGTAATTTTCCCACTGGTCGCATCTTTCATTGTTTTGCTTGGGCTATTTATGTCCAAATCCAGCTTTTAAATTCATGATGAGAGCTATAAAGCAGACTAAACTGGTCATCCGTGTCCACATCTGCATCCAGGTCCTTCATCTGTATCCACATCTGCATCCAGGTCCTTCATCAGTGCCCACATCTGCATCCAGGTCCTTGGGTACTTGGGCTCTGAACCTGGGTGTGGGAAGGTTGATTTCATCCTGGGAAGACAATAAAGATTCCCCTGAGGCACCACTGCTCCAGTCCTCAGCTCTCCACTCACCTGCATGGGTCCCTTGTCTGAGCCGCATCCTGCTCAGTTCCTTTAAAAAAAAATTATTTGAAGCTTTTCCAGTAAAATTGACAACCTAATCAGGGTCCAGAAATAAAGAGCAATTCTATATGCTCTTCTGCTTGTCATTGATAAAGACATTTAAAAGGAGAGTAAGGAAATTGTGGACTTCACTGTTTTGTGTTTTACTCACCTGCTACCAATGATTTTTCTATTTCTCACACTATTCGGGTTTTGTTTCTAACTTTGTTTTGTCTTATTATTGTAATTACTTTGTACAGAATTATATATCGCTTCACCTATATAACTACTTCAGAAAACAACGATGCTAGTTTGGTCTTCTGTCAACAAATTAGCACATCATCCTGAGAACATCTGTTAAAGATGACCATCGCTAAACCCAGTCCCATGACTTTTCAGAGTTCATGTCCACACAAAGAGATGAGGGATAGAGCCTCTACCCTAGATTGTTCATCTTTCATGCATTCATTCATTCATTCAATCATGCATTCATTCATTCATTCATTCTTATTTCCTATTTTTTTCATTCATTCATTCATTCATTCTTATTTCCTATTTTTTTTTTCATGTGGCAAATGTGCTTTTTGTTTTGTTTTGCTTTTTTGTTTTTTTTTTAATTTTTTTATTCGATATAATTTATTTACATTTCAAATGATTTCCCTTTTCTAGCCCCCCCCACTCCCCGAAAGTACCGTAAGCCCCCTTCTCTTCCCCTGTCCTCCCACCCACCCCTTCCCACTTCCCCGTTCTGGTTTTGCCGAATACTGTTTCACTGAGTCTTTCCAGAACCAGGGGCCACTCCTCCTTTCTTCTTGTACCTCATTTGATGTGTGAATTATGTTTTGGGTATTCCAGTTTTCTAGATTAATATCCACTTATTAGTGAGTGCATACCATGATTCACCTTTTGAGTCTGGGTTACCTCACTTAGTATGATATTCTCTAGCTCCATCCATTTGCCTAAGAATTTCATAAATTCATTGTTTCTAATGGCTGAATAGTACTCCATTGTGTAGATATACCACGTTTTTTGCATCCACTCTTCTGTTGAGGGATACCTGGGTTCTTTCCAGCATCTGGCAATTATAAATAGGGCTGCTATGAACATAGTAGAGCATGTATCCTTATTACATGGTGGGGAGTCTTCTGGGTATATGCCCAGGAGTGGTATAGCAGGATCTTCTGGAAGTGAGGTGCCCAGTTTTCGGAGGATCCGCCAGACTGCTTTCCAGAGTGGTTGTACCAATTTGCAACCCCACCAGCAGTGGAGGAGTGTTCCTCTTTCTCCACACCCTCTCCAACACCTGCTGTCTCCTGAATTTTTAATCTTAGCCATTCTGACTGGTGTAAGATGAAATCTTAGGGTTGTTTTGATTTGCATTTCCCTAATGACTAATGAAGTTGAGCATTTTTTAAGATGCTTCTCCGCCATCCGAAGTTCTTCAGGTGAGAATTCTTTGTTTAACTCTGTACCCCATTTTTTAATAGGGTTGTTCGGTTTTCTGGAGTCTAACTTCTTGAGTTCTTTATATATATTGGATATTAGCCCTCTATCTGATGTAGGATTCGTGAAGATCTTTTCCCAATTTGTTGGTTGCCGATTTGTCCTCTTGATGGTGTCCTTTGCCTTACAGAAACTTTGTAATTTTATGAGGTCCCATTTGTCAATTCTTGTTCTTAGAGCATATGCTATTGGTGTTCTGTTCAGAAACTTTCTCCCTGTACCGATGTCCTCAAGGGTCTTCCCCAGTTTCTTTTCTATTAGCTTCAGAGTGTCTGGCTTTATGTGGAGGTCCTTGATCCATTTGGATTTGAGCTTAGTACAAGGAGACAAGGATGGATCAAGTCGCATTCTTCTGCATGCTGACCTCTCCTCAGTACTGGCACCTGTTTCTTCTTCCGAGTCTGGCTGGTAAATCTCCTGCTATTTCCCAGCGTTCCTTTCTCTGCCATTTTGTCCTGCCTATCCTCTCTTGGTATAGGCCATTCCAATCAGAACGGGATGGAGAAGATGTTTACAGAACACTGAGGTGATGCTTCATAAAAGTAGGAATACCGAAGGTCCTGTACTCAACTCTCACAGTACAGAAACCAGCATTTGAATAATACAATCAACCGTTACCCAAGGAACAAGAGATTATCCCAACAGTTTTCTCCCTCTCCCTTTTCTGTTTCAAATACATTTGCACAGCTGTCTCCTGTAGTGCTGGGATTTTTACCCATTGCTGACTACTTTGTCCTCTGGAATCCTAAGTCATAATATATCACTTCATGAATTGGCTTCTAAGTGCACCTGCCCGTGAAAGTATGTAGCTCTTTTCTACTTTAATAATACTTTTAAACAACCTGTTTGCATTTCCTTGTCAAGCCAGATTCAGGATACTTAATAAAAAATCATGTTCACTGTAGGCAGAAAGATACCAACAGATGTTAGTTGTTAAAATAAAAACTATATAGGCAAACATGGCCTAGGAATAAAGGTATAGTGACTTTAGCCTTGTTCTTTGAAAGATGCTTTAACAGGTTTGAAATATGGCTGTCAACAGAAATTTTGAAACTATCATAAAGTAAAGCAAATAAAGAATGTCTTTAAAAGGGAGATAATAAGAACTGCAGATGAAAGATGAAAATCTAACACTGGAGGCAGTTCTCTTTCAGGCACCCACATTGTCTGTGTTCATTTGAATGTTAAACTTCTTTGAATTATTCCCTTATTGCTATTTGAAGCCATCACATTGATCTAAGAAAAGCAAATGGGGCAGTTAAAATCCTATTCCAAATTGGAACAGCCTCTGGATTGATTGGTGGTAATGGCTGAAGAGGAAGGGACAGTGTTCATTTATTATTGACCAGAAATGTGCTTATCCAATTAGTCTGTGCCATGTACAGAAGCAGCAGGTGCACATTGCTGAGGGATGTAGCAACTGAGGGTCTGTGCTTGTTTGGAGCCAGGAGGACTCCTGGCCCAGACTCATGACAACTGACTTCTGACTGATTCCTCAGCTCTCCTACTGGACAGTAACTCATCTTGACATTTCCATTCAAGTCAGAAAGCCAGTCCTGGTGCACAGCTCTGAGAACTGGAAGGGTTAGAAAATTTAAAAAAATAGGGCAATTTAGGAAGGTTCAGTATAGATTATGATCTAGATTAGATATGGTCTAGATTATGATCTATTTTATGTGTAAAAGATGTGTTTTGTACATTTTTCTTCAAACCAGAAATAACTGAAACAATTATATGTATAAAACAAAACTAACTTTAAAGTACTTATTTGGATAAAAACATCTGTGTAAAGTCCACATGAGGTCCACTAGAGGAGAAGTGATACCAGGAGGCTCCATGATAGAAGCACATGGAGAAAGCTGCTTGTTGTGATCGTCAGCATGCAGTGCTCAGGTCATAATAAACTTTATCCAGGAAATGAGGGACTTATGCTAAAGAGTGTTTTGTTGTCTAAGTGGATATTTACCTGGAGAGACAGGTGCTAGAGAGCATTGTTCACCCATGTTGTGCTGTGCTTTGCTCCCCACCTGACAGAGAGTGTGTGTGTGTGTGTGTGTGTGTGTGTGTGTGTGTGTGTGTGTGCTGGCTTCTGTGTTTGTGAACATGTGTTTTTGTGGACACAAATACAGTTATATGTCTGTATGTGTGGAGGTCAAAAGTCAGCTGTAGGTTTTTTTAGAAGTCATTCACCTTGTTTTGAAACAGAGTCTCTCATTTTGGCCTAGAACTCACCTATTCAACTAGACCAGCTAATTCTTTCTGTCTCTTCCTCCCCAGCACTGTGGTTTCAAAATACTTAGGCAACTGGGCATGGCCTTTTATGTGAATGCTAGGATATAAACTCATATCCTAAATCTTGCATATTGGGCACTGTACCAACTGAGCAATCTTCCCAGTGCCTTTCTGAATAAAGATTTAACTCAAGAAGATAAAAACAGAGTATGACAGTAAACATAGACTGTCAACTAAATTAAAGATTAAAGAGGATTTCAAAATTATAGACTCATTAATCAATTTAAAAAGAACTAGCTACTTTTAAACAGAAGAAAAAGAAATTATCAGTAAGCTGATTGAAAACTCAAAAGAACACAAGACAGAAAGTTCCCATATACCACCCTGTACAGTTTATCAGCTGTCAGGGTCCTCATTAGAGTTGTACATCTATAACAGCTCCTCACTTACCAACTACAGCTTGCTTTAGGAGTCACTTTGCTTTGTGTTATACATTCTATGAAAAAAATCTGCATCCTATGAAAAGAGAGAAATCAATAGTCTGGGCATCAGGAAACAGAAAAGGAGAAATCAAAGAAAACAGAATTATACATTTTAAAAAAGGCAGACAACATAGTCCTCTTAGACGTCAGTGACTGGCAATAGTATTTTCAGTTGTCTGACATGGCTTTGAAACTATAAGCACTTCAGCAGGAATGTCTCACTGTAGAGTAGAAACTGACCTGAAAATCTGACCCAGTCACTTGATAACAGAATCAAGAAAGAAGTGTTAAAAACACAGAGTTACTACCCTCTCTCCAACTACATCCTCTTAAAAGGTCACATCACCAGATTGAGGAAGACTTCCTCTCGGTGATTTTAAAAATTTGAAAAATGGACCAAAAATCCAGAATTAAAAATATATTGCTGTGGCTGAATATACCAAAAAAATTAATTATATGCATGAAAAATTAGTATAGGAAAATATATTTCATTTAGGTACGAAGATTATGGGTACCTGACTATTTCCACCTGACTAAAATTGCATTTGTATGATAATAAAATGTAGAAAATATTTGTCTGTTACTTTTCTGTTACTGTGATACCATGACGAAGACAACGTATAAAGGAAACCATTTGACTGGAAGCTTGCTTGCAGTTTCAGATGCTGAGTCCATGACCATTGTGGCAGGAAGCTAAGTGGCAGGCAGGCATGGATGTAGAGCAGTAGTTCCAAGCTTGCATTCTGACCCACAAGTTCAGGCAGAAAGTGTGCCTGGGGTGAGCTTTTTTAATCTCAAAGCTCACACTCTTCCAATAAGGCCACACCTCCAAAACCTTCCCATAAACAGTTCCCCCAACAAAGACCAAGCATTCAGATTGGGAGCCTATGGGACATTCTCATTCAAACCATCAAAATAGTTTCCTGCATAGAAGCCAAATTTTCAACAGCTCTAAAGTCTTGTTTCTTTTAAATGAAGGAGGTCAGAAATGGATCGTTGGTAGTAAGACTAACCCCTCTAATTGTTATCAACTGCAAAATGCCAGATATAATGGAGGCAGTTTTTCTCATTTGCCATCTAAAGTGGGCTGTTTCTTTGGTGGAATGTACACTCTGTAGTAAGCTTCCCAGGAAAACAATCCATTGAGAAACCTGACCTTCAAACTGAGTTTCCATGTTCTGTGGGACATTTACTAGTAAATTAGCAGGATCAAGCAAGTCTCTTGAATTCATTTAAATAAATCAAACCAAGAGCACTATGGGTAATATGCTCCATGTATGCTAGTGTGGCCTTGATCTTGGATGTTAAAGAGAAATAGCTTGAGATGATTGTTACTCTGGAACAGAGAGGAAGCAAGCAAACTTGCTCCCACGTACTGAGACTGTGCCTTTGCATATTTGTTTTGAAAGCCAAACAAATTGCCATTTTAAGATGCCTCAGAAATTTGTTGAGATTGGCAGTGGTACCATTTATCAAGTGACATCATGAAAAATTTTTGTTTGCTTCCTATATTGTGTTTGTGTAAGCTAGTGTTATCTGTTTTACGAGACAAAGGGAGAAATGTTGTTCTAGGTTTTGGTTATATTTCATGTGTCATTTTAACCTAGTGTTGGTAATGCTTGAAGGATTTTGAAAAGAATACTTCCAGAATGTTTTTGCACATCATTAAAAAATATTTATCATGTCAAGAAAATAAATGAATTGATGAGTGTTTACATGAAATATGACCTTCTGTCAACATATATACAAATATTTAAAATAATGTGTTCAAGTAAAAGTATACGAACTGTTTCTCTTGTGTCTTTGTAATTCCTTCTTAGAAGGGATAGTAGCAGCCTGAGATAAATAACTGTTTTAATTCACATCAGTAAGTACTTCAGAGTTGCTATGTCAGAAGAAAACTCTATAGATTTTTCCCTAAAGAAGCATCTATAATCTTCTATTACTTTCTAACTACCCTTAAATAAATTAACTAAAATAGAAAAACGTTGATGTCTAATTACCCTCAAACTTTTATGGATAACTGTTTCTAAAATTACAGTATTTACCTCTTTAAAATATGTTCTGTCATTTTGTATTTCTCTATGTGTATTTTTAACCAAAAATGACAGTAATGAATGTTCTTCCACAGTTACTTTTTCTACTTAAAAATATTTTCCTGTATCATTAAAAATATTACCTATATGTACAGCTCTAACTGACTTACAGTGTACAAAGAATTGTGTTATACAGAGTTAACTATTTTAGCTAGTTCCATACAGTGTGCTGATAATAAGGGTGGTTTTATAATTTTTGCATTAATTTTCTAGACTTCCTAGAAAGTTTTGGGGCGGCATTTGTCATTCATAAATGTCATTCTGATTCCTACTCCCCTCCCTCCCTCCCTTCCATCTACCTCCATCTTTCCTCCAGTTGATTTCTGCTGCATTTACACACGTGAATTCCATTACCCGCTCTTATTCCCACTTTATCTCTTTTATTACTCTTCCTCGCAAAGTTCCCATTCAACATTCATATGTACTTTCTTGTAGGTGCAAATATTGTATGTGTGCGTGTGCGTGCGCGTGCGTGTGCGTGTGCGTGTGTGTGTGTGTGTGTGTGTGTGTGTGTGTGTGTGTGTGTGTGTAGAAAGAAAGAGAAGATGAAGCAGAAAAGAAAGAATAGGGGGAGACCACATAAGACAGAACACATAATCCCTGTATTTCTGAACTATCTGCCTTAGTATAATGAGCTATAACTCCATTTCTTGCTGATATCATAATTTAATTCTTTATTGCTGAATAGGATCTCAAGGCATATACATACCATATTTTCTTTATTCATTCATTTCTTAGTGGATGACTCGGATTTGCTAGTAAAATTGGGAGAAAGAGGAATATCAGTATCAATACACTATAACAAAAATAAAACACCTTGAACACATTTTCAGATTTGAAGGCTTCTCCAATAGTGGAGAACATTATATATATATATATTTGTTTTATCATATTGATTTTTTATATATTACATAATTTTATCAGCCTCTTACATTTAATAGTTTGTAGTTGATTGATACAGGTTACATGCTTGCCACCTGTACATCTTGTTTCAGAAAGCCCTAACCAAACCAGTAGTCCAGGGCATTTTCCCCCAAGACCTCTTTGAAAGCCTTGGGATATCATTGGGTGTCATTCTGTATCTGTCTAGTATGTGCCAGTTTAAGAAGAGCTACCATTTCCACACAGGATTCTCAGTTAAAGTGACAAAAATGAATATGTAGCTCGAAATCTCAATCATTCTGCAACTGAAAAGCATGGTCCAAATGTTTTGCCAATTTTTTTTTTGAATTGTGTGCTTTATTAATGAGTTCTACTTTCTATTTTCTGCATCTAAGCCCTTCGTAGAAGAAAAGATTGTTTGTACTTCCCAGGCTGTGACTCATTTCACATGCTTAATTTTTTTCTTTTTTCTTTTATTGCTGTTTTTCTTTCTTTTCTCTCTCTCTCTTTTTTATTATTTTCTATATTCTTTGTTTACATTCCAAATGAGTTTGCCTTTCCCAGTTCTCCCTTCCCCATAAATCCCATAAGCCCTCTTCCCTCCACCTATTCCCCAATCAACCCCCTCCCACTTCTCTGTCCTGGAAATACCCTGCATCAAGCCTTTCCAGGACCAGGGCCCTCTCCTTCCTTCTTCTTGGGAATGATTTGATATGTGAGTTGTGTCTTGGGTATTCAGAGCTTCTGGGCTAATACCCACTTATCAGTGACTGCATTCCATGTGTGTTCTTTTGTGAATGAGTTACCTCACTTAGGATGATATTTTCCAGTTCCAACCATTTGCCTAAGAATTTCATGAGTTCATTGTTTTTAATTGTTGAGTAGTATTCCATTGTGTAGATATACCACATTTTCTGTATCCATTCCTCCATTGAGGGATATCTGGGTTCTTTTCAACTTCTGGCTATTATAAATAAGGCTGCTATGAATATAGTGGAACATATGTCATTATTACATGCCGGAAATCCTCTGGGAATATGCCCAGGAGTGGTATAACAGGGTTCTCAGGAAGTGTCCTGCACAGTTTTCTGAGGAACCGCCAGACTGATTTCCAGAGTGGTTGTACCAACTTGCAATCCCACCAGCAGTGGAGGAGTGTTCCTCTTTTTCCACATCCTCACCAACACCTGCTGTCTCCTGAGGTTTTCATCTTAGCCATTCTGACTGGAATTTTTTCTTTTAAGGAGTAAACATCTTAACAGAGTTCAAGTTGTTGATATCCTAATTAATTCTCTATGTCTGATTTAGGAATGCTTATCTAACCCAAGAGGTCTTTTATTTTTCTTACATTCCTGAAGTTTCACAGGTTTTGCTACCAAACTTAAATCTATGGTATATTTCTATTTGGATTGTATGAATGACACATTCAAAGGCTGAAATGTGTAATTTTTTCCATAGGACTAGGCAATGGATTCTTAACAGCCTCAATTAAAATCAGTCATCCACTTATGGCTGTGTCTGTTTCTGAATTTTCTACAGTGATTCACTGTTCCCAGTGCCTATTTTCTGCCTATACTACATGACTTAGGTAGTGTAGCTTTGTAAGCTTTGAGGTCAGATAATACAAACCCAGTGATCTTCTAACAACTCTGTGAACATGAACATTTGCTTCTTCCATTTGCTGAGGATTTTTTACCTTCTCTCAGGAGGGGTTTTTATTTTTACCATTTTTACCTTGTCGTTACTGCATATCTGTCAAATGTATGCCTACTTACTTTGTGTTGTTGTCTGATTGTTGCTTGCTTAGGCACGCACTCTAGCTCTGACTGAACTACATCCCCAGCATGTTTGGAGGGGAAGGGGTTTGGTTTGGTTTGGTTTGGTTTGGTTTGGTTTGGTTTGGTTTGGTTTGGTTTGGATTGGATTGGATTGGATTGGTTTTGTTTGGTTTCATTGTGGTTGTGATTCTGGTTTCTCAAGATAGGTTTCTCTGTGTAGCTTTGACTGCCCTGTAGCTCATTCTATAGATCATGGTGTCCTTTTGAATTTAGAGATCACCCTGACTTTCTTCCAAAGTGTTGGCATTAAAGATGTGTACCACAACTACTTGGCTCACTTTGTGTTTTCTACACAGAATCTCACTGTGTCCTAGAAGGACCTTACATTTGCATGGAAAATCTCACATTCTTAATGCCCTGTCTCCTCGTCCTGAGTGCTGGGATTACAGGCATGGAGACAGTACCGTGCCTGGTTCATAGCTCTTAATGTTATCTCAAAGAGATTTCTCAGGTTCTGATGTTAAGACTGGATTAGTACAGATAATATATAATTGGAGAGTGTTTTCTGCCTTTCTGCTGATTGTTGACAATGTGGAAAAATTAATAAGTGGAGCCATTACGTCCCCAATACTCTCTACTGACCTTCTAATCAAAAGCTGCTTATGATTTGAGAAGCAGCTTGTATCAGCCTCACTGTGCAGTTCTAGTGTAGTGGATTATGAAGCAATTACTTCTGTGCAATTCATTTGGCATACATACTAACTTCTAAAATATTCTATTTGTATTTAATCATTTACTTAAAGTAGTTAAGCTCCACATGAACTTAAGTATGTCTCACCTTTCACATCTCTTACATCTTGAAGTTGTTCTTTATAGATTTTAGCAAGCTTTATAAGTAGGATAAAGAATTCAGTCAAGAATACCCGACTAAAGATAGTTTTTATAACCAACCTTAAGTTATTTTTCCTGAGGTAGAGAAATTAGTTTTCAAAATAATATTGCTTGTAGCTGTAGTCCCAAGTGGCTTAGGAATCAGAGAACTCATTGATCACTAACTGGCAAGCCACTGTTTGGTTGCTTCTCTGTATACATGTGTTTTCCCTTGGTTTCTGTTGCCGTGTAAGCACCATGACCAAAAGCAACGTAAGAGAAGAGAAGGCTTTTTGTCTTATGGTTCCAGAGGGTCAAAATTCAGTGTTGTAGAAGGCATGGCCTCAGGTGGCAGGAGCAGGACACTGGCTCATCACGCTTTTCTCCACGTACTAGAAGTAAGAGAGAGCAAGCAGAAATGGGGTGAGGCCATAAACCCGCCCAACTCCAGAAGCATCCTTCCTCCACCCAGGCTGCACATCCTAACGGGTCCATAGCCTCCTCAAACAGCATCACATATTATCATCTTTAATAAAGATACTTTGAATTTATATTCAAATGCTAAACTTATGTCAGACATGATTAAAATAAAATCTGCTTTCATTATTAACTTTATGTAAAAGTAATCTATATGCAGAAAATTGACTCATACAAGTAGTTTGGGTGTGTTTCATACTGGAATTGATATACTGCTGAGAAGATAAAATGCCAAAATTTTGTTTTAAAATAAATCAAAGTACAAAACAATTAGACCTAGAGAACATATCTTAACAAATATACTGCACCATTGAAAATACCTCAAGGAATGTGGCATTTTAACAAGGACTGAAAAATGATCATGATAGTTGGCTGGCTGGAGCATCCCGAGGAACATGCCCGACTGGAGTGCAGACCTGCAGATGGATAGGTTGTGTAGATCTGTATCTAGATGCAGGAGTACAAAGTGGTCAGAAACCATACAAGTGTGGTTTATGGTCTTAGCAATGAATTTCCACACTGAAGAAATCATCTGAAGGAGAGACTGAGGCAAGTGAAGGGAGATGTAATTGGGATGAAATGGACAGTCTCCATAAGAGCTCCCTGCCCTTTCAGTACTCACTAAAAGCATCTTTCTGGGCCAGTTAGACTATAAACCCTTACCTGGGTAATCAGAGGCAACCCTTGAGAGAAAGTTCTTACTGGCCTAAAATGTGGGACTCAGAGCCCAGGGATATTTTCGGCCACTAGTGGAAAAGAAGCTGGTGAAGGTCACAAATGCTCTAAAATAAAAAAAGATTTTCACAGTATTTTCTGCCACTGAACAGGAGAATGTGATTTGGCTTGATAGCTTAGGTCATTAATATTCATAATGAATAGGAAAAATATAGTATTTCATATTTGAAAATAATGAAGATAGATTTATCAGGACTCCAGAAAGCCCTGAGGCAGACATTGGATAAACAGTATATTATTAGAAATGGGACTTCATCAGAAAGACAGTCTTTTGGAATATCTTTCATAATTGTACAAATTTTCTCTACTTTCTGTACCTTATGTTATAATTAAAACATAGCTATACAATTATTTTAATAATAACATCATTGTTTTACAGTAGCAATAATTACCATAGTAAGGATTTATATATTTATTTAGCCTTATTTATCTTTTCAAAAGCATATAGAATCATCACTGCTTTCCTGGTGGAAAAGTTCTCCTAAATACTTACTTTCACTGATTCCTACCCATTTAGCAATTTGTGTAGTATTATCTGCCATGATTACCAAATAACTCTGGAGAATTAACCACTTACTTAGCTTTTTGTTGAGATAATTCATTTCATCTCATTTTCTTTTTTTTTTTTTTTTTTAACTATTTAGAGGATTAGAAAGAAGACAAAACTAACCTAAAGCTAACTATCCAAGATTATAGCTGACCTCAGGCATCCATTGTATAAACAGTTAGGCCTACAAACACAGGGACACAGATCCAGTGTTGTCCTGCCTGGTACAGAGAGGCAGTGACAAGTGACCCCCCCCCCCAAACACACACACACAGAGTCCATATCTGCATACTTTGGGTGAAAAGCTCTATGTAGAACACTGGGTCTGTTTGTAGGTTTGTACCAAGCAGGTGTACTAAGTAGCTAACAGAGTTTTTAAGTTCTGGAGAAAGGTAGAGCAGTATCAGCACTATCTAGATCCTGCTAAGGATCCAGTTCCCAGGGGATAATTGTCTGTTTGTCTAGGAAGCAAACAGCTAATCTTCTGAGAGGCATGAAGAAAGGAGCCCTGGGGAGAGCGAGCTTCCCTGGTTACCTGCACTTAGGTGTCTCACAGGGACGTTTGATGAAAGCTGGCTCCAGGAGGGAGGGATGCTTTCAAAAACAAACCTCTGCACATGGTACCTTAGGCTAGAAAGCCATGCCTTTCAAATAAGTAAGCTCCAACTACCTAAAACCACAGACCCAAATATTAAAATACAAATAACTCTTTTTAAAAAGATGTACTTTCAAGATCTCACACACATGATTATCTACAACTAAGGAACAATGACTGCTAAGGTCAGTGGTGGGAGAGCTGGAGGTCTGTATGAGCCAAGATGATCCCCAGTTCGTCACACGCCTCGATCACAACCTTGTCAGCAGTTGATCCAGATGGAGCGACAATGCAGGCCACACCACTCCCTTTTTCTCGGTCTACATTATTCCTGAAAGGAAAGAAGGCATCAGAGCTGACAGATACACCACTCGGCTTGTCGACCCGTGAGTACCTCAGGAACCTCTTCGAACAGTGCTTCCCACTTCACCCCACCAATGCTGCCAGTCACGTACTGATCAGTGGCATTGGAGATGTCTGCTCTCTTCACCCCAGCTTTAAACTTCATGGAAAGCACTTGTATGTGGCATCAAAGCCACCAAGAATTTGTCTTATCATCTGCAAGGTGTGTGCAGTATATCTGGGACTACTGTCCTGCTTCAGTGCCAATAACCTGCCCATCCTTGGCATAGCACACCAAATTAGACTGAGTATACTTGACAGCAAAGGTGGCAACAATGGGGTCTCTGAGAGCAGACTAAAGCAGATCTTTATTCTTGGTGACAATATTACTGAATAACAACTTGTCAACACCACTATTATGTCTCTTCTGGCTTAAATGAAGACCAAAGAGTGTTCAAAGTTCAGTTTCATACGGTTTATATGATTGGTCCATCTGATGAACATAATTGTTTTCATTTTTCTTTTTAGAAAGTATTTTCAAGGCTTCTTCATATCCCAGGGAAACAATAACATCTGACTCTTCTCTGGAGATAATTTTTGTAATTGAGACATCAGAAATAATGCAATAAATGCAATAAGATCACCAAATGAAGACATCCTGTCAGCTCCTCTTGCTCTTGCATACGCAATGGCCAGGGTTGTGAGGGTCAAATAGAGGTCATAGACCATGCAGACTCTGGCCTCTGGCCTTGTCCTCACTGAGTGGAACCCCAACAGCAGCACCTTCTGGGCTGACATGCGTGAAAGAAGCTGCGGCTGAAATGTCTGCTGCCCCTCCCAGTTCTGTCACCAGCCACCAGACATTCAAAGCATCACACAAGTTTATGAATCCTGTGTCTCCGTTGATAACTGTGATGGGGGCTCATCCCATACCTCAAGGGCATCAGAGAAATTCCTTTACTGTACTGTTTCCTGAAGTAATCTAGACTCACTTCATCATATTGAGTGGTATGAGTGAATGCTTTCAATGCCAAGTGACACCTGGTCTCCAGGGAGGAGCCCTGCATCTCTGCAGCCTCCGCCACATAATCCTCTGGTTCACAGACGACTATCACTCGAGCACTCGAGTGTGGTTTTTGGCTGAGGCTCTCAGTAAGGTCAAGCCACCAATATCAATTTGCTCAACAGCTGCCTCAACAGTTACATCCTGAGAAGCCACAGTCTTCACGAAGGGGTACAGGTTACAGACAATAATCCTTGTAAGGCTGAAACCACGCCTGGCCGTGTCAGCAGTTTCTTCTGGAATATTGCATGCCAAGATTCCAGCATGGATGGCAGGATGCAAGGTTTTCACACGCCCCCCCCCCCCATTTCAGGGAGCCCCGTTAGCTCAGACACATCTCTGAATGCCGGGCCAGCATCCCTGATTGCTTTTGTCGTGCCCCAGGAAGTGCACAGACTCAAACCAAGAGACAAGAGGTTTCTGACAAATTCCACAAGGCCAGTTTTATCAGATACACTGAACAGGGCAAGCTGAGAGGGAGCCATGGCTACTGAGATGGAAGGCCATGTGCAGGCAGGCCAGACCCCGCAGTTCCAGAACCTCATTTTCATTAGAAGGCTCAGAGAAGTGTGGGAAGACAGAACTCCTTAGGTAGATTTAAAAAGAACAAAAGTCAGGAGTTCTTTTGTAGAACCTTAACAAAACCACCAGTCCTCACAGCAGATCCGACACATCAGTATACATATACTCATGTAGACTGAACTGACTCCCTCTTATATGTCTTCCACACCCCACACCAACCCCTATAGATCTCAAGGATGCCAGTGACGTATTTCTTTTTGAGTCTGATTTATGAACTCTTCCTCGTCTGGCCAGATGCCAGCTGTATTCCACAATTCATAATCTGTCACCAGGAGTAATGGCCTGTTTCCAAAGGTGAAGCGTGACAGTTCTTTCAGCATGGATCAGGTAAACAGATTGTGTGGCTGCTAGGCGATCTGTCAGAAGAGGGCTGAAGAGCACATTAACCTTTTGGTACACCCCCGTTTTCACTGTGCTTCTTTTCTTTTATGCTCACCATTTTTCTTCCTAAGAGGCAGACCTGATGAATAGCACAATATCCAATCACAAGTGAGCAGGTTGCTCAGAGTCCATTCCCATTCCTTGCTGTACAACATGCCTTCAGAAAGTCACTGGATGAAGGAAAGACTGGTTCTATTTTGTCTTCTGGTTCTTCAGAGTCCCAAGCTTATTTGTGACACTGGATGGTGATGAGTCTCTTGGCTTCCATTGACACTTTGGTCCTTTTCTTCATTTTTAATACACCACTGCACACAGGCTAGCCATTCTGAGATTCAGTGGCTGTCCTCATTAATTTTGTGTCTGTGTACTACTTGTATGATGTTTCTATCTTTGAAGGTAAGTGCAGTGCTTAGGATGCTGTATTGGCCTGGTACAGATCAACCCAGCCACCTAGCAGGAATATACAAATGAGGGTGATCTTGAATTGGTATATGATTAGAGTGGACACACAAAAATGCTAAGGCACCACATGCCTTCCATAGTAACCGTGGAAGTCTCAAGAGTTGATCCAACCTCACCAAAGTAAAGTATTTATATATACACTAATGAGTGAGAGTGTATACACATGCATACACATGCATGTGCATACTGTCTATGTTGTCCAGCTATGTCAGCATGGAAGTCAAGTGTCAGAGTTTTAATAAAGAAATGAGAATAAAATGTAAAGAGAACAGGGACATAGCATTAATGTCAAGAACATGGTAAGCAGGGAAGCCAAAGTGAGATGACCTAAGAGCTAAAAAGATATACCAGTCATTATTTGGGTCAGCATGTTTTCTCACTGATTCCTAATAGTGGATCTGGGGTGTTTGAAGAAGGGAAGGGAGGAGAAAGGCTTCAAGGAGACCAGCGGTGGAGAATGGAGGGGCTAAGTCATGAACCAATGCCTTGCACAGTAGTTCTCACTTTGTTCTGATGGAGGGTGAGGCTTGGAACCCGCCTTCCTAGCAAGATCCCTCTGATGCTAAAGCTGCTAATCAGCTGACATTCTGTGGGTAGCGGGACCCAGAGTGAAAGGGAGCGAGAACCCTGACACAGGATAAAGGTGATATGCTGGTCAATAGAGCTGCTATGTCATCTTACAATGTCTGAGAGAAAGGTTAAAAGATAGCAATTTGTGAAAGGCTGTAAAGGACAGAAAGCCAATTGTATTTTATTATCTAGTACCAGTTCTAGATAGAAAAGAAAGTCGTGAGGATGGAGAATAGATATAATGGAGATATTCTGGCAACAGATAATGATCTCCTGATTGTTCCTGTTCTTTCATGCATTATTTGCTTTGCAAGCTCCACCCCTGCTTGACAGTTTAGCATTCTGAATCTTTGTGTGTGGTCTTTTCACTAATATTCTGATAAAAATTGTAATGCAGTGTTTTTAGGTAATTGACACTGAGTAATAAATGTTGGTTTACTGAGATGTCCTGAATTCTAGACACACACCCACTATTGGCTCCTAGCTAATAATAAATCAGTTAGACTTTTTTCTGCCTCAGTTTCTTTGTTTATAACAGTGATAATTTTCTTTTCTGGTCATTTGCCACATTAATTCTCCATGTGTTTTGGGAGACAGAAGGTAAGCTCTATAGTCAGCTTCTGGTCTTTACAGCAGAGGTGACAATACTTGTAGTCTGTTTACTACAGCTAGGGACCACTACACATTTACTGACAAATAAATTTGCAAATACGAGGAAGAATTATAGACAACTTTGGTCTTGTCTCCATGTCTTTGGGTAGTGGAAGTTCAGCTGATAATGCCAGAGAGCTTAACAAAATTGCAAATTATTCATTCTTAATGAGTCAGTCCTATAGCAGCTAAGCTGTTATAATAGTAGAGGAAGATAACTCAAGACTTTGGCATTATGAATAGCAGTATTAAAACTGGCTTTCTAAATATAAGATTGGTGGGCAGGTAATTTCAGTGAGGGTAGCTAGTTGAGGTCAGGCAAGCTTGGTCTTTAACATTAAAGGGATCAGAACCCAGGTTTCAGTTGATTTACTTTATTAGAAACTTCAACTGGAATTCAACTTTATCCCTCACATTAGATTTTGTGAATAGATTTTTAAAAATGTGTAGTAGCCTATCTCAACTATACCTAAAATGCAAATTGATACTAATTTTATGGTTGTGAGCCTAGCCTTTAACAGCTTGTACTAATTTTAAATGCAAAAAAACAGTACTTATGTCCAAAGTAGCTTAAAGAATCGTGTGTGTGTGTGTGTGTGTGTGTGTGTGTGTGTGTGTGTGTGTGTGTGTGTGATTTACCAAGTGATAACAGCTTTGGGAACATTTTAAGTGCATGCATTTTCAGTTTGTTGCTCTGATGTAGCAAATTATAATAACTATTACATACCACTAGTAATAAGAGTATTCTCCCCACCTAATATTCTTAGACGCTACCAGAAAGATAGAGACAGTGAATTCAGATAGGTCTTTTCTTTGATGCAAAGGAAAGTGAAATGGTGCACAGGCTAGCTTGCTTAAGCTAAGTGTCCTCACCTCTTCCTGTTGTCTTGCAAAAGTGATCAACTGACACATCTGACAGAGGAGGAACAATCTCTAAGATAAAGAGAGTAGCACAAGGATACTCTTCTGATATACATGAAATCTGAATTTTTCTCTCTCTTTGTCCACAAAGGTGTATTTTTGTTCTGAGAGATCTGTATTGTAAAACCTAAGATTACTATTAAAGAAGGCAGGAGGCAATTTAAGAAGTGCCCTATCTCCCTGTGGCAAACGCTTTGCAGCTATGAAAAAAATGTTGATAAATTGCAACTGTCAGAGCATCTACTGCACTTCATGGGATATGTCACTAACTTTGAGTTTCTTACTTACATGTGTTCATGTGTGAACTTCTATTTGAAGAAAGCACCAAGTATTTGAAGACAGTCCCTAAATTGACACAGCTGAGCCTTTGTAACATTAAACAAAGTCAAGGATGATATGAAGATTGTAGTTCCTACTACTCATCCTTAACTCCTCCCAAAGCCTACTGCAGCTCTTCTTTTCTTTTGCTTTTAAAGGGAGGTTCTCACTGTGCAGCCTAGGTTGTACTCACACTTAGCATCTTCCTGCCTCATCCTCCTGAATATTAGTATTACAGCTATGTGTTTCTATACCAAACCATCTATATCAATCTTAGGTGGGACAACATGTTAGAGAAATACACCATTATATGACTAAACTAAGTATCAAAATGTGTAACAAAAATTAAAAGGAGTTTCAAAGCATAAAAACATACATATTAGCAAAAGTGTGCAAAAGTGTTGTGAGCACATGGCCCTAACACTCTGCAACATACAGAACACTACACTGGAATGTACATACAGTCACAAACCGGAGTCATACATTGGACAGTATCAGGGCTAGACCACAAAATATGATAGTTTCACACCCTACAAACATTCATTCTAACCCCTAATTTCCTGCTTTATCAGCTGTTGCCATGAAGAATTTTGCTTCAAAACTCAGTGATTTATTTACCCAAAGATAAAAGCACTTGGATAGATATGCAAATGAAAAAGACAAAGGACTCAAAGCATACTACTTCAAGAATACAATATTTCACAAAGAAATTGGTAAAACTAGAAGAAAAGAATAGAGGATTATAAAATAATCTGTAGAAAAATAAAATGTCTACAGTAAGTCTTATCTCTCAGTAGTTACTTAAAATAATGGCAAAGTGGATGAATGTATTCAAAACAAAATGCAACATCTCTTAGCTTAAAGACATATGGACTGGGATAAGGTGATGGCAAATGTAATGTCACACATTCTACAAGTATAGTGGAAAGGAGAACATCAAACATCAAAAATGGAGACAGTGGATTTGAGCAAACACTAGACCTAATAAAGCTAAGAGACCTGTTGGCCATACCAGCCAACAATGTAGAGCACATGTTGCTCAGAAACACATAAAGAACATTCTATAATATTATCTTGTTAGCTCCCAAACCTTACACAGGGGTTTTAATACTTCAAGGTCATGAAACTTAAGGTTAGTAGAAGAAAGGAAATAATTCTGACTAGAACATCTGGATGGATGTGGTGGTTTGGATGAGAAACAACCCCTTTAGGCTTATGAGTTTAAGCACTTGGTTCCCAGTTGGTGGTGCTGTTTGAGAAGGTTATGAACTTTTAGCATGGGACCTCTGCTGGAGGAAGTATATCACAAAGAGTTGACTTTGAGAGTTAATAGTCTCATCCCACTTCCAAATCTCTTCTTTGTATGTGTGGGCCAGATGTGATAACTCAACCTTCTGCTCTGGTCATCATCTCCTGTCATAAGTTCCCTTGCAACAGCAAGCCAAAATAAACCCTTCTTATAAGCTGCTTTTGGTCATGGTATTTGAACACAGCTGCAGAATAGTAAGTATAACTATAGAACTGACAGAGTTGAGGTCCTAGAAGAATGTGCAGAAGTGGGGAACCTTTTCCCCAGTGGACAAAGGGGAAACACTGATCAAAGGGTACAGAGTTGGGAAGGAGGGCACCTTGATACACTCACACAGAACAGTGCTTGTAACAATTAATAATGCTGTACAGTTCAAAATTGATGAGTGCTTTAAATATCTTCACATTTTAGGTGAATCGATTTGTTGTTAGCTTGGATTATTCTACAATGTAAATATGCATCTAAGTATCACATTGCATGTATCTCATAAATATCAAAGGTGCTAAATTGGTGATATAAAGCATCCCCTGTAGAGTTGCAGCTGAGGGAAGATTTGGCTATCTGAAACTGATCTGTTTCCACAGCACCTGGTATGTGGCTCCTCTGCCAATCAACACACTGTGTTAGACATCCACCTTGGCCATGCTCCTGGTATCTCTCTTGGACTGGAGATAGCATATTCTTCTCACAGCAGTGTAGTCCTAGAAGGGAAGAAAATGGAGCCTCACTGTGGCTTAGAAAATGCTGTTTGGTTGTGTACTTGCTTTATTTTGCAACAAAATTATTAATATGCTGAATGAGGGTGTTAGTGGCTAAAGACAGTCATTGTTAGTTCTGAGTTCCTTTCAGGACTATTGATAGAAATACAGACCCTTCACAGTCCTAATTCCTCAGTTCTCCAGGAGACATGCTTTTCCTAGATAGTCTTCGGCACAGATCCAAGACACCATATATGTATTGAGGTAACCCACTCCCTTCTTAGTTTCCCATAAATAAAGATTTTCATTGTATTGTGCGAAATGGCTAGCCTATACACATGGTCTTTGTTTTCTTCTCTGACATGTCTCTAAAGCATTGTAATTAACAGAGAAAGTGATAAAATCATTTTGCAAAAAAGAAATTGGAGAAGCAGCAGCATTAGGGTCATGTCAGATAATCTTACCAATGACATGCACTCTAAGAAAAATTACTTGCTGAAATTTTTTGCCCTTACCACCACCAAAAGATAATAAAAGACTTCCAAATTTGGTGTCTAGTGTAAACACTGAGTAACACCAATAACTTGGTTTTAGTGTGTGTACGGTATCTTTTTGTAGAGTTATATCATGTCAGGACATTGCTAGTGTCTATGTAGACTACAACTCTATTTTTTTCCTCTAGGTCAATTGTCCTAGAGAGACAGCAGTTGAATTTGCTACTGCCCTGAGTGTCACACTAGTAAAATACTATTTATCTAATCAAGATGTCTAGAGTAATGTAGGTAGATGGAAAAGGCATATATTTAAAAGTATATAACAATATAAATAACTCAGAGTAGCATATTTGAAATATATTTTAAAATGGCTTATTTGAGCATTACTTTTTATCTTTAAGTTGCCTAGGGGCAGAAAGGGAAGAACTCAGGATTTTTTTTCCTTGATCCTAGAATCATGAAGGACAGGATATTAGACATGAAATTAATAAAGTAAAAAGATCACAATTCCCACATACTTCACTAATCCAAAGACAGTTGCTGACTCTTCATGTTGTTTATTTTGACCTTGTTGTTTATTGGTCGATAGATAGAGGCCAGAGAGATGGCTCAGCAGTTAAGAGCACTGACTACTACTCTTCTAGAGGTCCTGAGTTCAATTCCCAGCAACAACCTGATGACTCACAAGTGTCTATAATGTGACCTGATGTCCTCTTCTGGCATGCAGGGGTATATGCAGACAGAAATAGTACTCATAGACATAAAGATAGGTATACAGACAGAGAGACAGACAGACAGACAGACTTGATTCTGAAATGGGAAAAGATGCACCTATATTTAGTATATCTACTTGAAGATTATGTGAGGTTTGGGGATTTTCTGTCGTGTTACTTTATGTAGTGTTTTTATTTAAGGACAGCTTTTACGTACCTGCAATATACCAAATGCTATGTTAGATGCTGAGGGTCCAGGACTTAGAAAACTTCAACACCCCATAGACTGTGCTGTGGCCTGTGTCAAACTCATCTTCTCATGTGCTGCTGCTGTCACTAATTAAGCAATGCGAGCTTTTTACTCATAGGTGTAGCTTTATTTACAGTTTTGAGTTAAACATCCTCATGTTGCTTTTATCTTACATAACTTTGTGTATTAATGTATATGTATAGATGTATGTATACATACAACTTTACTAAAGTCTAACTTACATACCATGAAACTCACCTTGTCTAGTGCTGTGGCTGGCTTATAACTATTTCTTGATGATTGTTTTGAGTCTTGCTTTCTTTTCTTTCATTTTGCTCTGGTAATATTGTGTACAGATAACATGAGCAAAGTAGAATAAGATTGCCCAAGGACAAAAATCTCACATCACTCAAGGCTATCTCAAAGATCTGCTAATAGATACCCATTGGGAAGATATTCAACACCTCCCATTCATTTGCGGTATGATACACACCACACATCACCAAGCTAAAATACAAGAGTAAAGCTCTCATCTTTGAAAAGGAAACCTCCACTCCTGAAAATGATTAGTTAGGCATTCTTTTCAGTAACTACTTCAGCAAAGGACTCAGTAGTACCTGTGCCTAGAACTGTTTCCTTGCTTTGCGGTATGCCGTATACCACTTTCCCCTTTGGAAACTGGAAGCCAAGCAGACTCAGGTCACAGATATCAAAGCCTGTTCTCCAGGCAGAAATAACTGTGCCTTCTGTGCTTCATACAGAGCTGACAAGTCCTACTGATATTAAAGTCACAGTTTCTGTCAATGTGAACTTCCCAAATTTCAGCTTCTCCATTTTCCAGTCTTTTAAAGTGTCCACACTTCTACTTCTATTTATTGGTCCTTTCTTCTACTCTGTAGAGTTGTGAACATGTTTCCTGTCCATTTATATGTAGGACTCAGCTCTAAGAGGCCCAGTAAGCTATCATGGAGACATCAGCCCTCCGTCCTCTTTCCGTACAGCATCCACAAGTGCGCTGCTTCCATCTAAGCCAGTGCTTCTCCACATCCCTAACACCGCCATCCTGTAATACAGTGCCTCACGCTGTGCTGACCTCCAGCATAAAATTATTTCCTCTGCTACTTCATAATGGTAACTTTGATACTGATATGAATCATAATGTAAGTATCTGCTATGCAGTAGATCATAGGTCACCCTGGAAAAGGGTCATTCAACCCACAAAGGGTCACCACACATTGAGAACCACTGGTCTATGGAAACTACTTTGAGTTCTGTATCTTCACTCTCAAAATCTAAATTTAAATCCTCTTTACCTAAGTTACAGGTTTCCTGTCAGACATTTTTTAAAGGCCTGTCTTGTTTGCTTCCTGTGCTGGACTGCTGCACAAACCCTTCCTGTCACCCTTCATTAAGGCAGTGTGGACTACTGTCCTATCCTATCACCCTTCAATTAAGGAAAGAAGGTTATTTTAATTGCTAAGCAAGTTTTGATAGTATGTTTGGACACAACAGTGGCTGTTTTCCTATGGGCCTAACAAGATTTAAGTGGAATGGCAACGAGATCCTCATGTTCTTGCTGTAGCAGGTATTTCTTAGGAGCTCTGAGAGAGCTAGGATGGACTCCCAATCTTATTCTGGTTCTCTTGCTTGGCTCAGTTAGAATTTGAGAACTCTCTCTCTCCCTCCTCCTCCCCTTCCCCTTCCCCCTCTCCCTCCCCCCTCCCCCCTCCCCCTCCCCCTCCCCTTCCCCTCTCCCCTTTCCCCTTCCCCTTCCTCCTCTCCCTCCCCTTCCCTCTCCCCTTTCCCCTTCCCCCTCCTCCTCTCCCTCCCCTTCCCCCTCCTCCTCTCCCTCCCCTTCCCCCTCCTCCTCTCCCTCCCCTTCCCCCCTCCTCCTCTCCCTCCCCTTCCCCCTCCTTCTCTCCCTCCCCTTCCCCCCTCCCCTTCCCCTCTCCTCCTCCCCCTCCCCCTCCCCTTCCCCTTCTCCCTCCCCCTCCCTTTCCCCTTCCCTCTTCCCCTCCCCTTCCCCCTCCCCTCCCCTTCCCTTTTTCCCTCCTTTCCCCTCCCCCCTCCCCCTCTCCCTCCTCCCTCTCCCTCCCAGTCTCCCTCTCTCTCCAGTTCTCCCTCTCCCATTCTCACTCTCTCCCTCTCCCCTTTCCCCTCCCCCTCTTCTGTTCTCCCTCTCCTGTTCTCCCTCCCTGTCTCCCTCTCCCTCTCCTGTTTTCCCTCTCCCTCTCTCCCTCTCCCTCTCCCTCTCTCATTTGTGCTAATACCTACTGTTTTCCAGCTGTCTCTGTCCTCTGTCTGATATAAATCGCCTCTGTGAGGAGAAAACAATGCAGTAAATCTAAGTTCTTACTTTCCCCTTGTTTTGTTCAACTCTAATTATACTTTACCATCCCAAAGCAGCAGATTTCAAAGTTAAATGCCAGGAATTTCAATATTTATACACATAAATAATAAGAAACAGAAGACTCAACAACTCTGTCCCTCAGCTCATACCACGAACTGATATTGTCCAACTGTGATAAAGGCAAATAATAGAAATTGCCACATAACACTGTAAGTCTTTTTAAACCAGATGAGTGGCTTTGGTGGGAACGAGACTGACTCTTCTTATTTCTCACTGAATTCAGCGTAACCGCGTAAGAATCTCTGGAGGCCTCAAAGGTTGAAACATTTTAAAGGCCCTACTTGCTTTTAAAGCAGACCACATCTCCCAACAGCAGTCATTATCTGAGTATCTTTATTATCTTATTCATTACATTTATTCCATGTGTCAGGCACTGCCTTAGGAGGTAGAAAATAGGGATACCCAGCATACAGTGGCAATTCTTCACGTTTCTGGATTCATGCTAAAGATGGACAGTCGGGGTATGGACAGTCGGGGTATTTTGCTACAGAATGCTGATGCAATCCTCATCAGAGAGGAGGAAGAACAGGTGTGTGTTTTGCAGATCGTGAAAGACCCTCAGTGAATTTAGGTTTGAAAAACAAGAATGATTCTGAATCACACTTCCTCCAGCTTTCAGTGAGGGTAATTCTAGTAAAGCTACAAGCCAGGGCTTAGGTCCAACATTTCTGATAGAGACTAAGAAGCCCAGAAGTATCAGATTCTCCTACATACTCAGTCACAACTTTGGACTCTTAGAATGCACATTATATTGGGGAAAACTAAGCCCTTGGTGATCTTAGTCCAGTTAAATTGAGTAATGAGATGGAGGGTGTGTTACAGCAGCCGAGGCTGAGTGCTCTTCTCGGGAGAGAAGAGTAGAGAATTCATTCCAGTGCTCAGTTGCTGACATGCCTAAGGGACTCACAGCAGAGGCCCTGGCAGAGGGCACTAAGTGAGAGAAGTTAGGGGCTGAGAGCGCCGAACACCTCTAACTACTCAGAAAGGTAAGATGAGCAGATATGGAGATACAGCTACGAGTGGCCCGTAATCATAGACACAAGAAGACTGGGAAACAGGCATGCAGAGCACCAGAGATAAGAGGTGTCTACTTTGATGTTACAGCAAAGGACATATCAGGCATGTAGAAGCAGAGGGGGATATTGTAGGTTTTGAAATAGACACAACCAGGAGCTTAAAAATATACAATCATTCGAAGCCAGCCTGGTCTACAGAATGAGTTCCAGGACAGCCAGGACTATACAGAAAAATCCTGTCTCGAAACCACCCCCCCCAAAAAAAACCCAATCATAGTGTTTGAAGTTTAGTGCTTTCCCTTTTTCTTATTACTGCTCGTGTGGAGATACATAAAGATCACCAACAACAACCCCCAAAATGTCAGAAGCCATATTCACAGTCACTTTGGCAGACTCAAGGGAGAAAGAGGAGTGACATAGCTTTCTAATGGAAAGCGGCTGGCAGGAAAATACTGTGAGTGGGTTCTTCAGGCAGGGTGCAGGCTGTGGTGGGTCCCAGGAGCATGGTGCACTTCTATTGTTGATCCTAAAATAGGATACTAGAGCCAAAAATAGGAAAATTATTCATTCATCAAGCCCTACCCATTTGAAGCTGATGCTTAGAAAAATTATTGTTTTACTTCCTGTATTATTAATAGAAACAGAGGTCTAACTTGTAGTATGTCTGTCATCAGGCTAGTTTCCTAGACTAGTTCTGTTCCCTGTAGATTCTTACAGATGATAAGTCATAGTCTTTCTGTAATATGATGTGGACTTTGTGTACATTCTCAGAGCTCACCACCTTGTTCTGAATGAAAGGTGAAGTGATTTTACATTCAGAGTCCAGTGTTGCTTTAGTCAAAAGAATGTGGAACCTGAGATACGAAAGGGACTCAGCAGTCGCTAATAATGCCACAAAGATAGGGAATTTCTAGAAATAATGTAAGAAATTAAAATTAAGTTGAACATGTCTAAATATTCATAGAAGGTAGTGAAAAGTGAGTAGACCTGAAAATATAATAAAAAAGTACCAACAATCAAAGTCACCAAAAGGCTGGGACAACAGACTTCCAGAGCACTGGAGAGAATGTATGTAATGCGTACAACACAACAATGAGCAGTA
Organism: Apodemus sylvaticus; assembly: GCF_947179515.1. Lineage (NCBI taxonomy): Eukaryota > Metazoa > Chordata > Mammalia > Rodentia > Muridae > Apodemus > Apodemus sylvaticus. The sequence goes on along the minus strand of NC_067473.1, from coordinate 67,959,475 downwards.
GACTAGAGTTCAGTGGTAATGTATGTGTGAGGCCATGGATTCCCACCCGAGTTCTCAAGAAGACAGTATCTACATTGTTATTCTGACCCTTAGAGGAGACAAACTCCAGCAGTGAACATAGAGCTTCAAGCCAATCCCTCTTTCAGACCTGTGGCTAAAGGAGAGAAAAACTTGAAAACTCACCCTACATAGTCTTTATATCTGCAGAGTTTTAGCACAGGCCAGATGTACTGTGAAGTTAGTGGTATGCCAAGTCAGTAGATTCTAAAAGTTTTTATCTAAGCCTTCACAGCTACTTAGTACTAGACATTTTTTCAAGTTCTTTTTAAAATTCTCACTGATTAGCTTCATTTGACAACTCGGCACGCATATGCAGCAGACCCAGTGTTCTCTCATTTTCACTGATCTCGCAGTCACTGCCAGTCATGCTGCGAATTTCTTTTTCAGATATGGAATTGCAGAGTTCAAATATGGCATATTAAACTGAATATTAAAATGAATTATACTACAGAACTGTCGAACCTACCTCTTATCCGTACTAGTTATTTAGGCTTCATAGAGTTTAAGAATTTCACCTTATAAATGTATACTCTAGGGCATGATAAACGCTATGATTAATGGTTTGTCATAAGTTGTGTATTTGGGGAATTGTTACTATTTCAGAAACTCCCTTGCTTCTAGCAGATAAGGGAAACAAGGGTGTATTACCATTGATTGATCATATGGTAAACCTTCACTCTGTCTCTCTTCACATAATACATTTCTCTTTTCATCACAGTCTGATGAGAAATTTTAATGGGGTGTTTCCACCAGTGGTAAATCCACTGAACCATGTAGAAAATGCTTTTTGCATTTAGTGAGAGAAGGCACCTTTTTGTCACCTGGGAGAGTTGTGACTTCCCCATTAATGTTATGTTAAATTTTGAGCCTGCAGTTTTGTGGAGAGTAAAGACTAAGGAAAATCCACCATAGAGATTAACATGCAAAAGAAGCCAGTTGGTGGGAAAAGACCTGAAGCTTTATACAACAAATGTAGCACACACAAACCCTGATGCAGAGAAAGCCTTGCTTTCTTTTTTCAGTTATTTACTTACTTACTTATTCACTTTACATCCGAATTGAATTGCAACCTTGCTCCTTCCTCTCCTCCCAGTGCCACCCTCACAATACCCCTCCCCCAGCACTCCAAGCCCCCATAGGAACTTACCCTGGGACATCAAGTTGCCCCCCATGAATACCAATCCTGAGACATCAAGTTGCATCATGACTAAGTGAATCCTCTCCCACTGAGACCAGACAAGGCAGTACAACTAAAAGGATCCAAAGGAGTCTGAGACAGCTCCCTCTCCAGTTGTTAGGGTTTCCACATGAAGACCAAGCTGCACATTTGCTACAAATTTGTAGGAGACCTAGGTCCAGTCCATGCATGCTCTTTAGATAGTGGTGCAGTCTCTGTGACGCCCCCTTGGGGTTAGTTAACTCTGGTTAGTTAGAGACCAGGTTAGTTGACTCTGTAGGTCTTCTTGTGGTGTCCTTGACCTCCAGCTCCCTCAATTTCCCCTCCCCCACTCATAGACAAGACTCCTGGAGATCCACCTAATGTTAGGCTTTGAGTCTGTGCATCTGTTTCCATCCACTGTTGTATGAAACCTCTCAGAAGACAGTCATGCTAGGCCCCTGTCTATAGGCATGTATGCCAGCCATGTTTCTTTATCCCCTATTCCCTGAACATGTCATGTGAGATAACCTGTATGCAGCATTAAATAAACTCTGGAAAACCCAGGACTTTTAAGCTTCGGTCAGAAGCATCTGTTTAAGGAAATGCCAAGCTCTGAAAGAGGAATCTGTGATATCAGTTAACAATCCTCAACCTGAGAACTTGGGGCAAATACCAAAGGAGAGTGGCTTGATCTGGTCCCTGGCTCTCTGGGTCAATATTCCAGAAGCAGACTTGAAAGATCTAGTCCAACTTATTATTATAGACTCTAATCAGTCTTTACCCAGGTATGCAGTTGTTCATTCAATAAATGTGCCAAGTGTAGTTGGTACTAAACCCAAAGTTAATGACACAGGTGAGCCAGGGATGCCAGCTCTCTTCTGTCTCATGGGAGTGAGCAGGCTAGAGAAGTGTTATCTTCAGTGATGCTACTTTGTGCTAATGTGAACCAGACGGGGGAGGCTTTTGAGAGTTCCCTGATGAAGTGGGATTTCTAGAACTGTCAGATTATATTGATCAAGAACAGCTCCCATGTGAATATAAAACAGCTGTTGCTTCAAAAAGCAGAGCTCTCACCTTAAAAAGAGTAAGAGTTTCCTCTAGAGCCAGTTTGAGTGACTATGACTTAGGAACACAGATTTGGGTTACCTCAAATTCCATGTGACCACTTAGCAGCTTTTTCATGACGACATGTTATGTTTTTACTAAGAAAAGTCATAAATCAAGGGAAATTTAAAATACATCAGTGAGGCAATTAAAACAAGATGGAGGCAGCATTTATGTAGGCTTAAGGTGCTGGTGCTGTCCTATAACATTCTGAGCTGTTGGGTTGATCAAAGCTAGTGATCTACTAGGTCAAAAAATTCCAAAAGATTTTTATCTTTGTCAAAGAATCTTAGTTCACAGACAATGGCAAGAAATGACACTTTGGGGGCCAGTGCTAACCTGAAATGAGGTAATCAGCCTCTAGGCCTGCATCATTCCAACTCTCCATGTCTCTGCACTTTTAAGTAACCCATCTCTTCTTTTGTAATGAACATAACAAAACCCAGCACAGTATTGTGAGACATTACACAATAAACTGTGCACTTAAAGAAGAGGATGAGCCCTTACGGTTTCTATCTGCACCCAAGAGATGATGCTGTAGCACAGCACTCCATACCAAAATACAGCCAGGAGAGAGCAGGACTCCCAAGAGTGTGGACATGCCTGTGAGAACAAGAAAGCCTACCACGTCTGCTCAGAGGGACCGGCCCGGATCCTTCTGGTTTCCATTTGCGCCCAGAGCTTATCCTGTGCCACAGCTCTCCATATACACAATTACCACCAGGATAGAGCAGGTCTCCCAGGAGTGCTGAAAAGCCTGTGAGTACAAGTAAGACCACCGCTTCTGTTCAAATTCCTGGCCCTAGAGGGATCTCACCACCACCACCATGGAGCCCTCAGGACACAGGAACCAAGGAAACACATGGGACAGGATCCTTGCTGTTTCTGTCTGTACCCCAGAGTTGACCCTGTGCCACAGCACTCCATACCCAAATTCCTCTGGGAAAGAACTGGTCTCCAAGGAGTACTGACATACAGTCTTACAGAAAGAACAAGCCACAAGACCTGCTAACACCAGAGATAACCAGGTGGCAAGAGGAAAGGGCAAAACATAAGTAACAGAAACCAAAGTTACTTGGCATCTTCAGAATCCAGTTCCCCCACCATAGCGAGCTCTGGATACCCCAACACACAAGAAAAGCAAGACTTTGATTTAAGAAGAATATAAATAACTCCCTTAAAGAAATACAAGAGAACACAGGTAAGCAGGTAGAAGCCCTTAAAGATGTAATGCAAAAATCCATTAAAGTATTGGAGAAAAACACAACCAAACAGGTGAAGGAATTGAACAAAACCATCCAGTATCTAAAAATGGAAATAGAAACAATAAAGAAATCACAAATGGAGACAACCTAGAGCTAGAAAATGTAGGAAAGAGTTCAGGAGCAATAGATGCAAACATCACCAACAGAATATAAGAGATAGAAGAGAGAATCTCAGGTGCGGAAGATACCATAGAAAACATTCACTGGACAGTCAAAGAAAATGCAAAATACAAAAATCTCCTAAACCAAAACATACAGGAAATTCAGGACACAAAGAGAAGACTGAACCCAAGGACAATAGATATGGAAGAGAATGAAGATTCCCAACTTAAATGGGCAGTAAATATTGACAACAAAATTATAGAAGAAAACTTCCCTAACCTAAAGAAAGAGATGTCCATAAACATACAAAAAGACTGCAGAACTCCAAAAAGATTGGACCAGAAAAGAAATTACTCATGGCATATAATAGTCAAAACATGAAATGCACAAAACAAAGAAAGAATATTAAAAGCAGTGAGGGGAAAAGTTCAAGTAACATATAAAGGAAGACCTATCAGAATTACACCAGATTTCTCAGCAGATACTATGAAAGCTAGAAGATCCTAGGCAGGTCTCATACAAAGCTTAAGAGAACACAAATGCCAGCCCAGAAAAACTCAATTGCCATAGATGAAGAACCAAGATATTGCATGACAAAATCAAATTTACACAATACCTTTCCATAAATCCAGCTTTACAAAGGATAATAGATGGAAAATGCCTATACAAAGAGGGAAACTACAGCCTAGAATAAACAAGAAAGTAATATTCTTTCAAAAAAACTAATAAGAAGATAGCCACACAAACATAAAAATAACATAAAAAATAACAGGAAGCAACAATCACTAGTCCTTAATACCTCTTAACATCAATGTACTCAATTCCACAATAAAAAGACATAGACTAGGTACATAAAGGGGACCCAGCATTTTGTTGCATACAAAAAATGCACCTCAGTGTCAAAGACAAATACTACCTCAGAATACAGTGCTGGAAAACAATTTTCCAAGCAAATGGTCCCAAGAAAAAAGCAGGAGTGACCACTCTAATATCTGATAAAATTGACTTTCAACCAAAAGTTGTCAAAAAAGATAAGGAGGGAGATTTCATATTTAATTCTCAATTCTGAACGTCTATGCTCTGAATGCAATGGGACCCACATTCATAAAAGAAACCTTACTAAAGCTCAAAGCACACATTGTACCCCACACAATAATAGTGGGAGACTTCAACACCCCACTCTCAACAATGGACAAATCATGTTAACAGAAACTAAACAGAGACACAGTGAAACTTATTAAAGTTATGAACCAAATGGATCTAACATATTTATAGAATATTCCATCCTAAAGCAAAAGAATATACCTTCATCTCAGTACCTCATAATGCCTTCTCCAAAACTGACCATATAATAGATCACAAAACAGGCCTTAACAGATATAGAAATATTGAAATTATTCCATGCACCCTATCAGATCACCATTGTCTGAGGCTGGTCTTAGATTCAAACAAAAACAATGGAAAACACACATGCATATGGACTTTGAACATTGCACTCAGGGAAGAAATAAAGAAATTAAAGACTTTTTAGAATTTAATGAAAATGAAGCCACAACATACCCAAACTTATGGGACGCAATGACAGCAGTGGTAAGAAGAAAACTCATAGCTCTGAGTGCTTCTAAAGAGAAACTGGAGAGAGCATACACAAGTGGTTTAACAGAACACCTGAAAGGTCTAGAAAAAAAGAAGCAACTACACCCAAGAGGAGTAGATGGCCGGAAAGAAGCAAATTCAGTGCTGAAATATACCAAGCAGAAACAAAAAGAACTATACAAAGAATCAACAAAATCACGAGCTGGTTCTTTGAAAAAATCTACAAGATGGATAAATCTTTAGCCAGATTAACCAGAGGGCAAAGAAACAGTATCCAAATTAACAAAATCATAAATAAAAAGGGAGATATAACAACAGAAACTGAGGAAATTCAAAAAATCATCAGATCCTACTACAAAAGCTTATACTCAACGCAACTGGAAAATTGGATGAAATGGACAATTTTCTAGACAGATACCAAATACCAAAGTTAAATTAGGATCAGATAAACCATCTAAACAGTCCTGTAACCTCTAAAGAAACAGAAGCAGTCATTAAAAGTCCCCCAACCAAAAAAGCACAGATTTTAGTGCAGAATTCTATCAGACCTTCAAAGAAGACCTAATGCCAATAATCTTCAAACTATTCCACAAAATAGAAACAGAAGGAACACTACCCAACTCATTCTATGAAGCCACAATTGTGCTGATACCAAACCACACAAATATCTAACAAAGAAAGAGAACTTCAGATGAATTTCCCTTGTGAATATTGATGCAAAAATACTCAATAAAATTCTTGCCAACTGAATCCAAAAGCACATCAAAACATCATTCACCACGATCAAGTAGGCTTCATCCCAGGGATGACGGGATGGTTCAATATACAGAAATCCATCAATGTAATCCACTACATAAACAAAGTCAAAGAAAAAAAAACCCACATGGTCATTTCATTAGATGCTGAAAAAGCATTTGACAAAATTCAGGATCTCTTCATGCTAAAAGTCTTGGAAAGACCAGAAATTCAAGGTCCATACCAAAACATAGGAACAGCAATATGCAGCAAACTAGTAGCCAACCTCAAACTAAATGGAGAGAAACTTGAAACAATCCCACTAAAATCAGGGACTAGACAAGGCTGCCCTCTTTCTCCATAGTTATTCAATATAGTATTTGAAGTTCTAGCTAGAGCAGTTAGATAACCAAAGGGGGTCAAAGGGATACAAATTGGAAAGGAAGAAGTCAAAGTATAACTATTTGCAGAGGATATGATATAAAAATTCCACCAGAAAAATCCTAAACCTAATAAACAACTTCAGCAAAGTGGCTGGATATAAAATTAACTCAAATAAATCATAAGCGTTCCTATACTCAAAGGATAAACAAGTTGAGAAAGCAATTAGGGAAAAGACATCCTTTGCAATAGTCCCAAACAATATAAAGTATCTTGGTGTGACTCTAACCAAACAAGTGAAAGATCTGTATGATAAGAACTTCAATTCTCTGAAGAAAGAAATCAAAGAAGACCTCAGAAGATGGAAAGATCTCCCATGCTCCTGGATTGGGAGGATTAATATAATGAAAATGGCCATCTTGCTGAAAGCAATCTACAGATTCAATGCAATTGCCATCAAAATTCCAACTCAATTATTCTTAGAATTAGAAAGAGCAATTCTCAAATTCATTTGGAATAATACAAAACCCAGGATAGTGAAAGCTATTCTCGACAGTAAAAGAACGGCTATGGGAATCACCGTCCCTGATAGTGATTAAAACACAAAACAAAAACTACATGGCATTGGTGCAGTGACAGGTAGAATAGAATTGATGACCCAGAAATGAACCCACACACCTAAGGTCACTTGATTTTTGAAAAAGGAACTAAAATCATCCAGTGGTAAAAAAGACAGCATTTTTAACAAATGGTGCTTCTTCAACTGGCGATCAACTTGTAGAATACAAATTGATCCATTCTTATCTCCCTTTACAAAGCTCAAGTCCAAGTGGATCAAGAACCTCCACATTAAACCAGATACACTGAATGTAATAGAAGAGAAAGTGGAAAAAAGTCTCGAACACATTGGCACAGGGGAAAAGTTCCTGAACAGAACACGAAAGATTTATGCTCTAAGATCAAGAATTGACAAATGGGACCTCATAAAACTGCAAAGCTTCTGTAAGGCAAAGGACATTGTCATTAATACAAAATGGCAACCAACAGATTACAAAAAGGTCTTCACCAATCCTACATCAGATTAGAGTGCTAATATCCAATATATACAAAGAACTTAAGTTGCACTCCAGAGAACCAAATAACCCTATTAAAAAAAATGGGGAACAGCAATAAGCAGGATTCTCAACTGAGGAAACTGGGAGGCCTGAGAAACACCTGAAGACATGTTCAACATCCTTAGTCATCAGGGAAATGCAAATTTAAACAACCCTGAGATTTCACCTCACACCAGTCAGAATGGCTAAGTTCAAAAACTCAGGTGACAGCAGATGATGGTGAGGATGTGGAGAAAGAGGAAGACTCCTTCATTGCTGGTGGGATTGCAAGCTGGTGCAACCACTCTGGAAATCACTTTTCAGTTTCTAGGTTCCTCAGAAAATAGGTCATAGTACTACCTGAGGACCTAGCTATACCACTCCTGGGCATACACCCAGAATATGTGTCAATATGTAATAAGGACACATGCTCCACTATGTTCATAGCAGCCTTATTTATAATATTCAGAAGCTGAAAAGAACCCAGATGTCCCTCAACAGAGAAATGGATACAGAAAAGGTGGTATATTACATTATAGAATACTACTCAGCTATTAAAAACAATTCGCAGGCAAATGGATAGAACTTGAGAATATCATCCTAAGTGAGGTGACTCAGTCACAAAGGAACAAGCATGGTATGTACTCACTGATAAGTGGGTATTAGCCCAAATGTTCAGAGTACCTAAGATCCACTTCATAGGCCATATGAATCATAAAAAGGAAGGCCAAAATGTGAATGCTTCAGTGCTTTTTAGAACAGTGAACAAAATACTCACAGGAGGAAATATAGAGACAAAGTGTGGATCTGAGACCGAAGGAAAGGCCATCCAGAAACTGTCCCACCTGGGGATCCATACCATATACAGCCACCAAACCTGGATGTTATTGTGGATGCAGGGAAGTGCTTGCTAATGGAAACCCGATATGGCTGTCTTCTTAGAGGGTCTGCCAGAGCCTGACAAATACAGAGGCTCACAACCAACCATTAGACTGAGCTTGGGGGTCCCTGATGGAGGAGTTGGAGAAGGAACTGAATGACCTGAGGGGATTTGCAGCCCCATGGAGGGAGCAATAGTGTCAACCAGCCAGAACCTCCCCCCTCCTCCAGTGCTCCTGGGGACTGGACCACCAACCAAAGAATACACATGGAGGACTCATGCCTCTGGCCACATATACTGCAGAGGAAGGCCTTGTTGGACATCAGTAGGAGGAGAGGCCCTTGGGCCTGAGGGTGTTTGATGCCCCAGTGTAGGGGAATGCCAGGGCAGGAGGACAGAAGGGGGGAGCACCCTCATAGAGGCAGGGGTAGGGGGAATGGAATAGGAGGTTTCCAAAGGGGAAATCTGAAAAGGGGCAAATGTTTGAAATATAAATAAAGAAAATATCCAATAAATTAAAAAATATTCAGAAGATAATCATCCATCAAAATGACTAGTGTAGTAAATAAACTATTGACTCATTTGATATGTATTTAAATACTGAACAAAATAAAACAGAAATAAATAAGTAAAATATTGAACACTATCCAGAACTCTCTCTGGCCATGCGCTAGCATGAGAAGGGGCTGCAGGCAGAAGGCACAGCAAGGTAGAACTGAATTCCAGGAGTGTGTGTGTCGGACTCCTGAACACAGGAGCAGCATCAGTAGATCCTCCTCTGGTCTCAGCTGCTTTTACATAGGCTCTTAGATGAAAAGGAACACCTTAGTCTTGGGGACAGCTTTCTGCTTGATAGAGACACAGGTCATGAGACATCAAATGCAATACATAGAGCCCCTAAGCCCCAGCTGTGACAGGTGATCACTGTGCTAGCTTGGATGAAAAGATAGTATAACGGCTTTTATGGAATGTTTTTAATATTAAAATTGTCTTTCTTCATTTCTTTATTTTGTTGTCATTGGTGAGAAATTTCTTGAAAACCTGAATTTTTATTCGTTTAGTTGCAATGATTTTTTTTTTACACCTTTTCTGACAACACCACTCATGTCCCTAGAATTACAACAGAGGCTTTTAAGTAAGTCTTTTGGTACCTTGAAGTGTTTTCCCATGTTGAAAAATGAAGATAGATTACTGCATTTCACCTTTAATTCTTTTTGAAACTGTATTTTTATTTTATGTGCACCAGTGTTTTGTTTTCAGGGTTGTCGGAGCGCCTGGAACTTGAGTTACATACAGTTGTGAGCTGCCATATGGGTGCTGGAAACTGAGCCTGGGTCCTATGAAATAACAGCCAGTGCTCTTAATTAATTGCTGAACCATGTCCAGCCCCTTTACAGGTCATGCACACATTACAGATACAGCAAGATTTCTTTCCCTCTCCCCTTAAGACCATATAACATTGTTCCTGCATTTACTTTTTGTCTTTTCTTAAACCAGAGTGGAGCACTGACTTTCACAACTTCCATATTTTCATGTTCCCACAGAAAAACTTAATCCAGATGCTGCCACCACATAGCATAAGCCTGTTTGCCTGCAAGGAATTGGTGATAGCAGGTGCTCTGGGCACCTGAGATCTAGCCTTCTAATTGTGGGGGCAGATCATCCCTGCCATGGGGCATCAGTAGGCTACTAGAGGTTCCAGTAAACAGACTAGTTCAAGCAAAATCTTTGTTAGATAAGTTTGCTTTGCATTAGCTCTTCACAAGATTGTCTCGGAGTTTCCTCTGCCTTCTCTCATTGCTCTGATCTGAGGAGATAGTTAACATCCTGCACTAATAGTCCTTGGAAACTCCCTCATCCAAATACTGATGCTAGTTATTTTTTTGTTTGCCTGTATGCAGTTAGTTGGCTTGATTATTAAATTCTAAAGAGCAGGACTTCCGCCTCCTTCGCTTAGTGGGCTTACACAGCCGCTGTAGACTTGGCATTATGCATTCATTCTGGGCTCCCACACATCTTCCCATCTTTCTTCACTTTTCTGTGCCATTTGGATTTTTTGATATACTCATAATAATCTCAGTTGACATTTGAAAAATGGAAGCAAATGTAACTTCAAGGCCTCCTTGGTGTGGATGAAATGATGCTATAATATAGACTTTGTGTGCTTTTCCAGAGAAATCAGAGCTGTGTGCAGGCATTAACTCATTCATCTTCACCTTACAGTGTGAGAAATAACAGTGACAGACATTATTGGCATCTTCTAAATGGATGCTGAGGTCGCCTGAGGATTTTTCCGACAAACCCCTGGGATATTAGAGTAGTAGAAGGGAAGGCTGGGCGCTCTGTTCCCGAGGTGGCACCAAGGCCCAGTTGCCACACTGCATGACTGCCCTCTTCTCCAGCCAGGAACCCTGGGAGGAGACCCTGGACATGGACCTGGACCTGTCATACTTCTCATATTTGTGTGGAGAGTTTCCAGCACACCAGTGACCACAGGACGCTGCGCTGAGTGACAGATGCCGAGTGCAGAAGAACAGCCCTTTTCTAGTCAGTCAGTGCTATCTATGCACACAGGGAAGACTTTCTGGCAGTTTTTGACAGTTTGACCCAAATAATTACTGCAAACTGGTCACATTTTATGGACGTGGACTGTCCTTTTTGTCTTATAAACCCAGTGGTCTTTTCTCTTTAACTTCTGTAGAGCCTGCCCTGAATAGGATATACTATTGATGTAACATATTGGGGAATGTGTTTTAACAAAGAAATATGTTTTTTGCTTATTTCAGGCAGAACTAAGCATTGGAAAGTATTGATCTTGGAAGAGAGATTCAAACTGGTATAATTAGTTGTGATTCCAACAAATAGCAGAATTTCTCTGATCTAATTGAATTTTGGGATAGCAGGCTGAATAGAAGTAAAAATTAAAATTAATTAATTAGTGATTGAGCATCTGAAACCCAGGCATCCCCCAGGCCTCAGGCAGGGGTGTGTGGATGTGTGACCACTGAGTGCATAGATGAACTGAGGAGGCACGCGGCCACTGAGAGGTGATGCTTTGATGCATGAAGATTCCTTGTTAGGCTGCAAAGGGGCTGAGTGATGACCTCAGGAAACATCCAGTGGTCAGAGTTTGGGGAGATAAAGTTCAGAGGGAATGCCCAGTGTGACTATTATCAGAGGCCAGCATAAGAGCAAGTTTCACTCGTCATTGTCTCAGCATAGGGCGTTCTTCTGGAAAATACAGGTTAATATCAAGACCCTCTTACATCAAAGCGTAAGCAAAGGCTGTGCTTGGACAGCTTCAGTGTGACAGCAACAGGACTCATTCGTTGCCTCACCCCAGGCTGTATGATCACTCTCTGGAGCTCCTCTCAGAAGCCGAATCTCGGATACACAATCTCTATCTAGATCAGACAAATTTTCTTCAGTTCAGAATGGTCTTAGTACAAATCAGTCAGAAGCTATGGCGTTGAGTGAACTTTTGCAGAAACGGGTGAAGAGAGGGCAGTGCTTCCTTGGGACCCCTTTGCCTTTTCTCCAATCTCCTGAAGACCAGCACAATTTCCACATTACCACTGCCCCAAAGTATACATTGATAGGACAGAGGCACTCAGACCATACGCATACATGTGTCTAATTGCTTTTTATCGAGTGTTTTAAATATTAGACCTACTTTTAAAATGTTATATGTTGTCTTTAATTGACATGCCTGTTTGCTTTGCTGTACCAGAGAAGTCTCCCCACTAATTTGGGGGTTCATGACACTATTTTGAGGTGTCCTGACATCTAATTTCTTTACCACCCCCCATGATCAATACTTATCTGTTTCATTATCCATTTTCAGATTCAGGTCAAGCAGTTTGAAGCAAAAAGTAACATTTACATTGTACTGTATCCCTCATTAGCATCAGCTCAGGAGGCATGGAAGCACTGCTTGTCCTTTTATTACTGATGCTGCTTGATCATTGATCATCTGGCTAAGATCTGAAGGTCCCGAGATCTGGCTGTTCCCTTTGTTCTTCTGAAATTGAAAACAACATAGGAGTGGCACATTGATACTGTGATCATCCGCTTGCCAACATCATTTCAACTGGTGATTTAGCACTGATGGTTTTGCCTGACCCAGTTATTACACTGCTTGCTGCAAAATAGTGACTTTCTGTCACTCTTCTTTAGAGCTGACATTTTACTGTAAAGAGATTTTCTTCTCTCCCCCTGTCTTTGGGGCTTAAGCATAAGTATTTATTAAATGTATTGTTATACATTTCCCTAAGCATTCTTTTCTACCTCAGATTGATCCAGCTACTCTGTCCTTGTGACATGTCTAAACAGATTTTTAGATCATTTTTTTTATTTTTGGAACAGGGTGCTTCAGGCTCATTGGATACTTTTTATGTCCTGAACTAGAATTCTAAATAGTCAGCATCTAATGATAAGTGTATTCTAGGGAGTTTGTCCAACTAGACAAACAACTGTTAACTTAGTCACTGTAGGGTGGAAAATATAGGCTAAGGCAGGACCTGTGAACTCAGACTGTGTGCATCCAATTTGCAGACTTCCTGGAGGGGACCCAAAATTTTCCATAAAAATGGGAGATGTATGACTTCCTCAAGGAACAGACAGCTCCAGAGAATGGCTGGCAAGTAGGTAAAAAAATAGCCAAGTGATAGAGAGTCCTAACTGTCGTGCCAAGATGTGTGGCTAGGTAAAGGGAGGTATTTTGCTTTTTTTCCCATTGGACAGCTATCTCCATTGCAATTAGAATCCAACACCAGGTATTCTTTCAGGGATGGTATGATCAGACGTGAGGAAGAAGACAAGGACTAGACAGCGCTTTAAAAGGAGTGCACGTACATTAACTGCCAAAGCTCGGGCAGTACTCTACCTTTTTATTAGCCATATCAGATACAGGGTACATGCCTTTGAAACTTTCAAGTTTGGTTTGTTTTAGGCTTTAAGTTTTTTTTCAGTATTCTTCCTACAGCTTCTTCTAGGTATTCCTCTGCCTAAAGGACAGTTATCACAGTCTGTAAAAATGAGCATATTGAGACTTCAAATATCTATTGACCTATTCATAAGGTTTACTCTTCTGAAACAACTTAACTTAAGGCTGAGAGTCTTATGCCGTTTATAAGCTGCCATGTGAGGCTGTGGCCCTGGCATGTGGAATGATGAGCATAGTCTGTGTAATCAGACGAAGAGACACAATTCTCATGGGCTGACAGGGGACTGAATCTGTCCTGTCCTGTCACTTTTACTAAAACATGAGACCATTAGGAACAGAAACACTCATCTTTAATCCCTGGTACCTTCTGAATTCAAACTCTGATAAATGTATCATTTATAATAGAAATATAATATAAGTTGTTTTTATAACTATACTTTTCAAGAAATAATTCTAAGAAAAAATAGTCTGTATATGTCTAAGACAAAGATGTGTTCTCCCAAATGTTCAACCCATGGTAGTTTGAATTCACAGATATAGACCTCACATATTTAAATAGCCAGTTGTATGTAGAAAACAAAGTCATACACATACATGAGCGAGGTGGTATTCACAGAAGCAGCTTTAACAAGATATGAGTTTACTTCATTCAACCCAGGCAGCTACATGCTAATAGCTTGTATGAAAGTATCTGCTAAGTGCTTAAATCATTATACACCTCTCTTCTCATTGTAAGAGGCAACCCTAACCTGTTCTTTAAGGAGAATAGCCAGAGAAAACAAAATGAGGTGAAAATTTTCTGAGTACTTATTTTATGTTAGAAATCTGACCCTGCATTCTCTATACCGACACTTGTGAAGCCCGGACTGTTACATTCTGCACTTAAGGAACCTGAGCCCACATTAAATAACTCAGCTCGGTGAGTCAGTGAATGAGAACTTGGGTCTATCCTTCTGTACTCCCCATGAAAGGGTCCACACTGTTTTGACAGATAGAAGCTTTGTCTCTACAAGATTGTGGTTCTCTTCCTTACACCTGGAAGAAGAGAACAGAAGGTAAAAACCATTATGTCTATGAGAATGTTTCTTGTATTTCTGAGGTCGACTTCACTACAGTATGACACCCAAAGGTTAAGCTTACCTCGGCCAACACCCAACTGTGAACCTGTGAAATTTCACTAGGATGAGAGCTCAACTAGTCTGTGCTGTCAGGCCTGCCCAACAACCTGCCCTCACCACCAGGAAGATGGGTGGAAAAGGATAGAGATGCAGTATTTACATTTGCACAAAGGTCAAGCCTAGGGACTGTGGTTGCTTGTAATCCCATTGTGTGTGTGTGTGTGTGTGTGTGTGTGTGTGTGTGTGTGTGTTTCTTGTCCTTTGTTAGACACAGGACTTCCTCTGAATGACTGGTTGATTCCTGCATCTCTGTATGGCTCCCTGTACTCTACAGTCCTGAAGAGGAATATCTGAACTTGATTTTTTTTTTCTGAACTTGATCCTAAATGGTCTAAAAACTCAGCCTTGTTCTAGACAAGTTCTCTAGTGTGAAAATAAGAAAATGTTTTTTCTCCAGCATATATGAAGTTTACTTACTCTGTCAGTTTCATTTTTAGGATGAGCACCCATAATCTAAAAATCCAAAGTATTCCATAATACAAAACTTGTCTGCACACAGGACAACCAGTGGACAGTTCCACGTCTGTCCTTGTGTGACAGGGAACAGTTAAAATGCAATGACTACACTACATGAGATATGAAGGTAACATTAGCTTGTGTGTACATAGTGTTATGACTTAAGATATATCCTCAAGATAACATTATTTATTCATATACTCTGAAATCTGAACTATTTACAGTGGCATGTGTCACAGATCAGGGAGGTGTTCCATCTCTTCTGTATTTAAAGATTGAATCCTTAGATATTTGAGGATGAAGAGACTCCAGTCATAACCCAAAATGTCTCTCAAACATTTTTTCTGTGAAGATTTTATTGTGGTATTAAAAATAATGATTTTCTTAGAATTATATAGTAAATTTGTTGGGTTTTTTAAAGGGTTTATTAGTATTTATTTATGACATATAATGATGAGATTACTATGACATGGCTACATGGATATAATTTATTTTAATCATACTCTCCTATTACTTTTTCCTAATCCCCACTAGCCCACCCATTCCCCTTCCCCTGCCAGTTATTCCCCCCTTCTACTTTCTTGTCATATGTGTGTATGAGAGAGAAATTCAAAGATTGAGTTTAATTAGGTTGCTGGCATAGACATACTCAGAGGTAATGGGCAGAAGGCTGGACTCCTTACTGGACTGTTGAAGAAAATGTTTCCCTCTCCTCTCTCAAGGATAAATTGTCAGGAAGGAGGGCCTCATGAGCACCTCCCTGTCTGTGGTATAATTGTTGATGGACCCAAATTTGTACTGTCTTTGCAAATAATGAGTTCAAGAGGGCAGTGGCCACACCATGCCCAGAAGACACAGTCCCACACCCTCTTCTTCCCACTCTTACCATCTTCCCACCCCTTCTTCCAGGACGTTCCCTGAACCCAAGGGCAGGCAAGGAGGAGGAGGGAAGGGTTTGACACAGATGTCAATACTGGGCTGAGCATTCAACCATCCATTCATTTTCAGCACTTTGACTGATTATGAGCTCTGCAGTAACCACCACCCATTTCAGAAGGAAACTTCTGTGACCAAAGAGAACAGCAATGCTAGTCTAGGGCTCAGAAGTCTATGGCATGAGAAGGATCCCGCGTGCACAGCGTGCCCGTTTAGCAGTTCCCACCCAGGCCCTTGATACTGGAAGCTTAAATGAATTGTCCTGTTTCAGCTTCTTCATGCTAGTTTCTACTTTCAGTTCAGTTTCTATAAACTGGGACATTATCACACACACACACGTGGTGCCATTAATTACCATTGCAGGAAAAGCCAATGTTATAGAATAAAGCCTACCTTACCTTACGGTTGTCTTGCTCACTGAACTGTTTTCTGAAAAGTCCTCATTCCTATGTGTTCTAATACATACAGGTCAATTATTTTCCCATTTGAAAACTAAATAGGATATATCATATCTTATAAAAACAAATATACATGATGTGGTTTCCTACCTCTGAAAGCCTAGAATTCTTAGATCTCAGAAATCAGAAAGGAATTCATGCACATCAATCAACCACGGCAACAATTTTATGCTGTGATCCTTTGAGCTCAGTTAAAACTAGGATTTTCATCTAATTGGCTTCTAGACTTAAACATGTTTTGTTGCTGAGCAGTATTCCAGCTCTCAAGAGGCAGAGGCAGGCAGATATTTGAGTCCAAGGCCAGCCTGGTCTACAGAGTGAATTCCAAAAGTGGACAAAAACAAAAACAAAAAAACCGAATGCAGTCTTATCAGTAAGCAAGATTATCATTTGGAGTTAGCAAGTGTACCACTGTAACCCCACCATGACTTCCACTCAACCCTCATTATCCATACCATGTAAAACTGTCTGAATCTGGAAATACTGATATGTATATCACCATCATTCAGAAACTGTATCACAGAAAGCTTCAGTTGAGACAGGAGCTTCCCACAGAGCATGTTACAGTACTGTTCATAGCAAGGTCATTGCATTTCTGGACAGTTCTACCTGGTTGCTTCTCCTTCAAATTAGGAAAGATGTTGTCAGCTACAAAAAGCAAATGACTGAAATTTTAATAAAGAAAAATCAGCTGCAGTAGTAATGCTGACTATACATTGACTTGAAGTACAGTTACCAGGGTTTAAATTGCGTGTTCAAGATGTCCTCTGAAAAACAGCAGGCCCTGTCTAGTGTAGTGTGAGCCTTCTAACTGAACTATTCCCCGTCAAACACTGAATTGTGGAGGTAGATTCTGAAGGAAAGGGCAGTTTCTGCTTTGTGTTGGTTTATGTTTCACTTCACATTTTAACCATGAGAATTCTGTTAATCAAAGGCTATTTGCAAGAGAGCTGTTTGAAGTCACAGTGGCAAAATGGCATGCTATGAATAAACACTTTGTGCCAAGGTGCTAACCTGTTAGGAAATAAAATACACATTTACATATATATGCCTGTAAGATTGATAAACATACAATCTCTAACTACATGGCTCAAACTTACACTTTGACTCCCATAGTCAAGTGTGTGAGGGGCAGTCTTATCCCTTGCCTTCATCTTGAGCTGAGTGTATAACTAATATAGCATTGCACATCTAAGTCAGCTTTGACTTTCGTGTTCCCATTAACTTTCCAGAATATAAGCATGCTCACCATGGGCTTCCTTTATGAGACAAAAGTAATAACATAAACTCTACGCTTTTTTTGGTATCTAGTTTTCTGTCCTCTATGACTTGTATTGTGCCTTATAGAGTTTAATGATTTTATAAAATTTTATCTCAGTAATATCAAAAAATAAATAAAGCTTTCCTAGGCAAGCAAGAAAGAAAATGGCACATGACAGATATTTGTTTTGAGTTTAGGATTAGTAAAGAAAAAGAGGAGGGTGCTAATGAAATTTATTATCAATAATAATATAGAGCCCCAAAAGGTGAGTGGTAGTGGCAAGTTGTGAGCAGACCGGGCAAAGAACACTGTGGAAATTCTTGCTTTGAAAACCTGCACCACGTGTTCCCTCCACTCTGCCTCTGTATGACTTCAGTCAAAGTATGTGATCAACTGTGTTACTGTAGCTATTGACAAACTCGTATCCACTGTGACTCGTTTCTATTCACTAATCTGTTTCCTTTTCCCCACAGCAAATGATGTGCTTGGCTTTGGAACACTGGTCAGTACTTCTAACACCTACGATGGGTCCGGCCTTGTCACTGTGGAAACTGACCAGCCACTCCTCTGGACCATGGCCATCAAGAGCTAACCTACAGTGTGGCATCCATCTTGTGCCTGTGCCTTCCCTTCCCTGCCCACTGGTTCACTGCTCAGCAGGAACAATTACATAGGTGGGCAGGAATCTAAACTTCTCCATAGGGAGCCACAAGCTTTCAAGGTGTGAGGGCTTGAGGTACAGCTGAGCAGCAGAAACAGATGTTGCGCATGTCCAAGGCCTTGGGTTCAACCCGCCACACCACAAAATAAAGATGGTGGTGTTTATAGATTCCAGGGTATTCTATAAATGATATCTCAATGGTATATTGAGGTAAAAATTATGGCCTATCAAAGGAAATAAGCTGTATTATATGGCTAATATAGCTGTATTATATGGCTAATATCGCTAATGTAGATCATTACATTATATAATTCAGTTTTAATCATTTTAATTTAATTAATCAGTCCATTTACCTTAAGATTCTTATTTTAATTTTGAAGCACCAGAAGCTGTTGTGTGTTGCATTGGAATGTGGCACTTCCTTAAGTGCCTGACAACAAGGGCTGCCTGCTCTGAGTGTGTCCTAACGTCAGACTCCGCTCTGTAGTGTACATTATCTCCCCAGTGCCGTGAGAGAATGGCAGCAGTTCACTTTGGCACCATCGTTTACAAGATAAGGATCATTGACCTAATTGTTAGCTTTGAAAGCAAGCAGCTACATAGACTATGGGTAAGTGAGAAATGGTAGTTCAGGACTCACTCCAACATGAACCCCTAAAAATTTGAAAGTAAGCACTCTGCTCTCTAGAAATGCAGTGTCTTTATGAAAATTGTGACACACCCAAAAGCTTTGTGCTGAGAAATTGATCGTAAGCCTGAAAGTTCAGTCACTTTTAACATGTTTTGCACTCGGGGCTGGAAAGATTGCTCAGTGGTTAGGGGCACTGGTCACTCTTGCAGAGGTCCTGAGTTCAGTTCCCAGCAACCACATGGTGGCTTACAACCATCTGTAATGGAATCTGATGCCCTCTTATGGCATGCAGGTGTACATGCGGATAGAGTACTCAGACATATAAATAAATAAATCTTGGCGGAAAAACACATTTCACACTAAAAAACAGAATATTAATTCATGGACCATATTTACTGACATCACCAGAAATTAGTGTGGCTATGGAGACCACCTGAAGCCTGTTTCTGCACCCCAGTCAACCATGTGCCTGGTTCCTGAACTGTTTCTCTCTGCTGTATGGTCGGAGGGGTTGTAATCACTGAGTATGTGAAAGAACCTCAGATATGAACTCTAAATGCTGACATGTCGCAGGTGTAGATAACACATTTCCTGTCTTAGGCTAAGCTTGCTGGAGCATGAACATTTACCCATGTTTCTTTCATGAGCTCCCCTCCTGTCTTCCTACCCTCCCCTGTCCCATTTGTTAAACTGCATCTTGCCAAACAAACCAAGATTTAAGGCAGCCTGCCTACCATGTTGCATTTACCCAGTGGTAATGTTACTGTCTTCTTGGTGCTACAACAGTATGAAGCTTAAAACAAATAGAGGAAGAAAAGGGATCAGTTGAACCAATGCCAAGTTCTTAACGGAAATAGTTAGAATCATTGTTATTATCTTATGCAAATATATGATTCTGAAATCTGAATGTCAAATAAAAAGTTATCAATGTGCATGTCTGTAGTGGATTTCTCAGAAAATGTTTAATGTTATCACTTTTATTTCAATATGACTAATTTCTCATAATCAGTGTTTCTGCTCAAAAGATGACTTAAAATGTGTAATTCATAATTAAAATCTCAGATCTGACTTCAGATAGCAATCCAGTAGTATTAAGTTCTTCCTTGAACCTTTTCCCGTGGACATAGAGACCAGGTCATCTCTAGAAAACCTGGACCAGTGATTTATATTTCATCATTTTAGACTCTTCTTGCACTTGCTATAAAAAGAAGATTTGCATGTCTTACCTTACCATTTCTTACATTGTAAAAATTAGAAATGAAAAAAAAAAGGTAATTTGCATCCTAGGTGTCTTATTGCTGGAGAAAAGGAGCCAGTAGAGAGCCACATGTCTCCTGGGGTAGAGAAAGATAAAGAGAAGCTGTAGAGGAAGACATCTGAGAAGCAGGAAGAGATGGGGTCAGACGGTTGAAGAGCACATTGATGACAGGCCCTTGACTAGGGACTTCTGCATCTTCATAGTTTAAATGCAGATCTCAGAGGCCCCGTGTATCTCTTCCATTCCCAACAGATAGAAGAGCAGCCAAGATCCTTCGCTGACTCATTTAACTCAGAATCTCCAGCAGGAAAGCCTGAGCAGAATGTCTAGTTGCTGCCTCAGACAATACATGCACAAATGAAATTAGAAGGGGAAAGGAGAGAGAACCAAAGCTTGTGTGCACAGCATCCTCCTTCACCACCACCCTTCACTACTGCAAAGTAGAGGCTCAGCCATGTCTCCAGCTTCCATTTTTCAGACTGCTGATATGTTCATAACTAGAAACATATTCATTACATGCAAAAGATATATAGGCCCATCCTTCAAAATATTTACTGCCTTACTGTCAAAGAGTACATGGTCTTTTTTAACCTGAAAGTATCAGTGTGTGTGTTTCCGTATATGCATCTGTGTTTTAATCAAGCTTGGTAAACATGTAAACACTGGAATGTGTGTGGTGTGGATACTTATCCCAGACTCTCACCTGTGAATCCTGCCAGAAATATTGGATGTCCACCTCAGAGATTATCTCAAAGCAAAGGCCACCATTCCCAATTCCTGCTGATAACTGAAGAACTGCTTGCTAGTGTTACAAGGACATCTTCCTGATCCTTGAAACTGTGTAAGGGTAGTCTCCCTTTGTGTGCTATCTGACTCTATCATCTAAACAAATGCTCACGTTTTTTAAAAATACCAACCACATGAGCCTGCACATGATGAGGGCTCAGGTGAATGGGTGAAAGTCAACCCTTCAAGGAATTCCCTCATAGTCACTGTTCAGGTCAAATCCTGACCTACAACCTGTAGCTATAGTGGGAAAATACAAGTCAGGTCTGCTAGGAAATGCCACCAGGCCTCTTGACCTTGGCTTAGATCAGTTCCTTCCTTCCTTGATCAGTTTGCAGCTTCTGTCATCTGTTGACTATTGTCTAACATGACACTTGGCTACCCAAAGCACCAGCTTGGTCTCAGCAGACATCAGTCACATTTTCAACAACTGGAGTTGCACATGACTGTGGCTGTGGGTCTGCCCGGAATACAGTTTGATCCTTCATTTCTGCAGAAAGGACTGAGCAGTTTTCACTGGGGTTGAAAACTAGGACGTTAACTCAGAGAAGCAAGGAGGACGTGACATTGCCTGGGTGTTTGCAAAACTATAATGCTAGTTTTGCCTCATGCTTCTCTGTGTATGGCCTGCACCTCTTGTCATCTGCCCCTGTGTGGAACCAGACTTTCTTACTACTCCTGCTCACTGAGCACTACCTGAACTGCTGAAATAAAACAACCATAGAGCTGATGTGACTGAGGCTGATGGTATGCACCAAGCCAAGTCAGTGAAGAGTAAGTGATTCTTCCCTCCCCTACAGTTGTGTGATTATTATACTCTCAATGGCGACTTTCAAACTGTGTTTACCATGACCCACAAAAAAATATATTTACCTTATAACCCAGTCTGTAGAGAAACACATGTGCACACTGAAACCCGCATTATGTTTTAATTTTAACTTAAAAGGCATTTATTTATAAATACATTTGAAAAGCATGCCTTGAAAATGAACAAAATACATAAAAATACAGGAGTTCTGCACTGAAAATAAACTAATTTCTTTAATTTATGATAACAATGCCATTTTTAAAATGTATTTCTTTGAACAGAAGAAAAAGTAAGCTGCAAGCTCAATTCCTTCCTAGAGAGACCCTGAATAAGGGCTGGATAAATTCTGCCCTGTATAGGTAGCACAAGTTTGCCCTTCCCTGCCCCTAGCAGTTTCACTCATCAGTCATAATTTTCTTTTCTGGTGAGCCCCAGCCAAAGCCTCAAAATCCATTTCAAAACAGTTATCCAAGCAGATGTGATGGACGACGCTCCACTGGCTCAGAGCTAATGTGTTATTTTCCCACTGTATACAAAACCACTCTGCTGACAGCCCAGGAAAGAGGCCATGCACACATCATACTTACTCAGAGCTAATGGGTAAATAAACACATCCAAGGACTTGTTCCCTGTGTGCTAAAAGCAAGGGCTTTGTGTGCAGCAAAAATAAAACCTAGGTTCACCCTGAAAATAATTTGGAAAACATGAACTAGCCTTTGTGCTCGTTCATAGCTGAGAAGAGTCTTCGGAACAGACCAGCTTCTTCCTGAAAGCCAGAATCTCTAAGGTACAATACTAAGTCCAGATATTGAAAAGGAGTTTAGTTAGAGAGCTAAAAATAAATAAATAATTAATTAATTAATTAATTAATTAATTAATTAATTTAAAAAAAGAAATTATAACTTGTACCTTAGCAACAATTTATTTTAGAAATGGAAAAAAATCAAAAGATTTTGTGAATATTTAGTAGACAAAGCTTGGAGGGAGGGGGCAGAAATGAAAAATTATAAGTCTAAAATTGTATGTTCCTACTAAATAACTGATTTCATGCGAAGTTGATTAACATTATGAATCCTTCATAGACTAAAGCCCTGAGGACACACACATCTGTCTCCTTAGTCGCCTGTTAGCTCCTGCTCCTACAATAGGACCTGCCTGCTGCAGGAGTTCAGTGGAGACATGTGATTGCTGCTGTGCTAGCCAATCGACCTTGCACCACACTGAGAAAACACACGCCTTTCCCACCTACTGTTCTTTTTCTTCCGTGGTCCTAAACTGTGCTAATATTTCTCTTGCATGTCCTAATTCTGCATTGCACAGAGCCGGTAAAATCATTGTTCAGTTTCCTGTCTAAAGAAGGAAATAATTTTTACAAGGCAAAGTCCAGGCCCCAGACACTAATTCAAGGCAAATATTTTGATAAAGGTAAAGAAAAGAATCAGAAGGCCAACCAAGGACTACAATGTTTTCTGAAGCAAGTGAGTAAAGGACAGGAAGAGACACAAAACACAGACAGAGCTTGGGACAAGTGGTTTGGGTGAAAAGGACCAAAGACATAAGAGTGAAAACTAGGGGCTGGAGAGACGGCTCAGCGGTTAAGAGCACTGCCTGCTATTCCAGAGGTCCTGAGTTCAGTTCCCAGCAACCACATGATAGATCACAGCCATGTGTAATGGGATTTGATGCCCTCTTCTGGTGTGTCTGAAGAGAGCTACAGTGTATCCAAATACATAAAAATAAATAAATCTTAAAAAAAAAAAAAAAAGAGGGAAGACTATCTCTGCCCAGTGGGAAAGGAAGACCGAACCACAAAGAAATTAACAGAGAAATTGTTCTGAGTTGGAATGGCAGAGGTTTAAGACAGGGTGATTGCTGTCATTAGCTAAGGGAGACTAAGACAAAATGCAAGCTGCTCCTAACATCTTAAGGATATTCCATTCGATCATGTTACTTCTATCTGTATTTAAGTCTTCTTGTTCTCCCAAATTAAGCCTATGAAATTAATTTCAGCATTTTAAGATCATGAAGTGAGATATATTGTCCCCAACTGATTTGCCCATACTAGACTTTATTGTTTGTAATTTTGATTTGTTGCTTTATAATGAATAATCTGTTTATAAAGAACAAGCCTACTTTAATTTAAGCTAGATGCACACCTGTATTTCCAGGACTTGCAAGTGAAGACAGGGAAATCACAAGTACAAGGTCATCCTCAGCTAGATAGCCAGGTCAAGGAAAGTTGTTCTCAACAAAACAAAAAAGTAACAACAACAAAAAGCCTGTCTTGTAAAAATATATCACTCTTACTAATGAACTTTTATTAATACCCTTTATTAATAATAGTAATTAATATTTGAAGAATTCATGCAGACTTCTGTGTTTGTAGCCATCCTTTTGCCTGTCCTTTTTTGCCAATTTTCCCTCCTTTTCACACCACATCTTATTGGATAGATCTAATAATTTTAGTAAGATCTTACAAAATATAAAAACCAGTTATGTCCTTATGACCAAACATATGAAAGTGCTTTAAAGTAAGGAATTTCTTAGAATAATGTAAAAGCTTCCATTTCCCATTCTATAGAAAAGACTTAAGTGCCCAATGACATTCTCCAGTTCAGCTACCCTGTTAATTTAAGAAATCCCATTCATTCTGCTACTCGTTCCCTATTCATGAAAAAAATTCCCTTAGCCCCAATGGGCCACATGCTGCTCTTTTATTTTTCACTCCTTAAAATTCAGGGAAAACTATGTGAATAATGAGGCAAAGAGAAATGGTGCAGAAAGTTGCTGGGATCACTTTTAGCCAGGGAATTTATTATGGATATTTTAAAATTGACCTTTTAGTCCAAGTTTTCATTCGATTCCAATGCAAGAAATTAAGCAGCAAGGTCAATGTGCATATTTGTATGCCAGTGGCAGTGAAAGGAGATTCATGAATAATAATAAAAAAGATTAAATTGGTAAAAAGTCAGTAGATTCTTTTTTCTAACAGCAAGTAGTAAAGCAGGATTTTTTTTTTTTTTTAGCAAAGTTAAGCTTTTTACATCACAAAACAATTATCCTTTGGAAAAAGTTGCCATAAATATGAAAAAGAAATGTTCATGTAAATCATATAACATCTCGACCAGGCATGTATAGTAGTGCTGCATGCACATGAGCATATAGGTGCTACTCATACCGATGCTGCCATTGCACATTCCCACTTCAGGGGTTAATAGCCTTCCTTTCCTCACTGTAGGGCTCTGCCTTCTCCTTAGGTTGATATCAGTAAGCGTTGAGCTCCATGGTACTGAAATATGTATCTCATATTCATGGGACAATGAATAAGTGAATTGACTATAATGAATTAGGAGCTCTCAGGTTACTAGAAACATCCATCTCAGAAAATATCCCCATACCAGCAGGCCTTTGCAGACTTGTAGAAGGCATATTCCTTCTACAAGTAAGAAAGAAGGCCCCCAACATCATTGCTTCCTACCTATGACAGAAAGGACTTGCTCCCTGGGGGCTTGGCGGATTCCATGGACTAGCAGTATTCAGTCTGCTCCTGCACCAGCTCTCTTGAAGATCTAGTCTACAACATAATCTACAAGGACCCATGTTGATTGACTTTCTGGGAAAATGAAAATTCTTTTTACCAATATGACTTCTGAGGAGAAAGGCACCAATGTATTCTATCTTCTAGTGTCTCTGCTGCTTTGAGTAAAATCACTAGAAGCAATCTTAACCTTATTTCTTTCACAGTTATTTTCTTGTGGACAAATTAAAATATTACTGATGTTTCATGTTCTAGTCCTGTCTCTTATGTGAAGATGGATTTGATTTGATATTTGATTTATGGAAAAACATGAAAAGAATAATATAGCTAAAAATTAACTTCCCTCATTACACACAAATTCCAAAAACACTAATCCTATAACAATGAGTTAACTTTAAATAAAGGGGAAAATACAATTAAATGGAACATTCCAGATTGGCATATACCTCTTAAATATAAGGTTGAATGCCCGCTGTAAAACAGATAGTGAGGTAAACAATATGTTTTCAGGGCTTACCTGACTCTCAGTGTAAACAGGTCAGAAAGGGCTGCCCCTGTTTTAGTTACTCCTCCAATTCCTTCCCTGATGTTCCTCATATTCAATTAATAGCCTAGCTTCACCATGAAAATCACAGCCATTAAAATGAACTCTATAGAGACCTTATGTCTCACTGACAGACACACAACTAACACTTGGCTCTTCTACCCACACCCTTTTCCTGCCTGTGACCAGAGATAAACACATCCTTACGATGACTGATCCCTGTACATGCACAGCTCCTTAGCTCCCCTAGAGAGGGCCTTCTGCAATATGTCTGCCCTATGTCTTTCTACTGATATGGGGATATTTTCATCCAAATCACTCTCATTAGCAAACAGTTTCTTTTCTTAAGTGCATTTTTACACTCTCAGCTACCACCCAACTTTGCTATTCTTTTGTCCAGTCACTAAGCTCCTTTAAAAACCTGGCTTAGTCTATTATGTTCTATTGCTGTGAGGTGACACCATGACCAAGGCTACTTGTAAAAGGAGGCATTTACTGGAGGCCATGCTGGCAGTTTCTGAGGGTTAGTCCATGATCGCCGTGGCAGGAAGAAAATGGCCATGCGCTGAAGCAGGAGCTGAGTGCTCACTTTCTGATCTGCAAGCATCCTTCCCCTTGTTCTTGCCCACACTGTTCAGACGTGATTGTGTGTCTCTCTGTATTCAAAGTGTGCTTAGGCTCTCACCGCTTCTCCCCAGGCTCCCTCACATTCCCATGCCCAGTCCCAGCATGGTCTCCCATCACTTCACAGTTGTTTCACTTCTGCCTTGTCTTCTTCCCCACCTTGAGCCACATCCAATCACTCTTCTACTTGAAATCCTGCAATGACTTCGAGGGGAAATACAAGTGTTTACAGTCAACTAAAATGCCCCTGGCCTTCGCTAACCTCATTTTATATTCTCCCCTGCACACTGTGTTCAATTCCTCAGCCTCTTTGCCAGTCTTTTTATCCATTGTCACTTTTCCCAAGGGCTTCTGCCACATGGCAGAATTCCAAGCATTCGTAAACCAACATGTGAAAATGAAGTCACCCTTCACTTTCCATATATAATTTATGATTAACAAAAATAAAAAGCATACACTGATACTCTATAGTCTCTCAACAATCCCTTCTCTACATCTGTAAAAGTTCCAAGTAAAAATACCTCCATCTAGAATATTCCCCTAACATGGGAGTTAAGTCTTTATTCAGTAATTATCTGGACTAAAATCTTTCCATGCCCATTTTTCTGCAGTTCTGGCAACAAATTGATAACCTCGGGGCATTTTTTAATTAGCTGCCTTTTAAATATGGTTTGCTAAATTAGTCAACTATGAAATCACCTCGACCAAACGATTAATTTCAGATTGCATTTCCAATCTATCGCCTGCTTTTACTGTATGAACATACTGTCACTCCAGGATTGTTAATTACAGTGTTTATCTGCCTGTGTTTTCTTAGGTACATGGCACAGTGTGCAGCCAGTGCCAGCTGGCATGGCTCTTCCCTACTGTTTGAAGTGGCCTGCAAGCCACTGGGTGTTGACATTCCGATAGTCAGAAATAGTACCGTACTGCCTCCATTGTTTACCCAGGGGAGATGGTATTTAAAGATAAGCGTCCTTCAATGCAGGCAAGTCACCTGTGCCAGTGGACAGGAGGAGAGGTCCAGCCTGCCTTACAAAAGCGCTGTTTGCCATGCTCAATTAGCATGACAGCTGTGCTGATTCCTGGGAAGCCACACCTCCTCATGCCCTTCACACCCAAACAGGATTTGTGAAGCCACTGCTATTAGCAAGCATGTCACTATGACCTTATTTGTACCTCAGATTTACCCTAGGAGCCACGTAGTAGTTTTAACTCTGCCTCATAGATGTGAATACAGAACACAAAGAGGCTTAAATAATGACAGAGCCTGAACGAGCTGTGTGACACCAGACTACAAGCCACCTCCCACGCCTCTGCTGTCACCACTGACTGCAGACACCATCCTTGCCTGCCTCATCTCTATCCCGTCTCTCTGAAGCACTTGGGCTCAGAGCCTCAGCTGGTCTTCAAGGTCCTGCACCATGTGTCCAACTACTGGGATACTTTCTAGGTTTTTTTTCACTGCTCCCCTGGGTTTTTCCTCATGCTCACACCTCTGCAGTTTCACTTAGGGTTATCATGAGAAACTAGGGTTTCAAGAGAGCGAAAGAGAAAGTTGAGTCTCAGGGACTTTACTGATGACTTTTCCCTGGGAGAGAGTATGGCAATCATGGCCCTGACTGGACCTCTAGAGTGTAGTCTATGGTGGCACTGACCTGGTACCATAGACCTGCCCTGCGATTGAAGCCGTCCTTGACTCTGAGAGAAAGCAAGTGGACTGTGGTATTGATGAGGATATTTTGTGATGGGACGCTATGTAACAAAAGGATCATGAACCTTATTGAACAACTCAAGATAAAGAACAGGTGCAGTTATATATTTGATTCAATAGAACTTAAGGACAACTCATCAGATGCTTTGTATTGCAGAAATTTCGCCTTCTACTCTACTTATATCACATGCTTTCCACTTACAATTGATAAAGGAGAATGAGGATTCCATTGTATGTAAGTTAGTCCCATCAAATCTATGCCAAGAATGGTGTGTTGATTAGGTCTCTACATCCCCAATCTAGCTCTTTCTGACAGTAAGGATCCTTACACTTCTGTCCTAGATTTGTTATCTAGAACTACTGCACAGTTTCATAACTGGGAACAAGCCTAAAAGACCAAGAATCTGATGCTTAAATTTTTTGCTAATGTGAAACCTATTTGCAAATAGCAAAACTTAACATCACATCTCACCAGAAATACCATTACATTTAACTTAGCCTAAAACAACAAAACCTTTTCAGAATATTCTCAAAAATTCAAACCCAGAATTAACTAATTTGTTCATATAGAAAAGGGGAAATCATTTGAAATGTAAATAAAAAATATATCGAATAAAAAAAAAGATATACATGATACACATATATTATGATTTCTT
Organism: Apodemus sylvaticus; assembly: GCF_947179515.1. Lineage (NCBI taxonomy): Eukaryota > Metazoa > Chordata > Mammalia > Rodentia > Muridae > Apodemus > Apodemus sylvaticus. The sequence continues at coordinate 67,930,645 of NC_067473.1, read as the reverse complement.
CCACCAGGTGGCAGCCAAGTCTTACAAAAATATAGCATAAGGGGTCCACTTGACTCCTGACCACCTAACAGCGTAAAAAATCACAACCATATTGTCCACTCAGTTCAGGAGGCCCACCACCTTCAAACTCTATACACAATATTGTAATGAAAATGTGGATATTGGAGCTAGTGGTTTTGAGAGGGTTACAGGGTACCTACTGACAGTCAACCTGGATCAATATTACCTGCCTGATACCTGCATTGTATTGGTGTTGGGAAACTCCAATAGTGGAGCACTGAGGCAGCCCTGGATACGAGTTGTCCACTTAAGTCTCAGGCACCTCAGAGCAATAAATCATATGTGGCATCACAGCTTTCCCTGCCACTATACTACACCCATACAAAGGCACTGTCCTTGACTGTGAGCTCACATAAATAATGGAAAAAGATCGACTCGGACACAATGTGAAAACAAAGCAAAGAGACTGTCCCTATGGACATCTCTGCTCTCCTTCCCCAGACAAAGTCCTTGAGTGCACAAAAGAAATATTAATAGCATGAGGCCAGTATATTTAATCTTTCTTTTAAAAAAGAAAAGTGGCATAGTATGATAGCAATCCATTTCATAGACCCAAGAAAGGTGGATACTAGACAGTGGGTCACAATTATTCCTAAGCTGCCGCCCTTGCTCCTAGCTGGGGAAACTGTAAATTTTATAGGGCAATAAGGAAAGAAACAGGGCTCTTTGCTTCCCCATTTATTCTTTATTTAAGATTAGTTTACTTTTTTAATTATATGGATATTTGTGAATCTGTGTATAGGCTTGTGCATACATGAGTGAAGATGCCCACAGAATCTGGACTTCGGCATCAGATACCCCTGGAGCTGGGGTTCCTGGCAGTTATGAGGTTCCCAACATGGGTACTGGGAACTGAACACTAGCCTCTGTAAGAACTGTATGATTTTTTGATTGAGTCATCTCTACAGCCACATACTTTTTGTTTTAATCAGTTTTCCTGTAAAATATTTTTGTCTGTTGAATGTTATCTGGTAAGTCAGTTAGCCAGTAAAAGACAACAGGAGAGGTAAGCTCTTTGTCAGCTGTAGTGCATTATGTGTGTGACTGAGTATGTTGGTGCATTGGGAATGTACTATTACTACCATTAATGGGCAGTGAGAAGAGATATATACACTGCTGGTCTGAACAGATGGGGGACACAGTCACAAAGAAACTAGGTGAGTTGAAATGCTGTTCATCAAAATATTCTCTCTAACATGAAGAAGGGTTTAAAACAGAGAAAGGGCAGAGATAATTTTGGGTGTCCATCCTGTGGTCCACAGGCTGTTAACCCAGAACAGCTATGGAAGTAGCTCAACACAAAAAATATACCTCTTACACAGAGAATCCCTTAGAATAGCATGTTGATTGTTCATTCAGCCTAGAGAGATACAGACTATTGAAGTGGAAACTTAAGGGATCTTTGGAAAGTCAGTTAGATGGTACTTTGCTGGGGCAAACACATGAAGGAATATTTCATTAAAGTGAACACAGCTGTAAAAGGCTAAGACAGACTCATGAAGGAATGTTTCACTGAAGCAGACCCAGGAGAGAGGATGTTCTGCTAAAGCAAGGATGTGAAAGGACACGTGATGAAAGTTCTTTGTTCATGATGCGTATGTATTGGTCCACTTTACATGTGTAGTTGAGCTGCATTTGTTGGAACTCTGCAGACTTGGGCTGACTGATGGCATGTGCTGAGGCAAAACCATGCAAGGGCAAGGCACATGGAGGACACGTGATGATTGAAGGGTATAACCAGGACTCCACGGAGTGTCGGAGAGGGAGCTTGTCTTTCTGGTATGGCTAGCTGTGCAGCACTTGCGGGTCTCGCATCTTCGCATCTTTGCTGATCTTCACTGAGAGCGGCATAGCTGGTGTTCCTGCTGGTCCCTCCTGCGAGCTCAGGCTGAGGCCTGGCTCTCTGCTGGGTACTGCCACCCTGCTGATTCGTGTTTGCTATCCTGACTCTACCAAACTGGACTGCTGGTGTATTCATGAAGTGCTTGCAAGGGGATCAAGCTGCTGCTGCCTGGGACTGCTGATTTCCAGACAACACAGGCAGGAGTTGCTCCAAAGAACCTTTCTAAACAGGTCCACTTCCCCCATACCCATGCTTTTTTACTACCTCTAGTAGGTGCTGGGCTAAAAGGGAGGTTAAATCATTTAAGAACCATCATTAAAAAAATAGAATTTAAAAAAAATTAAAGTTACAGACCATAGTCCAGAGTAGACTGGCTCAGTAAACATGAAGATGTTTTTCAAACTATGTAAATACATGTCTAGGTGTGCTTCTGCCATAGCTGTTGAATGAATGGGAGGCACTCAGAGTAAATTCCCATTTTTATTAAGCATTTGCACTGATCTCCTGGTTAAACAGACATTCTCTTCATTTGATTGGGAAGAGGTAGATTTACTGCCTAGAGACGAGAGGGCGGGCCATTGCATGTAGATGGCTACTTCATGTTCCAAGACCAGGAGTGGGGATCAAGTTGCTTCTCGTTGGGCATTTAACATTCTTTTAAGATTCATGATGTAGATTTCTCCCAGATCAAGTGATATGTTCTCCCCCTGAGTCTCTGATGCTTTGCTGAAGCTATCCACTATTCCACGAGGTCAGAAATCTAGGAAACCCAGGCCTCCTGCATCAGCTCTTAAATTAAAATCTACAAAATCAATAAAAATTCAAGGTAAGACAAGTCATAAAACTACTCCAACATTTAAAATATAAGACCAAAAGATTCTATGGCACTCTTAACTTAAAAAAAAAAATGCTGTAGAAAGCCAGCGCTCCTAATCCCACTTAACTGGACAGAAAGCACAACTGCCCGATTTGAGCCAGAGGATGGAAGAATGGAAGAACTGTTTTTGTAGAAAGACTCCAGGTACTCAGTAACCATTTGAGAAATTAGGTTTGGGAAGAGGGGATTCTGAAAGGAGCACACGCCCACCATCGGTCCTCACGTTTGTACAGTGTCTGTCAAGCTGACACAGAATGTCACTTCTGATTAGATTGCCTTATGAGCCAGCTGAGCTGCCTAAGGGAAGGGCTGTGAGGCTACAGAAATGTAAGCCCAGTCACCATTTTCTGTGATCGGGATTTGGGCCAATTCTGCATGAGGCATCTGTTAATCACAGTTAGTGTCCACTCTAATTGGCAGTGATCTCAAACCCCACCACCCAGGGGCAAACACAGAAAACCCAATTTCTGAAATGCAGCCAGGCCTCAGAGGAAGCAGAACACAGCAGGCAGTTTCCCCTTCTCTTCCTGATGTTATCTCCACAGCCTAAGCAGGGATGCTGGCGGGAGATTCTGTATCAGTGACAGATAAAATGGTAACGTGCAATGGATAAACTATAAAAACCGATAATGGGCAAAGCTTGCTTGAAAATAGCCTTTGTGATAAAGGAGGCATATTGTTTTATGGAAGAGAAAGGAAAAACTTGAAGATGTTGCACAGAAGTGTTTGGCAGGCATCCTCAATAGATGAAAAGCTTGTTTCTCAAGCAGAACTATTTTCAGAGCTGCTCCTGGACCACCAGCAAAGATGGAAGATTCCTAGGCTCCACTCCAGGTCAAAGGACTGAACAGATAGAGAGATAAAATGAAATGCATTTTAACTAGTTCTTTAGCAGTTTGGTTTGCTTGCATTTAATTTTTTATACAGCTCACATTAAAGCTCAGGCTCTCCTGGAGCTCACGGCGTAGCCAAGGTGGGCCTCAAATTCATGGCAGCCTTCCTGACTCATCCTTCGAAGCATGATTCAGGCCACGCAGTCCCTCTAGACAGTACTAAATGTGATGTCCTTTAGGAGAGAAAGAAAGATATGTGCTCAGTCTTAATCCTATAAGCACAAAGAACACAACATGATAACAAAGCTTGCCAGTAGTCTTAAGGTCAGAACTGGAACTTTAGATTGGAGAGAGCACAACTTTCCTGATAGTAAGCAGGTAATGACATCCAGAAAGACAAATGCGTTTCTACAGTCAGCAACCACATGATCCTATTTTGAAAGAACTATCACTGGGGGAAGTTTAGAGGGAACAGATTCTTCACCATGAGAGTAGTTTCTGGTGCATGCCATATAGTGATGCAGGTGTGGGCATATACCAAGCATAGGCCAATGTAGGAGTTTTGTTCAGGACTTGAAAGACTGTGGATGCAGACAATTGAAAAAACATTGACAACAGTGAAATCATAGCACTGAATGGAGCTCCCATGAGAATGTTCTACACAGCCTCTTCCTTGGCTAAGAACTTAACTTTATTTTTTTATTTTATTTTTTTAGAGTTCTTGCTTTTCTTCTTTCTTTTCTTTTTTTATTTATTCTTCATTTACATTTCAAATGTTATACCCCTTCCCCGTTTCCCACCTCCCCCCGAAAACCCCCAGCCCATCCCCCCACCCCTGCTTCCAAGAATATGTTCCTCCACCCAACCTACCCCCATGACCCCCCCTCGATTTCCCCTCGATTTCCCCACGCTGGGGCATCTATTAAGCCTTCACAGGACCAAGGACCTCTCCTCCCACTGATGCCCGACAAGGCATTCCTCTGCCATTCTCTTGGCTGGAACCATGTGTGCCCCTTGTGATATCAGGCTTAGTCCCTGGGAGCCCTGGAGCGTCTGGTTTGCCTACATCATCGTTCTTCACATAGTGCTGCAAAGCCCCCAAGCTCCTCCAGTCCTCCCTCCAACTCCTCCATTGGCATCCCTTGCTCAATCCAGTGGTTGGCTGCTGGCATCTGCGTCTGTATCTGTAAGGCTCTGGCAGGGCCCCTTCGGAGACAAACATAACAGGCTCCTTTCTGTATGCACTTCTTGTCACTCACAGTACTTTCAGGGTTTGGTGTTTATAGGGTGAATCCCCAGGTGGGACAGCCTCTGGGTGGCCTTTCCTTCAGTTTCTGCTCCACAATTTGTCTCCATAGTTGTTCCTGTGAGTATGTTGTTCCCTTTTTCAGAGCAACCGAAGCACCTCCACTTTGGTCTTCCTTCTTCTTGAGCTTCTTGTGATCTGTGAATTGGAACTTGTTTATTTTGAGCTTTTGGCCTAAAGTTCACATATCAGTGAGTGCATAGCATGTGTGTTCTTTTGTGATTGGGTTACCTCACTCAGGATGACACGTTCTAGTTCTACCCATTTGCCTAAGAATTTCATGAATTCATTGTTTTTGATAGCTGAATAGTACTCCATTGTGTATATATACCACTATTTCTGTATATATCCTTCTGTTAAAGGTCATCTGGGTTCTTTACAGCTTAAGAACTTATGTGGCTTTAGCCACACCATTTTCAAGTGTCATTTTGTCATTCCTGTCTTACCCTATCACTGATTCACACATTTTTGATGAATTTTTTTCTGCTTAAGTTTATAATATTAGTAGGACAAAAATGGACCCATAATAAAAATTGTATACATAATCAAGAGAAAGAACTGCATGGACATGAGACAGGAGAGCACATGTGGAAACAAAAGACCAAAGTCTTGACGAAGGTAAGTATTCAAAATAGCACAATACTCTAGAAATTCAGAAGAAGAAAAAAGAACACTCTGGGGTTGAGCTTTTCCTGTTATGTCCTTCCAAGTCTCACAGATCATTTGTCAAATATGTGGAATATATATTTCAATGCACACACACACACACACACACACACACCAGAACAAAAAAGGAGAATGTGAGACAGAAACAGACATTTCAGTAGGGTGGGAAAAGGAAAATGAAAACGTGGACTAGGATGCATGGGACATGAAGACAGAAGGGGAGCTGCTAGGAGGAAGAAAAGGGGCACAGGAGGCAAGGCAGAGATGAGAGTAGAGAGGAGAATCAACAAAAGTATGGATGAAACGCCATAATCGAACCACTGATTTGTGTGCCAATTAAAAAACCATTTGTTATCATTAGTGTATGTGTGTATATAATGTGTAAATGCAGGTGTGTGGGGGGGGGGTTCAGAGATAAACATTGTGGAGTCAGTTCTCTTCTTTTACCTTTATCTGGGTTCTGCAGATGGAACTCAGGTCATCAAGTTTATATTAGAAGATTTTCCCTGCAGAGCCAGCTAGCCAACCCTGGTGTGCTAATCATGTAGGACTATCTTATTTCCGAGTTCATCCAAGGGGCTCATGTAAGTGAATCAACAGTAGATTTTTCAGAAATATGTGAGGAAGGCACTAAGAGGTATGGAAAAAAAGAGGTGAGAATGTAACCATAGTGTCTGTGGGCTTCCTGATACCAGTGTCTGAGTGTTTCACTTCCCTGAGAAGTTTCTAGGGACTGGCTCCCCTCCACAGCCTCTTCATTATTAGGAAGTTTCTCAGCTTGCTCTGTCCAAAGCATCATTCATATATGTGCCCCTCTTCTCCTGACCAAACAAGCCTCTTAATACTCTTTACACTTTAAGAAAAAAACGTATGAGCCTTTCTTTTCTAGGAGCAGCCTGCCCCAAAATAAAAGGCCCGGGGGCGGGGGGGGGGGGGAGGCGGAAATGGGTGGGTGAGGCTAAAATGCCAGAGGCCAGCCATGACAGGGTCAGGTACTGAGGTGGCACACAGCATTGTACAAGGGTCAAAAGTGGATGACCCTGGCCTTTAATTCGCTCTTTTACTGTTCTGGGGAGGTACAAGCTGATGGCTTTGGGCAATTTCACAGAGAAATGGAAAGAAAGAAAGAACAAAAGAAAGAAAGATTCTCTCTCTGTCTCTCTCTCTCTCTCTCCATCTCTTTCTCAGCAAAACTGACCACCTGTTTTATCAGTTTCAGAACTGAATATGGATACTTACAAATATATACATATAAATACATATGTATGTACATGCATATAGACTGACAGACATATATGCACATATACATTTGGTGGATGGTGCAGAGCCCCAACAGCCACACTGTATTTTTCTCTCAGCCTTTTTATACCTTCTTAGACAAACGTTCTTTATAAAATTACCTCATAGATAAAATGTTACACAAAAGGGGAGCTACGGAAAGATGTCAACAGTAAGTTCAAAGCGGTGTTTCAATCTATAAACACATTATAAGTTCAAAGCAACAATTACTCATGGCCTTGCTTTACCATAGTGCACACCTGTGGCCTCATGCTTGGACCTGGCCTAAAATGAATGTTTTTACTTGATCACAAATTTGTCCCAAGCCTATTTCTCTTCTTAGTGCAATTTATGAAAGCTCATTGTATTATTAATTCTGTAGCCTTTACCTACTATTCTATGAGGAGGGGACACATTCTATTCTTGATTCTAACTTTACTATATCTTTCTAGCAAAATAACTAAAACCATCTCCTTAAACTTTCTTCCTAAAAATGATTTGAATCAAATCAGGAATTCTATAAAGTCTATAATTCATCTAAACAGCATTAATTCATGAAAGTTCACTGTCATGTTAATTTGCAGGACATTTGCCCAATTGGGTGGACTATTATGCAGGAAGTAATCACACAAGGCAGTGAGGAATCTCCTGGTATCCACTCGCACCAAGCCAAATACAAAAGGAGTATAGCAATGACAAACATGAGAAAACACACCAGGAGCAACCCTCAGATGAAGTCTCTGGGGTCATGCCTTCCCAGAGAACACCCGTGGCAGCCGAACAAGATGAAGCTTACTTGCATCTGTCACTACACACACTGTGACTTGAATATATGCTAAAACTAACAAGGAGGAGGTAAATTTACCAATTTAAAATGAATCTTTCCAGGAGCTACCTCAAAGTATCTCCTTCCTTCCCATCTATACATGACTAATGATGACAGCCAAAGGGTCATTTTTCACTGGCGTCACTCACAGCCTCAGCATCTAGCATTGTGCCTTGCACATTGAATGACTGGATGCACAGGGCAAAATGTCTTCAAAGAGAAAGAAAGGTATCAGTACAGAGAGGTTATTAACTGGTGGATGGAAAAAGATCCCACAAAATTACCATAGGTTTTGTCAATTAGAGAGTTAGGGAGGTCATACTGAGAAGTATGAGGTTGTTCTCCCCACTTCCAATCCTAGGAAGAAGACAGTTGCAGACGGAGTGCCCCCTCTTTCAGATAACAAGATGCTGTGAAGCTGAAGTGGACATTCAGAGTGAACATTGTGTCTTCTGCTCTTAGTTTCATAGTGCTTTTAGGGCAATGAATTAGTCTACTAATGTGTGTGATCATGATAAGGAAGCAGATAATATGTCTTAACTTTTAGATCTCCATATCAGACGGAGCCTAGTCCTACATAGCACTCAGTGGATTTGGTGCCATGTACATTAATAACACAAAACATTAGGTTGTCACTAGACATGAAAAAGAGGAAATCATACATATCATAAATATAAGTACATATATATAATGACATGTATATGTTATATATACATTTATGCCATATATGTATATATATGCATATATATATAATTTCCTATATATGATTTATATGTGATATACATTATTATATATACATATATAATGACCAGAAAAGACTGGGGCATGGTTAATGACATTCATTCACCCATTTTCTCCCATATTTCACAGTGTCCTTGCAAATAAACAAGGTCTGTTACTGGTTGAGACAAAGGCAAAGTGCTGGTTACTCATGTTGGCAAGGCTGGGGAGGGAGATGGGCCTTCCCATGATGGAACAGTAAGATGGCTGGCAATGACATGGTCCCTGACTATAGAAAGCAGAATGCTCTGCAAGTCAGTGATAGACAAATACTATGAGTATCAAGACAGCCTTATTGAGAGTAGGACTGAGTGTTTTCCCTGACTTACGTATAAAAGTTGTTTTGACAACTTCAGCAAAGTGGCAGGTTATAAAGTCAACTCAAGCAAATCAGTGGCCTTCCTATACTCAAAGGATAAGCAGGCTGAGAAAGAAATTAGGGAAATGACCCCCTTCACAATAGCCACAAACAGTATAAAGTATCTTGGGGTGACTCTTACCAAACATGTGAAAGATCTGTATGACAAGAACTTCAAGACTCTGAAGAAGGAAATGGAAGAAGACCTCAAAAAATGGGAAAACCTCCCATGCTCATGGATCGGTAGAACCAATATAGTTAAAATGGCCATTTTGCCTAAAGCACTATACAGATTCAATGCAATACCCATCAAAATCCCAACTCAATTCTTCACAGAGTTAGAAAGAGCAATTATCAAATTCATCTGGAACAACAAAAAACCCAGGATAGCTAAAACTATTCTCAGCAACAAAAGGAAATCTGGGGGAATCAGTATCCCTGACCTCAAGCAATACTACAGAGCAATAGTGTTAAAAACTGCATGGTATTGGTACAGTGACAGGCAGGAGGATCAATGGAACAGGATTGAAGATCCAGAAATGAACCCACACACCTATGGCCACTTGATCCTCGACAAAGAGGCTGAAAACATCCAATGGAAAAAAGATAGCCTTTTCAACAAATGGTGCTGGTTCAACTGGAGGTCAGCATGCAGAAGAATGCGAATTGATCCATCCTTGTCTCCTTGTACTAAGCTCAAATCCAAATGGATCAAGGACCTCCACATAAAGCCAGACACTCTGAAGCTAATAGAAAAAAAACTGGGGAAGACCCTTGAGGACATCGGTACAGGGAGAAAGTTTCTGAACAGAACACCAATAGCGTATGCTCTAAGAGCAAGAATTGACAAATGGGACCTCATAAAATTACAAAGTTTCTGTAAGGCAAAGGACACCATCAAGAGGACAAATCGGCAACCAACAAATTGGGAAAAGATCTTCACCAATCCTACATCAGATAGAGGGCTAATATCCAATATATATAAAGAACTCAAGAAGTTAGACTCCAGAAAACCAAACAACCCTATTAAAAAATGGGGTACAGAGTTAAACAAAGAATTCTCACCTGAAGAACTTCGGATGGCGGAGAAGCATCTTAAAAAATGCTCAACTTCATTAGTCATTAGGGAAATGCAAATCAAAACAACCCTAAGATTTCATCTTACACCAGTCAGAATGGCTAAGATTAAAAATTCAGGAGACAGCAGGTGTTGGAGAGGGTGTGGAGAAAGAGGAACACTTCTCCACTGCTGGTGGGGTTGCAAATTGGTACAACCACTCTGGAAATCAGTCTGGCGGTTCCTCCGAAAACTGGGCACCTTACTTCCAGAAGATCCTGCTATACCACTCCTGGGCATATACCCAGAAGACTCCCCACCATGTAATAAGGATACATGTTCTACTATGTTCATAGCAGCCCTATTTGTAATTGCCAGATGCTGGAAAGAACCCAGGTATCCCTCAACAGAAGAGTGGATGCAAAAAATGTGGTATATCTACACAATGGAGTACTATTCAGCCATTAGAAACAATGAATTCATGAAATTCTTAGGCAAATGGATGGAGCTAGAGAATATCATACTAAGTGAGGTAACCCAGACTCAAAAGGTGAATCATGGTATGCATTCACTAATAAGTGGATATTAACCTAGAAAACTGGAATACCCAAAACATAATCCACACATCAAATGAGGTACAAGAAGAAAGGAGGAGTGGCCCCTGGTTCTGGAAAGACTCAGTGAAACAGTATTCAGCAAAACCAGAACGGGGAAGTGGGAAGGGGTGGGTGGGAGGACAGGGGAAGAGAAGGGGGCTTGCGGGACTTTCGGGGAGTGGGGGGGGCTAGAAGAGGGGAAATCATTTGAAATGTAAATAAATTATATCGAATAATAAAAAAAAAGTTGTTTTGAAAGTTGTTTTCTAAAATTTCAGCTTCTAAGAACAATTAAAAATCTCAATTCTTCCACCTTTTTCAAGGGTGTGGCCTCTGGCTGGCCTACCATTCTTCAGTGGAGAGCTCCACACCCGTGAGTATGTGGGCACCACAAACTAGAGTTGGGCTATTTAACAAAAGAAAAAGACTTGAATTTGGAAGTGAGATTAACAATTACTGGAGATTTTGGAGGAGATATGGAAGATTAAGTGGAGGAGATATGGAAGATGAAATTCTCAAAGAATTAAGAATAATACTTTCTAAGAAAGAATCGTGACTCTCTGATATATACTATCAAGTGTTCATGTTCCAGACTCAGGGAACAGCTAAAATATGAGTCCCTTAGGCTTCAGTCAATGATATGGGTGCTGATTTTGACACATTCTCAGAATTGAAACTGATGCTTTGAATGTGGATATTAAAACTGTAAAGTTTTTGCCAGGAATAGTTTTATTTGTACATAATTCTCATGGAGATAAGTCACAGAACTCCATCATTTATGAGAGAAAAAAATTCCATCTTCTTTGCATCTTCTCTGATTATTAAGATGTGGAACACCTAGTAGACCATGGAATCTATTTTACTCCATGCTTTATTTACATTTTGCTACTTATGAACCCCATGTCTTCCAAATAATCTTTCCAACATTATCTTCAGAAAGAAAAGTTATACATTTATGAGAAGTTACCCAATTGTGAAGTAAAGATTTGTTATTGACATTTTGGTATGGAGATACTGTCAGCAAGACAGAAGCCATTGCACCCTGGTAGAGCAGGAGATCTTGTCCAGGGTCAGAAGTCACACTAAGGCAATTCCTGGTGCAGCCAACACTGAGGTCTAGACAAGTTAATAGGAAAGATGAATTGAGTCTTGAGAAACAAGAATTTTTCCAAATGAAGAACACATTGAGAGACAATCTTCCTATGTATGGAAAAGACAGGCAATATACTAAGATTTGAAAAATAGAGACATATAGATTTGGTAGGCTATTTAGAGTTATTAAAAGTGGAGAATGTGAGCGATTTGAGAGATGGATTCTGATTAAGAGTCCTGGCTACTTTTTCAGAAGATCCAGATTCCATTTCTAGCATCCACATGATAGCTCATAAAATTCTAGTTCCACAAGATCCAATGCCCCCTTTTTAGCCTCTGTGGGCACCATACATGCACGTGGTATGCATACATAAATGAAGCAAAACACCTATACACATTAAATAAAACAATTAAAAACTTTTAACTGTGGAATATAAGATTGAGGGGTCAAGAGTTCAGCGTGTAAAAGACTAAGTTTGCCAATATCCTTTAAACCAAGGAAAGAAAACTAAAACTTATAGAGTAGTTCTTCAGTCAATCCTGGAGACATTTTCATGAGAAGTTCCCTATAATCTTAAACATCAATAAGAAACATGTCAAATGTTGACTTTTAGCCATTGGCCCATCTTTATCACAAGACAATCATCCCCAAGAAGGAGAAAACAGGAGAAAGAGGTGAGCGTCACAATGTTCTCAACATTTAGTCTTTGGAAGAAATTTCCAAATTCTAAGATAGACACTGATATTGCAGAGTTTGGGTAAATAGAATTTAAAATCAAGATTTAGTATCTAGAACTCATTGGACAGTGTTAAAAAGGAATGACTACACACACAAAAAGAGAACCAATGGAGAGGGATGCTAAGAGATGCACAGAGCCCAACTGCATAATACCACTGATTCTCAGCGGGGCATTACATCTCGGGCCTTCAGATGGTCACTTCACATGCTGTCTCTCTCTCTCTCCCCCATCCCCCCCCCTCTGTGTGTGTGTGTGTGTGTGTGTGTGTGTGTGTGTGGTGTAAACTACACTGGCCAGGAAAAGAACCAATGGGAAAAAAAGATAAAATCACAAGTGAAAGACACCTGATTCCAAGAATAATTTGATTCCTATCAACCAGAGAAGATGTACTAGACATCACATAGAGTATTCATCAGGATAGTATTTCCATAATAGGTATAATGACCTCATACTTGAAGCGTTTTGAGTTTTGCCAAACTTAAAGTGAACTTCAAAACAATGACAGTACTTTCCAGTCATAAAACTCAAGCACACACACTCACACACACACACACACACACACACACACTCACACACACACACACACACACACACACACATACACACACACACAGATTTGCTCCTCACTATCAATGGGAGATTGTTTCTAATAGTCCATACTTTAACGTCTGTATATACTCAAGGCTACTAGATATAACAGTAGAGTATTTCTATGTTAGCCATTCATATACTTTCATGAGCATATGTTCTAAATCACCTCTAGGTTGCTATAACACCAAACATGATGCAAATGTGTAAGTAGTAGTTACCCTGTATTGTTTTGGTAATAATGGAAACATATCTCTGTCATAAACTGTATAGACCACATTATTTTTAAAAATAATCTATTGTATTCTATGAAATCTGTTCCTAAATAATTCATTGATAGAAATTACATACATACATACATGCATGCATATATACATATATACTTGCTTAGCAACACAGTATACTATGGAGTACCAGTTAGTGACATAAGAGCCACAAACAATTGTAAACAATCTTATATTGTTAACCTGGTAAAAGATCAAAAGTAAGAATATTATATGTAATATGAGCTGCTTTTATACCATTGTAAAGTTGGAAATCTTAAGTCAAACTTTAAGTCAGAGACCAACAAACACATGTCTATGTGTGAGCACAAATACATGAACACACACACACACACACATACACACACATTATACTCACATGCATATACCAAACCACTATTTTCAACAAAGCAAAAATCATGTCTCACAATTTTTTCCAGGCATACAAAGAAGCAGAGAATTTTGTTTCACAACTAAGATAAAAATTATATTAACTAAAGTACACCCAAAAGAAATAATATCATTAGAACCATACAGTTTTACTATATAGAAGACGAAACTCAAACTTCTACAGAATAAAAAAATCAGTTGATTGAGATTACAAATAATTAGACACAAGTAAATGCAGGTGTTGAAGAAAAAATTATAAAACATTTTTATAAGAAGCTTTCCAAAATGAAACACATGGAGATGAAAGGCCTGAAAATCATACATGAAACATTGATGAGACAATCTCAGAAGGATTATGTCAGTAAACCTGGAGTCCTTGAAGAAGAGAGAGAAGGGAGGGGTAATAGAAATGTTTAAAGAAAGAATAGCTGGCAACGTCTTCCAATTTGACAAGAATTATAAGGTTATGAAGCCAAGACACTAATAAACTCCAGGAGGTAAATAAAAAGGACTGCAGTAAGAAACAATGTACTCAAACCACTTAAAACTAATGAAAGAAAAAAATGAAAACAGAATAAGGACACAAAAATACAAGGACGGGCAATAAAGGTGAGAATGGAATATTTTCTTTTTAGGAACAATGTGTGTAAAAGAGAGGAAACTGACATTTTCAAAGAAGCCAAGGGACAAAGTATCTGCTGATTTGCAGTTATACAGACATATAAAAGTAGATGAATCCATCATAATGCTTTAACTGAAAGAAAAGTAAAAGAGAAACAAATTTCCTTTTATGTGGTAATTGTGCTTTATGGACATCAGGATCTACCTACGGGACAGCTGAGCACTGAAAAGTCTAAGCATTTGAAGAGAAAACAGAACACTGATGTTGCTCATTCTGAAAACATTTTATAATTAGCCCAGAAGCTCTGAATACCCAAGGCACAATTAGCATAACAAATGACTCCCATGAAGAAGTAAGGAGAGGGTCCTGATCCTGGAAAGGCTTGATCTAGCATTGGAGGGGAATATAAGGACAGAGAAAAAGGAGAGAGGTGATTGGAGAATGGGTGGAGAGAAGAAGGTTTATGGAACATATGGGAGGGGGAAACTGGGAAAAGGGAAATCATTTGGAGTGTAAACAAAGAATATAGAAAATAAAAATATGGCAGTGGCACCGGCAGCAGCAGCTTGTCCAGCGGAAGGGCCACCACCAGTGGAACCAAGTCGACAGAGTCCTGGCAAGCCCTACGCCCGCTACCACTGACCATCGCTGGCCAGCTGGGCTGCAAGCTGCAGCAGAGTTACGGCTCTTTTCACTGCACTGAAGCCACATCAGAACTCTGCCTCCCACCAGTCAGTTACGAGAGGCTCTCTGCCATCTTGGCTCTGGGATGCCAGAGAGATCTGACAGCCTGAGGTACGCAAACATAACCCAAGGCCAACATCGTGGGGGTCTAAGCCCAACAGGCATTGGCCTGCATCCAGGCCCTGGGCTGTTCGGTGGCGGGGGCATCTGTGTGCCAACCCGGCCAGGAGGTTGTCAGCCCTGCAGACTGTCCCGGGACTTGCAGGGGGCAGCACACTGCCATCTTGGCTACCTGACAGAATAAGTTAGCCGGCATAGCCCGAGATGAACATTGCTCGGGCCTAAGCCTGTCAAGCTTTTGTCTGGACTCAGGGCCTGAGCAGCTAGGCTAGCCTTGTATGCACCAACCTGGTTGGGGGACCAGCTGCCCAGCAGAGTGATTAGCACTCAGAAAAGGTCCTCACAGCATACACCAGCAGCACTCCCTGAAGGAGCAAACGGCACCACCTGGTTCACTGAGACAATCTGGGGCAAGGCACACTAGGGCTCCAAGGGCTCCCAAGAGGAGGGCAGCACATTAGCAATCTGTGACAGGGGAAACCCAGCCATCCAGTGTTGCAGAAATAGCCTTACAGCCTCACAGGAGGCTAAAACACCAGCCAGAGACAAGACCAACTAACGCCAGAGATAGCAAGATGGTAGAAGGCAAAGGTAGGAACGCTACTAACAGAAATCTAGGCAATATGGCAGCATCTGAACCCAACTCTCCAACAACAGCAAGTCCTGAAAACCCCAACATACCAGAAAAACAAGATTTGGATTTGAAAACACTGGTCATGATGCTGCTAGAGGAACACAAAAAGGATACAAATGAATCTCTTAAAGAAATACAGGAGAACATGAATAAGCTAGAAACCTGTATGATGGAAACACAAAAATCACTTATAGAAATTCAGGAGAATAAGGCTCAAGAGAAAGAATCCAATAAAAGAAAAAACACATGATCATTTCATTAGATGCTGAAAAAGCATTTGACAAAATTCAGCATCCTTTCATGCTTAAAGTCTTGGAAAGGACAGGAATTCAAGGCCCATATCTAAACATAGGAAAAGCAATATACAGCAAACCGGTATCCAACATCAACTAAATGGAGAGAAACTTGAAGCAATCCCACTAAAAATCAGGGACTAGACAAGGCTGGCCCCTCTCTCCATATCTTTTCAATAGAGTTCTTGAAGTCCTAGCTAGAGCAATTAGACAACATAAGGAGGTCAAAGGGATACAAATTGGAAAGGAAGAAGTCAAACTATCATTATTTGCAGATGATATGATAGTCTACCTAAGTGACCCTAAAAACTCTACTAGAGAACTCCTACAGCTGATAAACAACTTCAGCAAAGTGGCAGGTTATAAAATCAACTCAAGCAAATCAGTAGCCTTCCTATACTCAAAGGATAAGCAGGCTGAGAAAGAAATTAGGGAAATGACCCCCTTCACAATAGCCACAAACAGTATAAAGTACCTTGGCATGACTCTGACCAAACAAGTGAAAGATCTTTATGACAAGAACTTCAAGATTCTGAAGAAGGAAATGGAAGAAGACCTCAGAAAATGGAAATATCTCCCATGCTCATGGATTGGCAGGATTTAATATAGTTAAAATGGCCATTTTGCCAAAAGCAATATACAGATTCGACGCAATACCCATCAAAATTCCAACTCAATTCTTCACAGAGTTAGAAGGAGCAATTAACAAATTCATCTGGAATAACAAAAAACCCAGGATAGCTAAAACTATTCTCAGCAACAAAAGAAATTTTGGGGGAATCAGTATCCCTGACCTCAAGCAATACTACAGAGCAATAGTGTTAAAAAACTGTATCGTATTGGTACAGTGACAGGCAGGCAGATCAATGGAACAGGATTGAAGATCCAGAAATGAACCCACACACCTATGGCCGCTTGATCCTCAACAAAGGGGCTGAAAACATCCAATGGAAAAAAGATAGCCTTTTCAACAAATGGTGCTGGTTCAACTGGAGGTCAGCATGCAGAAGAATGTGAATTAATCCATCCTTGTCTCCTTGTACTAAGCTCAAATCCAAATGGATCAAGGACCTCCACATAAAGCCAGACACTCTGAAGCTAATAGAAAAGTAATTGGGGAAGACCCCTGAGGACATCGGTATAGGGAGAAAGTTTCTGAACAGAACACCAATAGCATATGCTCTAAGATCAAGAATTGACAAATGGGACCTCATAAAATTACAAAGTTTCTATAAGGCAAAGGACACCATCAAAAGGACCAACAAATCGTGAACCAACAAATTGGGAAAAGATCTTCACCAATCCTACATCAGATAGAGGGCTAATATCCAATATATATAAAGAACTCAAGAAGTTAGACTCCAGAAAACCAAACAACCCTATTAAAAAATGGGGTACAGAGTTAAACAAAGAACTCTCACCTGAAGAACTTCGGATGGCAGAGAAACACCTTAAAAAATGCTCAACTTCATTAGCCATTAGGGAAATGCAAATCAAAACAACCCTGAGATTTCACCTTATACCAGTCAGAATGGCTAAGATTAAAAATTCAGGAGACAGCAGGAGTTGGGGAGGATGTGGAGGAAGAGGAACACTTCTCCACTGCTGGTGGGGTTGCAAATTGGTACAACCACTCTGGAAATCAGTCTGGCGGTTCCTCGGAAAACTGGGCACCTCACTTCCAGAAGATCCTGCTATACCACTCCTGGGCATATACCCAGAGAATTCCCCACCATGTAATAAGGATACATGCTCTACTATGTTCATAGCAGCCCTATTTATAATTGCCAGAAGTTGGAAAGAACCCAGGTATCTCTCAACAGAAGAGTGGATGCAAAAAATGTGGTATATATACACAATGGAGACATTGAATTCATTAGAAACAATGAATTCATGAAATTCTTAGGCAAATGGATGGAGCTGGAGAATATCATACTAAGTGAGGTAACCCAGACTCAAAAGATGAATCATGGTATGCACTCACTAATAAGTGGATATTAACCTAGATAACTGGAATACCCAAAACATAATCCACACATCAAATGAGGTACAAGAAGAAAGGAGGAGTGGCCCCGTGTTCTGAAAAGACTCAGTGCAGCAGTATAGAGCAAAATCAAAACAGGGAAGTGGGAAGGGTTGGGTGGGAAAACAGGGGGAGGGAAGGGGACTGATGGGACTTTCGGGGAGTGGGGGTCCAGAAAAGGGGTAATCATTTGAAATGTAAATAAATATATCAATAAATTAAAAAAAAATTCCAACTCAGCTCTTCATAGAGTTAGAAAGAGCAATTATCAAATTCATCTTGAATAACAAAAAACCCAAATTAGCTAAAACTATTCTCAACAACAAAAGAAATTCTTGGGGAATCAGTATCCCTGACCTCAAGCAATACTACAGAGCAATAGTGTTAAAAGCTGCATGGTATTGGTACAGCGACAGGTAGGCAGATCAATGGAATAGGTTGAAGATCTAGAAATGAACCCACACACCTATGACCACTTGATCCTCAACAAAGGAACTGAAAACATCCAGTGGAAAAAAGATAGCCTTTTTAACAAATGGTGCTAGTTCAACTGGAGGTCAGCATGCAGAAGAATACAAATTGATCCATCCTTATCTCCTTGTACTAAGCTCAACTCCAAATGGATCAAGGACCTCCACATAAAGCCAGACACTCTGAAGCTAATAGAAAAGAAAGTGGGGAAGACCCTTGAGGACATCGGTACAGGGGGACAGTTCCTGAACAGAACACCAATAGCTTATGCTCTAAGATCAAGAATTGACAAGTGGGACCTCATAAAATCACAATGTTTCTGTAAGGCAAAGGACACCATCAAAAGGACCAACAAATCGTGAACCAACAAATTGGGAAAAGATCTTCACCAGCCCTACATCAGATAGAAGGCCAGTATCCAATATATACGAAGAACTCAAGAAGTTAGACCCCAGAAAACCAAATAACTCTATTAAAAAATGGGGTACAGAGCTAAACAAAGAATTTTCACCTGAAGAACTTCAGATGGCTGAGAAGCATTTTAAAAAATGCTCAACTTCATTAGTCATTAGGGAAATGCAAATCAAAACAACCCTGAGATTTCACCTTTCACCAGTCAGAATGGCTAAGATTAAAAATTCAGGAGACAGCAGGAGTTGGCGAGGATGTGGAGAAAGAAGAACACTCCTCCACTGCTGGTGGGGTTGCAAATTGGTACAACCACTCTGGAAATCAGTCTGGCAGTTCCTCAGAAAACTGGGCACGTCACTTCTGGAGGATCCTGCTATACCACTCCTGGGCATATACCCAGAGGATTTCCCAGCAGGTAATAAGGATATGTGCTCTACTATGTTCATAGCAGCCCTATTTATAATAGCCAGAAGCTGGAAACAACCCAGGTATCCCTCAGCAGAAGAGTGGATGCAAAAAATGTGGTATATATACACAAAGGGGTACTTATTCAGCCATTAGAAACAATCAATTCATGAAATTCTTAGACAAATGGATGGAGCTGGAGAACATCATACTAAGTGAGGTAACCCAGTCTCAAAAGATCAGTCATGGTATGCACTCACTAATAAGTGGGTGCCTTATTAGCCTAGAAAATTGGAATACCCAAAACATAATCAAATGATGTACAAGAAGAATGGAGGAGTGGCCCCTGGTTCTGGAAAGACTCAATGTAGCAGTATAGGGCAAAACCAGAACAGGGAAGTGGGAAGGGGTGGATGGGAGAAAAGTGAGGAGGGAAGAGGGTTTATGGGACTTTCAGGGATGGGGGGGCAGAAAAAGGGAAATAATTTGAAATGTAAATAAAAAATATATTTAAAAATAAAAATATATAATTAAAAAAGAAAACATTTTATAACATAATGGGCTGTTGAAAGCCAAAATATTAACAATGCCCTCTGAAGATGACAACATGTGCAGAAGGAAAGTGTGAGGTGTTGGGGCACAGAGGCACATCCTGCTGTGGACGAATGTGCTGGGAGGCTGCTGGGGCGGTCTTATGTTTAGCAAAAGTAGCACAATGTTTCTTCAAGGTGGATTGTGATAAGCTAAATAGATGCTCTGTAAATCCTAACAGTAGTGTACTGAATAAAGTAGAAAATAAGCCATAAAAAGAGGATTAATGAGTGTCTCTAAGATACCTGACTGTGAATTTGTGCCACAAATCTGATTAATTTTTCATCCAACTAAGAAGCCCATATTCTTATTCTTTGATGAATCCATTCAAAAAGGAGATAACACTGTGATCAGCCACTATAAGAGATATGTGACACACATGGGTATGTGTTGGTGAAACAAAGCAGTAATTTTTATAGAAAAGAAACTTAAAATAGTATAGAAGATATGGGTAAATGAACTTTGATTATTTATGTCTTGTGTGAAGTCTTGTAATAGTAACAAAAAGAAAATATTACACAGCAGGTTTACCTATATAATCCAGCCAAAGGAGTCCTGGCTGTAGGTTAATGGTTAATTATTTATTAATAATAATGAAGATTGAGCACAAGCGAGGCCACCAAGAGAAGAGGGAGATGCACCTTAGCACAGTAAGATTGTGTGTGAACACCTGAAAACGATAGCTTTGGTGTCTTAAGTACTTGAACACTAACAACCAGAGATGAAGTTGCAGAGCTAAGCTGGGGGAAGCCAGACAGCACTCAAGAAAAGGTTTTCACTTCCTTCTAAGCACAATGGGAACTAATTAAATGATACACGGAGGGCAATGACACATTCGGTCTGATTCAGAGCTCTCCGGCTTTCTTGTGAGCCTAGAAGGAGAGCAACAGGTTAGAATGTCACAACAGTGTGCCTATACACTATGGGGAAGACAGATTGAAAGGTGACAGCTGGCTGGGCGACACAGAAGAGAGGAAGGAGAGTTGCAGATCTGGAGAGGGAAATCGAACATTTGAGAACCATCTTTGTTCAACAAATCAACAGATCACCTAAAGAATTAACTGGGGAAATTGGCTCAAACCTATCCTTGGGAGAAAATTGCTCTGAGTTAGAGTTCAAGGCTAGCTTGGGCTACAGAGAGAACCCATATCTCAAAAGTCCGAAAGGATCGATTCTCGGCCTCTTGGCTAAGATCAAGTGAAAAGTCCAAAAGGAAGTTGGCAGTTGGTCCTCTAGTTCCTGCTGAGCCCGCTCCCCTCTTGATGAAATACCCCTCAGAAGCCCTACTAACAAACAAATAAGCCACCCAGCCCCCAACCCAGGGATCAGGGCAGTAGCTGTAAAGTTCAGATTAGAAATTTGAAGTGTGTGTGAGCCTCCTTGCTGGCTCGTGCCTTGTCATCCAGCATTTGTGAGGCTGCACCAGGGCAATCATGACTTCAAGGCCAACCTGGGAAGTAGAGGGAGAGTTTATTTAAACAATAAAGTAAAAACTCAAGAAAATAGACTAGACATTCCAGATAAGGGCTTTATGTTCTATCATGCTCTTTTCCCACCACTAGCAAAGCTCTGAAGGACTCCATGACCAGAGTGTCCAGGCAAAATTCCTCCCAGGCTTGCACCAAGTTAATAACAACTTGAGTAACTGAGCTGGAAAAACAGACAACCAGAAGCCTTTTGCAAGATGAAGGCCCGGCCAAGCAGCCTATCCAGTTCTGTTACTTCCTACCAACAAACTGAAGGACAGGTTTGGCAGGCTGAATTATTTCCCAAATAATCAATCTAGTCTCCTATTGTTTAATTTCCCTGCCTCGACAAATGCAAGCCTCTCATTTCACCATCACCCTTCATGGCAAAGGAAGTTACTCCTAACATAAAACCCACATTAATGATCTTGCCCTTGATCATTATCAAGCAGAGTAGACATTATAGATATAGTCTGGGCATTGTTAGTTGGGAAGATCTAGAATACTTAGCATAGTACTAATAGGCTAAAAGCTTGTTACTGCAAAAACCCAGTAGGGCCTATGACACAACATGACCTTTTATACCCTCTCTCCCGGTCCTGAAGGGTACCCGGGCCACAGGAAACAAGGAAGGTATCAAACATAGAGGTAGAGGGGCTCATGTCTAGACAAAACCAGCAGAACTGGAGCAAGGGTACTCTGAAAGGAGGGATGCCTCTTCCTGGGCATTGAGGGCTTCCAAAACACACCCTGCTGAGAAACACTAACCCAGGCCTGGAGAAAGTCCCTGCAGCCACCAGCAGAGATGGCAGTCCCAGAATGAATGAAGACTTCTTTAGAGGCACCTCTTGTTCCTCTATAGCTGCTCCACTACACTGCAAAGCATAAGGCCACAGTTCTGTGACCCTTCCTAGATGGTACAGCCTGACACTTCACCCACCTGCCAGGCAGACCATTCTGACAAATGATCAAACTACTCATGGACTTGAGAATAAGAAACAAGATATTACAGGTCAATAACAAAGACAAGACAGGACAGGAGAGGAGAGGAGAGGAGAGGAGAGGAGAGGAGAGGAGAGGAAAGGAAAGGAAAGGAAAATAGAAGAAGCCTTATCGCAAATTTTTCTTTTTAAAAAAAAAATGAAAAAAAATTGTAGGAACTGGAGAGATGGCTCTGCAGTTAGACGCACTGGCTATTCTTGAAGAGGACCTGGACTTGATTCGATTCCCAGAACCCACATTGGGGCTCATAAGCCTAAGGGACAACACTCTCTTCCAGCCTCCATGAGCACCATACACACATGAGTCTCAGACATAAATGCAGAGACTGATATACATTAAATACATAAATAAATTAAATAAACAATCTTAAAGTAAATACATTTCAAAATGTAGACCTTAAGTTAAAATGCTCTTCTCCTACTATCTGTAAGGCAGTTGCATTATTGTGTGGCCTCTCTAAAGCCTGCAGACACTGCAATGATGCAGAGCTATGCTTTTCATAGCCTTTCCAAAGAGAAACGCCTGAAATTACACAAAGAGAGTAATTATAATCCTGACAGATATTAAAAGCCAACATAAAGCAAAGGCGCAGCAAGGAAATGCACCAACATGTTAATGACTAATACTGACATTTCAACAAAAATAATGTATTTTCCAGGGCAAATATTTACCATTAGTTTCCTAATAAATTCACACTGGAAGATATATACATTGTTTTATCTTTAAAGTGAATGTGATGTAAACATCTCTGATTGGCTGTCCACAACCCTGTTAGGAAAATTAATGTAATTTAAATCTCTATTTAGAAACTATTGTCAATAAGGCCATGAGATGGGTAAGCAGGTAAAGGTACCTGCTATACAAGCCTGGTGAGAGGAATTTGTTCCTCTAAACCTTGTAAAGGTGTGAAGATAGAATTCGTTCACCATTGTCCTTTTGCCTCCTCACAGCACTGTGGAATGCAAGGTATTCATACAAAGCAACACATTGAGCCAGCAAGATGACTTCCTTGGAAGAGGCACTTGCCATCAAACCTGATGGCTAGAATTCAGATGCCTGACACCTACATGGTAGAAAGAAATAGATAGCCAGCTCCCTTCTACAGGTTGACCTCTGATTTCCTCTATAAGTGAGCGGTGGTAGTCTATACCCACACAAGCATGCACATGCACGCGCACGCGCGCACACACACACACACACACACACACACACACACAAAGGGGAAGAGAGAACATAAGTAAATCTTTTAAAAATTAGCACTAACAAATTACCTTAAAATTGTCAACAAAGCTAGCACTTTACCTATAAAATACAGTATTTAATTTTATGAATTATACTTACATTAAGTCTAAATGATCAGAATGTATGATCATAAATGAGGGGTTTTTTTTCTTCCTGCTTTTTATTCAGAAATGGTTAGATTATCGTGTGGTTGTCAGAAGCAATGTAGATTGCATACATCCTTTGCCCGGTTTCCCCCATGGCACATCGTGCTGAGCTCCAGTGAAATGTCACAAGGAATCCCCAGAGCTTACATGTCTCACCAGTTCTTTCTGAACCTGTGTGTGAGGTTAGTTCTGTGTTGTCTTATCCTCTGTACAGACCTAGGGAACTTCCGTGGCAGTCAAGAGCCAGGATGGCTCCATCCCCATAGGACCCCTTAATAACCATGGCCATCTTTCCGTCCAACAGCCTGACTGCTGGCATTGGTGACCAACTTTTGATCCAATAAACAGTTATTATTCTCCCATATGCAAATCAATCTACCAAGCACAGTGATTGATAGTCAGGTAAATAGTATAACCAGATGCTTAGGAGTTCAGGAGGAAACCTGACTGACTGGGTTCCAATCTTGATAAGGCACTGTGCCTTTGGGAAAGTACTGAAGAAAAACACAGTTTGTTCTTCAATAACATGGGGCTAATAATAGAACTATACAAAATATATGAGAGTGATTTGTTTTTAAGTAAGTGGAACTGTCTAACATACAATAGATGGATATTATCATCTGAGAGCTCAAGCCTGTGGAGGTTGGGCAAAATTCTAATCAGGTCAGCGTGTGTTAAGTAATGCTATGCAAATATAAACACAGTATAATTCAAGGACAGCATGAAGGAGGAGCAATAAATTCTGGCTGACTCCGGCTCCACAGAAAACTGAATATTTGTGCTGGCCTTTGAAGTGCAAGTCAGACTGAAATGGAAGGGAAGGAAAGATGTTCCAGGCTGATAAGCAGCTTTTCTGTGGCCAGAGGCATGAGAGGGCTTCTGCTACTCAGAGGACTGAAAGGCAGCAACAAAGGCTGTTGGGACCGAGGAGAGCCTAGCCTGGGTAAGGGTTGAAGCAAAGCTTTGGAGATAATTTAGAGGCTGAGCTATAACTGGCACTCCAGCTTTGTAATCCCATGATAATACATCAGATGTATAAAGCTTTTTCTAAATTGCAAATCTTAGACAGTGGAGGTCAGTTACAAACAAGAGCAGTCACATGCCTCGCACAGTCCACCTCCTTATCTCGGACACCCAGTCTGGAGCACTCTAAACAAAGGACTGAAGATGTCCTGTGTGGATTCACACACCCCTCTGATCTGGCCTTACCAGAGCAGTTCCCTCTTCACCCAGGGGTCTTTTTCACCCAGCCCTTTCCCCAAGAGCTCCAACCATCCTGTCCCTGCCTTTCCAAAGGCCGCCCACGGCTGAAGATGGGCCGTTCGTCCATTCTTCCCCCATCACTGGCAGCGTCAGCTTCGGGTCACCAGGCTCTTGGTCTTCTGTAGGTTCTGGAGTGGTGATCTCTAACCCTGAGCCTGCATCAGCCTTTCTCAGTTTTCCTGCTTCACTTCAAAGCACCTCTTCTGGGGCCGCGGCTCCCTGCATGCTGAGAAGCTGGTTTCACTGTCCTAGGCCTATGTCTGTGGCTCTCCTGCAGTCTTTCACAACTTAACTCCTGTGTCTCTGGTCGCAGTTCTCCCAGAGACCTTAGGTGTGCCACAAAGAACAGCTGCTTTGAAGCATATTTTTTGACATCGATCATTTGTGGCTTTCATTAGATTAAAAAAAAAGAAAGAAAGAGCTCTTTGCTCTCCACTGTCCCACATACTCTCACCTCTCTGCCCCTTGGGCTCTCCTCCCCACCTCCGCGTGGTCATGGCTGGCCTCCACTCCACTTCTCCTCTCTCTCTCTCTCTCTCTCTCTCTCTCTCTCTCTCTCTCCCTTTCTCTACCACTAACTCCCATCCCCTACTCTAAATAAACTCTATTCTATACCAAAAAAAAAAAGAAAGAAAGAAAGAAAGAAAGAAGAAAGAAAGAAAGAAAGAAAGAAAGAAAGAAAGAAAGAAAGAAAGAAAGAAAGAGGAAAGAGAGCTCACTTTACTTGCTTACCCCTGTTATAAGGTTAGCTCTACACAGACTAGGGCAGAAAACTGACAATTTTCTAGTAGCAGCTGACGCATTTCATTTGCTCTTTCATGATTATATCCAATAGAAAAGAAGAGGAGGAGGAGGAGGGGGAGAAAGAAGGGAAGGAGAGAGAGGAAAGAAAGGAAGACAGAAAGATATAGTAACAAACAGTTCTTACATAGTGAGGGCTGGTGTTTTTTCTGGTTTGGGTCTGAAAACTAAAATCCAAATAATAAAAACATAAAAAGCATGTGCCTTCCTTCCAAATACAGTTGAGCATATCAAATAGTCTGAGATTATGCAGGTCAAATGTAGCCAAACATGGCTTGGAAGTAAACATCCTTAAAAGACCCTAAAACAACACCTTGAGGTCTCCCATGTAATGGAGATGTCCTTCTTGTCTGGGAAGAGTGTTAACTGCCATGGTACAATCTCTCCAGTTCAAGTTATTCCATCAGAGGTAAAACGTAATGGTACATAGTGTCAAGACATACCTTCCCATCAGCCAGGCTATGGTGTGCATCCACACACAATCCACTCGTAGCATCAAGCACATGCCACTCATGTAAGTAAAGAAAACATTGAACTGTGTCATTTGGAGAAAAACAAGTCACAATAAGCACAGATGACCGAGAGCAAGAGATGACTAAACAAATTTTATATCCCAATAAATTCAGTTATGTGTTTTGAAAAGTAACAAACTATTCTAAATCCCCCAACTCCCTACCCAAACCATTTACAAAATGAGGCGCTTGTATCTTTTACTGTCAGGGGTAACAGTGATGGTGCTTTTCTTCCCTTCACCCTGGTGGGGTCAGCCTGTGAGAAAAACACAATAACGGGCAAGGACTCAGAGGGATGACATACTTTCTATTTAATGTGATAGGTTCATTGATTTAAGAAATTGTATCCTGCTTCTCACTACAAGGAGACACCATAGAAGAGGGTACAACTGATGTCCTTGTCCCATACGGGCCACCATCACCTAGAGAAGTCATGTTTAGTCCCAAGAAGTGTGCTTTTACTTTCCCCTGCAGTGCTGAAGACAAAAACAAAAACAACCTAAATAAATAAATAAGTAAATAACCCCAGAGCCTTGATATGCCAAACACAGTACTTCTGAGATTTCCCCGGAGGCCTTTTGGGGGAAGCTTTTAATTGACTTTACTTTTCAAAAGTCTAAACGTGTTTTACTTTAACAAGAACCCCAAGGTTCTTGTTAAAGTGTGTGTTTGGACCTAATAATGAATAACATTTCAGAGGATGAGACCTGCAATACACATTTTAAACAAATTCATTACAAAATCCTGGTCTGTGACTGTGTATGAGAATAATTTCAAGACCATTAGATCAGCGTGCTCTGAATACCTGGGTGTGGAGCACAGAGGGTCAGCTTCAGGAAGGCCCTGACATCAAGGTCAAGGCCTTGCTTGCTGTGTAGATTTTTAGGTAGGCTGTGATATGGTAAATTACACAGCTTCAGCAAAGGGGGTCAGCACTTCTAAGAAGTGGTTCCTGCTCCAAAGAGAGACAACTGCTCAAGGTTCCCTCGTCTGCCCCCTGCTCAGTGGATAGTGACCATGTCGGATTGGCATGGCCCATTCCACTGAGCTACTGTTATAATCTGTGACTTCCAATAGGCTTCTGAGCTGGGTGGTGGTGATACACACCTGTAATCCCAGCACTCTGGGAGGCAGAGGCAGGTGGATTTCTGAGTTCGAGGCCAGCCTAATCTACAAAGTGAGTTCCAGGACAGCCAGGGCTATACAGAGAAACCCTGTCTCAAAAAACCAAATCCAAAAAACAAAACAAAACAAAACAAAAACAAAACAAACAAAAAACCCAATATGCTTCTGAGGGGAAGGCAGACTTCCCACCCCCACTTCACCCGGTTCGTGGCACATAATTGTCCTTTAAATGTATACTCCAGAAAACCACAGTGCTCCAGCTACAACCACATGATGCTGATTTTTCTTGTAGAGAACACCTTCACTGGACCCACATCTTGCTGACCTGACAGAGTACTGCAGATATTCTAGCACAGAAACTAGATATTGAGTCTAAAATTCTCTTTAAAAAGTGTCCATCTTATGCCCAGATAGGAATGAATGGCAGATGCCTGAAGCTCTAATTATATTGCTGTGACATTATTTAGTTTACATTGTAATCTTTTAAATTGTATTTATCAGTGTGTGTGTGTGTGTGTGTGTGTGTGTGGCCTCATGTCAACATCCCAAGACATCCCACGGTATCAAGGGATACCTTTCAGGAGTTGGTTCTCGCCAACATTTTTCTGGGGACAGAACTCAGGTAATCAGGTTTGTAAAACTAGCACTAATTTTTTTTACCCACTATGCCATCTTACTGGCTCTCAGTTAAATTTTTATATTTTAAATCTTTATATTTTATGTTGCAGAAAGAACTAAGACTCCTACTCCTTTCAGAAGCCTCTCAAAAGATGGTCTTTAGACACAGAAAAATGTCCCGGGAGCTGATTATTTAATATGGCAGGAAAGCGCCCGGTGTCCAGAAACTTGGAAGTAACTAAAGTGAAAACACGTGCGCTCCGGTTGGACCGCGCTCTTCCGCCCCCAGCTCGCCGCAGCTGCTGCAATCTGCCCGACACTTTCATCCTCACCCCTCCCACTCCTGTGGGAAGAAGCAGTAAGAATTTTATAAATTTGCTTACTTTTTCCTAAAAGAAATAAACGTTCCATGAACCAAGAGTCTTTCTTATCCTGGTTCAATATCCAGAAAGCTGATGTTCCCTGGGCAAGCCTAGTAAGACACCCTGGACTAGCTTGAACCTCGTTTGTACTTGCAAACTTGTTCGGGGTCCGAGAGGTCTAATCTCCAGGCCTGGGGTACTTTCCTACTCCATTACTGTCTTTTTGCCCCAGATCTGTATGCTAAGGTTACTCAAGTCAATTCGGACTTTGAGGCACAAGAATCCTTGAAGCAAGAAGTAGCAAGGACAGCCTCATATTCAGGGACAAGGGTCAAGAGGGAACCATAACCATGTGCCTTCACTGTGTGGGTTACCCTGTTACACTGGGAGCCTCCATTGCTGTCCTGCTCCTCCGACTTAACGGGGGGCGGGGGTTGTGACCAGAATCTGATGCCCTTGGCCTTGCATTGAGGTATCGAGTGAGCTGCAGGATGGCTCTCCCAGCCCCCACCCCAGGTGTGTGGTGCCTCGCCCTGGGGGTGGAGTTGGGGGCGCAAGCTCCGGCTGCGCTGTGGCCTGTGCAGACTCCACACACCTGGCCACCCCACGGACCGCATTAAAGCTGCGCCTGTGGTGCCAGGGCGAGCAGCAGAGTGGGAACCTGGGCCATGGAACCTACCGAGAAGCTCTGCAGGAAAACGCGGGGTGAGCACGCGGGCAGGGGTGTTGGCCTTGGTGAGGAGGGCTTGCTGAGCCCCTGAGGTCTGCTGGTCACTCTGCCAGCCTGAAGAGTATGTTTAGGGCTGTGGGTGGTAATGGGAAAGGGAGGTCACCTTGCCACATCCTTCCATTGAGGGATCATCCCCTGTGTCCTGCGGATAAAGCTCCGTCCTCCGTCTCCAGCACAGCTCTAATGTAGGTTCTCACACGCTTCGCCTTTTTCACTACAGTACATTAGTGGAATGAAGTCCGAGTTTGTTGAGTGCCTACTCCGTACCATGCTTATTACTGTGCCACATGTTAATTATTGCTGGTGAAGCCTATTTGTCCCAGTGACCCTTGACACCACTACTGCCTCCACCCACTGGCTGCACCCCCTCTCCACCTCTCTGAAGGGGTTCTGTGGTGTCCTTAGAATCATCTGGAAGAGGCTCCTGCGCCAGGACTTACCCCCAGCTTTATCTATTATAAAGATTTTTTTGTTGTTAGCAGCAATATCAAAGGCTCCGTTAGTATTTACTTACACATTTTCTGGTTTCGTTGGAAATGACAGCAACTCCCTGAGGTGAGTTGTCTTTTGTTTGAAGTATTTGAAGTACATAGGAGAAGCATGTGGATTCCCGGAGGTGGCTGAGGGCAGGCTGAGCCCCTGGACCCCATCCCTGTGTGAATCTTGGGTTGATTATTCAGCAAACTCAACCCCTATCTCTTTACCTAGGGGGAAGTTCCTGGGGGGTTGGGTGAAGAAGGTTAAATGGCTCTGTGCTCCTGCTGGGTTCCACAGCAAACCCAGTGAGCTTCACAGCTGGTTGGAGGGGTTTTTCCTTCCAGATGGGTGCTTTTCCTCACCTGCAGAGGAGTTGGACTGGGTGGAAGGAGAGGAGGGAGGACGGGCTAGGAGGGGAGAAGGAGTGGGGAAGGTAAAGGCCTCATCATTCCATCATTGTCATCTGCTCTGATGGCCTCTGCCTGTGGTGCCTGTGCTGTGGAGACCCCGGGCCTGTTTTATCGCCTCTGCAGGCCACAGTGCCTTGCCTCCCTTCTGAACCAAGGGCCAGTCTGAGGAAAGCAGAATGCAGTCTGCCTGCTTCCCTTCCTACTCAGCCCTCCCTGACAGTTGTTTATTAGAAATAGCAAACAGATGCTTGTCCCCTGAGCTTGCACCTCTGATGTCTGGGGGAAATTTGAGAAGTTGTGTACCAGGCTTTCCACTGTTCTCACATTAAGACCCAGCAGAGGTGCAATTGTTGTTTCCATTTGGATTGTTTAATCCAGTGATTCTCAACTTGTGGATCATGACTGCTTTGGAGGGGCTGAAAGACTCTTTCAAAAGGATGGCCTAAGATCATGGGAAAACACAGATACATTATGACTCATAACTGTAGCAAAATCACAGTTATGAAGTAGCAACAAAAATAATTTTATGGTTGGGGGTCACCACAACATGAGGAACTGTATTGAAGGGTCACAACATTGGAAAGGTTGAGAACCACTTTTCTAATCCATGCTCCTGACTGCCCAGTTAAAAAGGTAAGCCTGGAAATCAGGCCTCATTTGGTAGACAGGCAAAGGATCATTCAGGTTCCAACAACAGATCAGCTATAGGGAGGAAGGGATTCCACCACTTAGTGCTGGGGCTAGTGGCGGCTGCTCTCCACAGGCCAGGAGACAGGTGACAAGCCCAGGACTGCTGCTCCGAAGACAGAGGGACCACCGAAGGATTCTGCGCCACTTATCCGAGGTAGCCAAGACAAGCGGTCCTCAGTCCCCAGGGCTAGCTTGGGAAAGAGGCCACTGTCAAAGACCTCTGGGGAGTTAATCGCTGCTGACACCTGCAGAGTGCACAAAGCCCCCGCACCAGCTGCATGTAGTCCCCAACCCCAGGAAGAAGGTTCTCTCCCAGAGAAAAAGGCAGAAGCAGTGAAGCCAGCCATTTCTGCAGTGCCTGGTAAGCCCGGAAAGCCAGCCACCACAGGCATGGCGTTCACATCTTTCCTGATGTTGCTCAGTATGTGCTATTCACAAACCTGTGCTTTCTGAATCAGGCCAAGCCGCTGGTCCCCTCAACTCACGAGAGGGGGACCTGAAGAAAGAATCCCTAGAAGTGACCTGTCAATTTCGGAAAAAGACTCGAACCCTCTACCGCTCAGGTGAGTCCCCAAAGGTGGAGGAAGCAGCATGATCTGTGCAAACAGTATGGCCCAAGGAGATGTTGAAGTGTGCTTACTCACTTTGCCCTGAATGTTTCTCTTTGTCCATGGCAATGCCAACACTTCTGACCCCTGACGGGAAGACCAGGCAAGCTATTTTCTTGTCTTAGACCAGGATAGAAGATTCAGAAATTCATGTATGACACTGTGCATGAGAGGAGGTCTGGCTTTAGGGTTGGGGGCAATGGCCTTATTTGCTACTGGTGCACAAAGAGCATCTAGCTCCTTTCTTCTCTCCTGCTACAGGGACTGGCCTCCTCCATTAAGTGTCTTTTTTTTTTTTTTTTTCAGACCAGCTGGAAGAACTGGAGAGGATTTTCCAGGAAGACCACTACCCTGACAGTGACAAACGCTATGAGATTGCCCAGATGGTGGGGGTAACCCCCCAGCGAATCATGGTAAAGGGGACCGGATAATTGGTCAGAAGAGTAATCTGGAAGCTGCTGGTTAGAGCTCTCTAGGAGAGGCTATGTGTTCAGCCTCAGCTGATATAGAGGCTGAAGTTAGTCTCAGATGCAAGGGTGTCCCACCAACTGTGCCAAGGGCCACAGCTTTAACCAATTAAAAGAGGAAGAAAGATACTACCCAGATCTTTTTATACTTCTGAGCTATAGGTAGCTGAAAACCCAGGAAAGTCTCCTCTACAGTCATGCCCAAGCCTTTGTCTCTGCCAGCACTGTCAAGTTGAGGTGCCCTTTCTCTATTCCTAGGTGTGGTTTCAGAACCGCAGGGCGAAGTGGAGAAAAGTGGAGAAACTGAATGAGAAGGAAAGTAAGAATGGTCCTGCCGCCCCCAGTGCTGACAGCAGCCAGCCCAGGTGAGAGTGGCCTCTGGTGGTTTGGTGCCCACACCAAGCAGAAGTGGAGGCAGCACAGGAGTCCTGGGATCTTGAAGGAGACTGTTGGGCATGGGGAGTAAGAGCCAGGGATGTTGATTAATCCTTTAAGGGATCTGGACTGGGCTAGGCTGGAGACAAGGAGTTTCTGGTACCTTGTAAGTGGCCCTTTTCGTTGCACCAAATCCGAGTTCTATATTTAATAGCTTCAAGATACAGTTTTCCTTCGTTCTGCCTCCAGATCTGCTCCTGAGCTCCTAGATCCTATGCCTACAGACCTAGAGCCTGGCCCTGTTCCTCCAGAGCACATTCTGGATACCTTTCCTGGTGAGCTCCCACTTTCAGAAAGGTTCGGGGAGTGGGAATGGGGATGGAAGTGAAGAACACAGTTGAAACAGAAAGTCCACTCCATAGAGGGTGGTTGTGACTGAAGCTCTCCAGGGTTTTGTACTAGTGAGCCCTGGGCATTGATTGCATTGTCTGCCATTCAGCAGTGACACAGCTGTCTCCCTGTCCCCATCTTCTTATGCTGAGTGCCCCTGTTTGTCCTATTTCCCTAGAGCCCCCCATGCTGCTGACTTCTGACCAGACTCTGACCCACTCTCAGTACAATGAGGGTGCAGAGAGGGTGGCAGTGACTCCACCACTCCTCAGTCCCCCACCTATTCGAAGGACCAACCTTCCTCTTCCTCTGGGCCCTGTTCAAACTCCTCAAGTACTGCCTCCGCTGAGGGATGTTCCTGGAAGTGACAGCATATACAAGGACAAGCCCTGTGTGTCCTGGGGCCCTAGGTATGGGACCCAAGTTCATTTGTAACCTTAGAAGAAACGAATGGTGGTATGGAGAGGGAAGGGATGAATGGATCAAGAAGTGGCTCATGGGTGGGGAATGAAGCCATGTGTGGGTTTGAGTAGGGAGTGATCTGGCATGTTATAGACTAGAAGAGGAACAAGGGGAGCAGTGAGCAGGCGCTGGGAAGAGGAAGAGGCAAATATGTCGCCCCAGGTTCAATGTTGCCACAGAGATGGAGAAAGGAATTAGGAAGGAATGGTCTCTTCACTGTGTAGTGGGAATGAGGTCACTGTTACAGCTCATTAAACACTCCTCTGTCCTCCATAGTATCGCCTCACCACCCACCTACTCAAATTTGGAAGACCTGGGGCCTCAGGATTACCAAGCAAGCAGCCAGTTGTGTTCATTCCAGCTCTCCCAGGCTCCACAATCACCCCTTTTCCCATCCCTTCAGTCTCAGTTTCCATATCTGACCCCCTTCCCTTTCCCCATCCCAAGTTCGCTGCCATTTCTACCACCAGAAGACTCTCTGTTTTCACTTCCTTTTGGCTTCAGTGGGGACTCATCACAGGATTATTGCCCAGGGCCCCCACCAGGTCAGATCTTGATGCAGCCACCTGCTGAAAACATGGGTGAGTTTTGGCTGGAAAGAAAATAACCCCTGATCCGGGAGGGGGTTCAGGGGGAGAGGCTAGTGTTAATGTTTCCCTTAGACTTCCAATAGGAACCTAAACACATGGTCCCAAGGAAGTAAAAGAGACTTCCAGTTTATTCAGGGTGTTCGGTGTTCTTAATTATGTCCAATAATTGCCATGTTCTTTGGCTCCACAGGTACAGGACCCTGGAGTGGCCATTGTTTGCCAGACCCTCCCTTCCCTCATCCACACTACCCACAGACTCTGGGACACCCCCTAGCGGCAGAGGGCTACTTTCCTGACCTGTTTCCAACTCCATATGCTCCAACTATGAGCAAGCAGCCTTCATTAGGTCTCAATGGGCTTCTTGAAGGCACTAGACCAGAGACAGGGTCCTCACTAAGCAAAATGCCAGATGAGCAGAATTCTTCTTCCTTTGAGCAGCCCACACCAGAGGAGGTTAGAGACAAAAATAAGAATAACCAGTCCACTGGAACTAAAGAGTAAAGAGAAAGTCTTATTGGAGGCCCTGGGAAGGGGCAAGAATAGCAGTGGAAGATTTGAGAGGCTATAAACTGGCCTGCTATGGAGGTCCAAGGCCTTCCCAGCCTGGGCTTAGAGAAGGAAGAGAGTTGTATCACATTTTCCCCTTTACCCCTTAGGAATTTAAAGGAAAGAAGGATCATATTACTCTAAATGTTCCACGTGGTATTACTTCCATCCTAGACAGTGTATGCAATAAAACATTGGGTGTTTGGTTTTGTGAATGAAGAGCTGTGTTGCTGCTTCCTTGGCTTTCTTCCTGTGTGAGTTAGATGTAACCTTCCTGGGATGTCTCCACTGGGCATTCCTATGTGCAGCCTGGCATTTTCTGGCAGTTTTCCATTAAGGGAGGTTTGGGCACCTTATACTTTTCCTTCAGTCCTGCCACTAAATTAGTCCATTCTTAAACTCAGAACTGAAAGCCAGTCTAGACCCTTCTTTCAAGTCTTGTAGGGATAGAGTCACAAGAGAAATGTGAATGTTATGGAAGCTACTGAATGTCAACTATTATTGTGAATTTCAACTTTTCCCTCATTTTTTTTTTTTTGTGAAGGGTGAGGATAATAAGGAAGAACAAGGGGTATGCAATAGGTACCTAAAACAGTATGGCAAGTAGGCTGGTTTGGATGATATCATAGTACCTCTCATCTCTAATAGACATCTCTCTGGGTTGGGATGAAAGATCCAAGGATTTTTCTGTCTTTGTCACCATAGCTGGGAAAGCCAAAAGACCTATGAGTAGGTATGTGGAAAGAACATCTATGCTAAAATGACAATAGTTTCTTAACCACAGACTGAAAATTCTCAGCCTTTATTTATGGCTACTATTTGGGGTTGGGGACTAATCTAGGTAGCTACAGTGGTCATTTAAGGTATAGGTAGAAGAAGAGAAATAATATCTAGATGATGATGGGTCAAGAGCTCAGGAATGACTGGGCAGAGCATGAGGTCATACATGTGTGATTATGCCCGCCCTCCAGTCCATTGCAGACAAGCTTCATATCTGGGTAAAGCCTAAATAGCTTCCTTCTCTCCTATGATGAGTCAACCTGGAGAAATGACAAATTCCACAACAAAGGAAGAAATAGTAGAGCCTACTGGTTCTGTATATAAGCTCCTGATTTATTATACAGATAAGATTGTGGGCGTACAGTCAGGTTGAAAAGGTAAAGGGTGGTAGATGTGCCAGAAAGATGACTCCAAATGGGCAAAAAAGGGAAGTAGAAACTGTGGGAAATTACAAAACATGGGCTGAGTGATAAATTTCATTTTGTGACTACCCTACCCTCTTTTCAAATTTTATCAAAGAAGAAAAGTGAAGCCCGGATATGGAGACAGTGAGGGAAAGAGACTGCAAAGTCCAAGGTAAGGAAGAATAGGTGATGAGGAGAACCAGAGAAAACACTGGGGAGGAGCACAGAGGTTCCATGTGAAAGGAAGTCAAAACTGCAAATATGCAGAGAAAGCTGGGGGCTCACGGCTTGAAAAGGGGGAGAGTTTGAAAATGGAGAAAGTTCAAAAGAGTTCTAAAGATCAGTATTCTCACAAAGAAGGAGGCTCTGAGGATTTAAAAATGAGTTAGTGAAGATGAGTGCAAATTTATCATTCGACAACTGAAAAATCCACCAGAGAAATGCACATGGTGGAAAGAAATGAA